>NC_137831.1:31115133-31512633 GCF_963921795.1 Nannobrachium achirus | reverse complement strand
AAAAGTATCAATACTGCACTATAGAAATACACTGTTACAAGTCTGGAATTGTGTACTTGAGGACCGGTGCGTCTCAAGCCTTTTTCAATAACTCTGAGAGTGTATAATTCTGTGTCACATTGTCTCTTCTTAATTATTGTTTGTGTCCGTGTGTGTGTGTGTGTGTGTGTGTGTGTGTGTGTGTGTGTGTGTGCGTGCGTGCGTGCGTGTGTGTGCGTGTGCGTGTGTGTGTGTGTGTGTGTGTGTGTGTGTTTTTGTACAGTATGTCAGAATGCGGCTGTATTCAGTCAAATGTGCGCGCACTTGTGTGCATTTGCCCATGTTCTTTTCGAGAAGACGAGAATAAATAAAGGTTTCCATCAGTTTATGCGCATGCATGCATGCATGTACCGGTATATGTGTGCGTGCGCGTGCGTGCACAAGTGTGTGTGTGAAAAGAGAGGGTAGGTCTGGTATCCCACAATCCCTTGTGGTTCCCCTGAGCAGTGAGCGTAAACACAGCATGTCGCTAACCCAAACACAGCCCGGCTTCCACAGGACCTTTTTAGGGCAAAGCTCTGCAGTTCCCTCTCGCCGCGGCATCAAACGCATATTGTTGGCTGGTACACATCTGTCAGTCCCCCCCACCCACCCGGTCTGAGAGACATGTGCATGCTCTCTCTCTCTCTCTCTCTCTCTCTGTTACTTTACATCTCTGCATGCTTTTTCTCTCTTCGCACTAGAGATGTACCCATATACAATTTCTTCGCCTCCCGATAACGATACCCATAACACATAACACAGAGTAGCAAGTCAACACCAGTACAATATGTACACTCTCAGAGTTATGGGTCCCTGAGATAAAATAAAAAATCAAACCTCGGTTCGAAGTGGAGCGGTGAATCTGAGCAGCTATACCGTGTGTGTGTGTGTGTGTGTGTGTGTGTGTGTCTAGTCTGCACAATAGTGCCATAGAAGCTGTGTGTGTGTGTGCCTGCACAACAGCGCCCCTCCTTTAACTTGTGTGTTGTGTGTGGCCACTCAAGGTATTGCCAGGCTACAGACATACCCAGCCAGCCACATAGCCAGCCACCCACCCACCCACAGACATACCTGTCTATTGGGAGCGCTTTCACCGCTCCAAAAAAAGTTGTGAGGCCTAGCAGTCCAGGCGCATACCACAATGACCTTTGCTGCGTATCACTCCCCATCTCTCTCCCGTGTCCTGTTAGTCTACTGCCCTATCAATAAAGATATACAATTTATATAAAATGTATACATTTTATATGTATAGATACAAAAGAGAGAATTGATTACTGTAAAAGGAATCTCATCATGTGATAAATTGCATGGTGTCAGAATGGCATAGACGAGCATACATGCCATTTACACTCTCAGAGTTATGGTGGTCTTTGGTCTAAGTGAGAATTGTAATTGTACAGCAGACGTAAAGCCCACATAGCAGCTCTGAATGTGTGATAAAAAGAAAGTTCCGGAAAGGGTTCCAAATGTGATGCAACCGATCCTGCATGGTTTCTCAAAGTTGGATCCCGTTCCTCCGATTCCTCCAGTTCCACTTCCGGATCCCAAACCTATTACACAGGATGAGCCGCGGGAGGGGAAGTCGAGAAGAGAGGAGAGGACAGAAGAAACAGAAGCAACGGGTGGAGAAGCCAAAAAGAGAAAGAGAAGAGAGGGGAGGGGACAGGGACTTGCAGAGAATGTTAGAGAGGCAGGGGCTGAAATTTCTGAAAGGGCCTTTTGGTGAAAATATCGAAAATAGCAGACCTATCGGCTATAGCAGTCGGCTATTTTCGGTGCTTGATACCAAACTGAACTAATCAAGTCAATACTGGAGATGTGGTGTAGCCTACGGCATGGATTTCTACACAGAGAGGGCTATTCTTTCAACATAAGATGCTGCATTCAGTTCAGGAGTATTGGACAAGGCAATTCTCTTGAATGCTGCCTTCAGGTATGGCATGGAAAGAGGGGCATTTGCGTTTCTTTCACCACAGTAAAAACTGCACTCATGGTCTGGAGAGGGCACTTTTTACAGACGGATAAAAGGGCAGGGACTCAAGCCCCCTTTGATGTCTATGTGTGCACGTGCCTGGGAGGGGATGTTGGAAAGGTGGAAGGGGGGGGGGGCAGGGAGGGAGAGAGGGGTGGTGTGTTTGGGGGAGGGGGGGGCCAGCTGGCTGGCATCCCTCCACAGTTTACAGTTAGTCCCTACAGCACAAGAGGCCAAGGGTCCATCTCTCCACCCCAAAACACAGGAACCGCCACGGGCCTCCCGGAAAAGAGGGGGGGGGGGTCGAACAGAAAAAGGAACAGAAAAGAAAAGTGAAGAAAGAATGATTTATTGCTCGCAAAGTACGCCGCTCGGGTCCGCGTGCGAACCAATGACAGGAAGGCGGCACAATGTTGTAGCTCTCTGGCGGAGTGCGAGCGAGAGAGCGCAGGGTGTTAGGTGATAAGGCAGCGGCGGAGGATTTGGGGATGGTGGGGGAGAGGGGTCAGACTCCGTTATGTTTTACAAAGCTTGTGTAAACTTGGATGCGGCCATGTTGGATTAATCACGCTGTGACACGCACAGTCGCACACACATGCGTGCGTTGCTAGAGAACCTGGCTGGGGGGGGGTAAAAGAAAACGCCCCATGTGGTGGTGATGGTGGGGGTGTGTGTGTGACTAGTTCACCACTACGTTGGCCTCTGTTACAAAAACGAAACGAAAGCTTGGTTCTGGGAGTCCCTGTTATGTGGACAACGTGTTCGTTTAAGGTCTCCCGCTATAAGCAGTAGGCCATTGGTTCTCGAAGGGGGTCGTGGGGCAAAAGTAGTTAACAAAAGGGGGGGGGGGGGGGGCACGGTGGCGCAGTGGTTAGCGCTGTCGGCTCACAGCTAGATGCTCCTGGGTTCGGTTCCCGCCGGGGGACGCTGTGGGCGTGCTCTCTCCTCCGCATCATCAGCGCCCACACCCTAGGTGGGGTTGACGAAAGGGCCTTTCTGTGTGGAATTTGCATGTTCTCCCCGTGTCTCTTAGGGTAGATACCCTCACAAAAACATGCAGTAATCCTGGTGTCTATAATGCCTCCCCCTGGCCAGCCGGGGTGCCAGATGGAGGGGAAAGGAACTGGTTGGAAATGGAATAACTTGTTCCTTCCACGCGCTACGTCCAAACCGGGGAAATCCCCACTGTCAGGTGAAAAGAAGCAACTTGGACTACTCATGCACTGAAGGAAGCATGAGTTAATCCGTTGTCACCCCAGGCGTGGCAGAGGGAGAACAGAGCCCAGGATTACATAGGCAATTGACACTGGGTGAAAATCGGTTACAAAAATCTTGGGATAAAAATTATATATATAAAAAAAGTAGTTAACAATGCATCACAATCAATTTAACCACTTTATCCATTTATATTTTGGCTATTCGCAAACAGCAGATGTGCAAGCTCACAGCACGGCACAAACATGTGCTACTTTTGAAATGTTTTGAAAAATGTCAAAAATGTTTGGTAAATGTTGAATCATTTTGATTTCTTCTTTGTATAAATCTTCTCTTCTGGGGGTCCCTGGCACAAAACCTGTTCAGATGGGGACCCACATTCCATCACGGTTACTATTCCTCCACCGGCGATAGCCATGGTCGGAGGCCATTGTGTTTTCGGTAGTCCGATCATCCCAACCTTTTGAGGAACGTCTTAAGAGCACCTAGAGGGAATTTGACACTTGTCACAAACCACTTGGACCCTCAAGGGTGGACTGATTAGAAGTCGGTGGTCATAGGGTCAAGGTCCCTGTGACCTTGTGACTGTCCCATTCTCATGAACACGATAATATCACACGAACGCTGTCCACTTGGACTCAAGAATGAACTGTTTAGTACAGGGCTCTTCAACAGGGGGTCCGGGACCCCTAGGGGGTCCTCAGAGTTACTACAGGGGGTCCTGCAAAACTGAGTGATAGAACCTTTTTTCCCTTTTTATATTAACCACTTGAACTATTAGTGTCCATATTTTGAGAACTTTTGCCAAAAATAGCAGACCTACAAGCGCGAGGCGTTGTGAGCTTGTAGATCGGCTATTTTCGGCAAAGAGCTTTGGTGTAGAGGGGAAAAAGAGCAGAACAAGTACAGAGTGAAAGGTCAACTTTATTAAGTATTGACGGTTCAAATGGTTAAATATCTGAAAACACAAATTGACATGAATCCAAAATACAATGATTACTGATTGTGCTGTCAAACAATGAAACTATATGGAATCTATGAAAAGGTTCATCTCTCTCAAGGGGTCCTTGGCCTTAAAACGTCGAAGACCCCTACTTTAAAGTCAAATGATGTATGTTATGACTCTGGACAGATGGAAACTGCAACTGGTCGGTAAAATCTTAGTGTTCATTGACCTCAGAGAGTGTACAATTGGTTCATTTATCATTCTTTTAGCTGGGGACTCCCCCCCGGAATCCCTCAAGTACCCTGGTTGAGAACCGACGCTATTGTAGAGCATTGGGTTGTATGGCCGGTAACATTCAGTGGTGGAAAAAGTACTCACATCTTTTACTTGAGTAAAAGTATCAATACTGCAATATGGAAATACTCTGTTACAAGTAAAAGTCCGGAATTCAAAAAGTACTTGAGTTTAAAAGTATGAAAGTGTTGGCATCAAAATGTACGTTAAAGTACCAAAAGTAAAAGTACAACATGTTTGAAAATAGCAGATCCACAAGCTCGCAACGCGTCGCAATGTGATGCGCTGTGAGCTTGTAGATCGCACAGTCGCACACACATGCGTGCGTTGCTAGAGAACCTGGCTGGGGGGGGGTAAAAGAAAACGCCCCATGTGGTGGTGATGGTGGGGGTGTGTGTGTGACTAGTTCACCACTACGTTGGCCTCTGTTACAAAAACGAAACGAAAGCTTGGTTCTGGGAGTCCCTGTTATGTGGACAACGTGTTCGTTTAAGGTCTCCCGCTATAAGCAGTAGGCCATTGGTTCTCGAAGGGGGTCGTGGGGCAAAAGTAGTTAACAAAAGGGGGGGGGGGGCACGGTGGCGCAGTGGTTAGCGCTGTCGGCTCACAGCTAGATGCTCCTGGGTTCGGTTCCCGCCGGGGGACGCTGTGGGCGTGCTCTCTCCTCCGCATCATCAGCGCCCACACCCTAGGTGGGGTTGACGAAAGGGCCTTTCTGTGTGGAATTTGCATGTTCTCCCCGTGTCTCTTAGGGTAGATACCCTCACAAAAACATGCAGTAATCCTGGTGTCTATAATGCCTCCCCCTGGCCAGCCGGGGTGCCAGATGGAGGGGAAAGGAACTGGTTGGAAATGGAATAACTTGTTCCTTCCACGCGCTACGTCCAAACCGGGGAAATCCCCACTGTCAGGTGAAAAGAAGCAACTTGGACTACTCATGCACTGAAGGAAGCATGAGTTAATCCGTTGTCACCCCAGGCGTGGCAGAGGGAGAACAGAGCCCAGGATTACATAGGCAATTGACACTGGGTGAAAATCGGTTACAAAAATCTTGGGATAAAAATTATATATATAAAAAAAGTAGTTAACAATGCATCACAATCAATTTAACCACTTTATCCATTTATATTTTGGCTATTCGCAAACAGCAGATGTGCAAGCTCACAGCACGGCACAAACATGTGCTACTTTTGAAATGTTTTGAAAAATGTCAAAAATGTTTGGTAAATGTTGAATCATTTTGATTTCTTCTTTGTATAAATCTTCTCTTCTGGGGGTCCCTGGCACAAAACCTGTTCAGATGGGGACCCACATTCCATCACGGTTACTATTCCTCCACCGGCGATAGCCATGGTCGGAGGCCATTGTGTTTTCGGTAGTCCGATCATCCCAACCTTTTGAGGAACGTCTTAAGAGCACCTAGAGGGAATTTGACACTTGTCACAAACCACTTGGACCCTCAAGGGTGGACTGATTAGAAGTCGGTGGTCATAGGGTCAAGGTCCCTGTGACCTTGTGACTGTCCCATTCTCATGAACACGATAATATCACACGAACGCTGTCCACTTGGACTCAAGAATGAACTGTTTAGTACAGGGCTCTTCAACAGGGGGTCCGGGACCCCTAGGGGGTCCTCAGAGTTACTACAGGGGGTCCTGCAAAACTGAGTGATAGAACCTTTTTTCCCTTTTTATATTAACCACTTGAACTATTAGTGTCCATATTTTGAGAACTTTTGCCAAAAATAGCAGACCTACAAGCGCGAGGCGTTGTGAGCTTGTAGATCGGCTATTTTCGGCAAAGAGCTTTGGTGTAGAGGGGAAAAAGAGCAGAACAAGTACAGAGTGAAAGGTCAACTTTATTAAGTATTGACGGTTCAAATGGTTAAATATCTGAAAACACAAATTGACATGAATCCAAAATACAATGATTACTGATTGTGCTGTCAAACAATGAAACTATATGGAATCTATGAAAAGGTTCATCTCTCTCAAGGGGTCCTTGGCCTTAAAACGTCGAAGACCCCTACTTTAAAGTCAAATGATGTATGTTATGACTCTGGACAGATGGAAACTGCAACTGGTCGGTAAAATCTTAGTGTTCATTGACCTCAGAGAGTGTACAATTGGTTCATTTATCATTCTTTTAGCTGGGGACTCCCCCCCGGAATCCCTCAAGTACCCTGGTTGAGAACCGACGCTATTGTAGAGCATTGGGTTGTATGGCCGGTAACATTCAGTGGTGGAAAAAGTACTCACATCTTTTACTTGAGTAAAAGTATCAATACTGCAATATGGAAATACTCTGTTACAAGTAAAAGTCCGGAATTCAAAAAGTACTTGAGTTTAAAAGTATGAAAGTGTTGGCATCAAAATGTACGTTAAAGTACCAAAAGTAAAAGTACAACATGTTTGAAAATAGCAGATCCACAAGCTCGCAACGCGTCGCAATGTGATGCGCTGTGAGCTTGTAGATCGGCTATTTTTGAATAACCTTAGGCTAAAAGGTTTGGGAACCACTGCACTATAGTGCATGGAATGGCTATTTCTGCTTCCTCGATCAGACTTCAGATCAACTTTATTGTCCCGCATGGGGAAATTCATTTAGTCCCTGACATCAAACACACACACACACACACACACACACGCACACACGCACGCACGCACGCACGCACACACACACACACACACGCACACACACACAAAGCCTAAGAGTAAAACAAGATAATACACAGTAAGTCAGTATAGACGCACTAAATCACGCAAAAAACAACATCACGGAGAACAGAAGCAACAAATAAAGATGATGGACAAGTATTTGGACTTGGACTAGGTAGCTTTATAACCCCAAGGTTCAACCAAAGTTCAACATTGCTTTTTTATGTTGGTTCCTGACAATATGAGCGCTACATTTTATTTTATCTATTATGTTTATATGACAGGGACAATGCAAGAAAGCAATATTTCAAGTTACAAAAACATGAGACTGACGTAGTACATTACATGTAGGGTTTCTAGACCAGGGGTTCCCAAACCTTTTTGGCTCAGGACACCCCTATAAATATCGTTTTCATCCGAGGCACCCCTACATTATGTTCATAATTTTCACTCCAAGCACCTAATATATTTATGGCATATTTTAGTGATTATATTGCAAGGAAAACATTGGGATAATAGCCATTTTGGTTAGAACTGACTGAAAATAGCTTTGTACTAAAATTATACTAGATATCTTTTTAAGTGTCCAAATAAATTCCAAATATTATCAAATTATCTCGCGGCACCCCTGGACTGCTGTCACGGCACCCCAGGGTGCCCCGGCACCCACTTTGAAAACCCCTGTTCTAGACTAGCCAAATTAGCCAATTTGTGTCCCTCAACGGTTTACTGTACATGAACCTGGGTGTTCATTTAACAATGAAAGCATACTGACAATATACTGACCATGATACTGACCATGATACTGACATGATCCTGACCATGATATTGACATGATTGCGACCGAAGGTCGCATATACTCTGAAGAACCGTGTCGCTTGAGTGTCCTTCCTTCCTTCCGTATCCTCGTGACCGTCCGTATCCTCTGCGATGTCAGTGTGATGTCAGCGAGTTGTGACATCACCTCCTGTACAGGGCGGCTACACGAAATGTGGATAACACTATATATGGAGATAGTCCAGTCCATCATGTCATATGGGACTACCGTCATAGAAAGTAGCCATTGTTAGGCCGGAGTCATTGGCTGTCTAAACATGGAGATGTGGATAACACTATATATGGAGATAGTCTAGTCTAGTCCAATATGTCATATGGGACTACCGTCATAGACAGTAGCCATTGTTAATCCGGATTCAATGGCTGACTGTCTGTACAGGAAGTGATGTCACATGACATACTTTTTATGCCCATATATGAGTCCTAACATGGAGATGTGGATAACACTATATATGGAGATAGTCTAGTCCAATATGTCATAATTATGGAACTACCGTAGCTATTGTTAGGTCGGAGTCAATGGCTGTCTGTCTGACTGTCTGTACAGGAAGTGATGTCACATGACATACTTTTTATGCCCATATATGAGTCCTTCTGTACCACATCTCCATGTTTAGGCAAACTCCACACAGAAAGGCCCTATCGCCAACCCAACCTAGGGTGTGAGCGATAGGGCCTTTCTGTGTGGAGTTTGCCTAAACATGGAGATCTGATCCTCTGATCTGATACGGGCGGCTGGACTTAGATCACCTATGAAAGGATGTCCATGAAAGAATGTCCATCCACCTGGAGAAAAGAAAATGTAACAAGGAGGTGGCAACAGGGCGGCCAAATAAAGTTATTAGGCCTGGATCCAACTTTAGGTCGACGCACATGATTCCAGAAGTGTAGTGCTTATTCGCTCTTGTATCAAACCGGTACTCGAAACGTACTTAGAATTTAACATATTTTCTAAAGTAAATATGGGGGCTGCTGTGTTAAGAACGTTTCGTTGTCAAGCTCAACGTTGGGCATTTGGACCTATACATGGAGAAATGGAGCGAATCTGTTTGGCCTAAACATGGAGATGTGGATAACACTATGTATGGAGATAGTCTAGTACATCATGTCATATGGGACTACCGTCATAGACAGTAGCCATTGTTAGTTCGGAGTCAATGGCTGTCTGTCTGACTGTCTGTACAGGAAGTGATGTCACATGACATACCTTTTATGCCCATATATGAGTCCTTCTGTACCACATCTCCATGTTTAGGCAAACTCCACACAGAAAGGCCCTATCGCCAACCGAACCTAGGGTGTGAGCGATAGGGCCTTTCTGTGTGGAGTTTGCGTGTTCTCCCCGTGTCTCCTAGGGTTGATACCCTCACAAAAACATGAACAAACTCCCCCCAGAATGACAACAACTAGAATCGTCAGAGAAACGCTGTGGTTGGCCAGATTGTCAAGAATTGGCGCGACCTCGCCCTTTAGGGCGAGGTTGCATGTCACCCTGAGGTCGCATTCCACCCTCGGGTGTCTTACTAGTACTGACATGATACTGACCATGATACTGACCATGATACTGACCATGATACTGACATGATATTGACCATACTGACCATGATACTGACCATGATACTGTCATGATACTTACCACGATACTGACATGATACTGACCACGATACAGACATGATACTGACATAATACTGACCATGATTCTGACATGATACTGACCATAAATGGTAAATGGTGCATTTATATAGCGCTTTTATCCAAGGCGCTTTACATAGACTGTGCATTACATTCACCCATTCACACACACATTCATACACCGGTGGCGGAGGAAACCATGCAAGGCACCAACCTACTCACCGGGAGCAACTAGGGGTTCAGAGTCTTGCTCAAGGACTCTTCGACATTAACTCAGGGGGAGCCCGGATTCGAACTGGGAACCCTTCGTGCTCTAACGGTTTCTCTACCCCTGAGCTATGCCGCCCCTATGCTATGCTGACCATGATACTGACATCTGTCTTGGCCATATAGGCCTATGGATTCTGTATGGTTCTCCTAACAGGGCATCATCTGGGATACAATCCATTTTATGCCCATATATCGAGATCCCTAACATAATCCCTTTTATGTCCATATATGGAGATCCCTGCTCTGAGTATCTGACATCACTAATCCCTTTTATGGCCATATATGGAGATCCCTGCTCTGAGTATCTGACATCACTAATCCCTTTTATGGCCATATATGGAGATCCCTGCTCTGAGTATCTGACATCACTGGGATGTCACCTGTGATGTCACAATGAACATCACCACAGTATCAGGCGTTACACGTAGGCCTATACATACAGTATATACACCAGTAAGACTCCCTAATCGGGAGATAAGCGACCGTTGGTCGCTTATCTCCACAAATAGGCCAAAAGTTTGTTTTACCAATTATCAAGACATACGGGCAGTTGACAGTTTGCCATGGTTACTCATTGAAGTTGAATCTCCATGGAGATAACCTACGCATCACACTAAGTCTGACCTCACCAGCCCATATTTGGGCATGAGCAACTTATGTCTCCATATATGGAGATATGATGACATCACACAGTCCTCAGCCGATGATGTGGCGTGATGTCATACAATACACAAACGAGCCCTACAGTATAAAGGGGCAATTCTTGCCAGGAAAGAAGCATTTCTTCGACTCAGACCTTATCGCCAGGGTTGGCTTATAGCAGCTGTCGGTAGGACCATATATGGATTCTGTTAGTGTGGATCTCCTAACAGGGCATCATCTGGGATACAATCCCTTTTATGCCCATATATGGAGATCCCTAACAGAATCCCTTTTATGCCCATATATGGAGATCCCTAACAGCATCCCTTTTATGCCCATATATGGAGATCACTAACAGCTAACAGAATCCCTTTTATGCCCATATATGGAGATCCCTAACAGAATCCCTTTTATGCCCATATATGGAGATCCCTAACAGAATCCCTTTTATGCCCATATATGGAGATCCCTAACAGAATCCCTTTTATGCCCATATATGGAGATCCCTAACAGAATCCCTTGTATGCCCATATATGGAGATCCCTAACAGAATCCCTTTTATGCCCATATATTATGGAGAAATCCCTGCTCTGAGTATCTGACATCAGTGTGATGTCACCTGTTTATGCCCATATATGGAGATCCCTGCTCTGCGTATCTGGTTGCTATGGTAAACAGTTGGTTGCTAGGGTAAAAAAACATGGTTGCTATGGTAAACAGTTGGTTGCTAGGGTAAACAGTTGGTTGCTAGGGTAAAACCATGGTTGCTAAGGTGGTTGCTAACGTACACTAACAGACCAGCAACAACAGACTGTTGCCACAGCAACGTACACAAAGGTTTGTGTACACATGTGGTGTGATGTCATACTGATGCGGAGATATGAGCAGGGCAAAGGTGTGACGTGTGACGTGTGACCGACGGACGGACGGACGGACGGACGGACGGACGGACGGCCGGTGGAGGTTTTCATAGTAAACTGCTCCCTGACGGTCGCAATAAATACATACGGACATGACCTACGGTCGCAATCATCTCGGTATTATGGTCAGTATTGTCAGTATCATGTCAGAATCATGTCTGATCGTGATTTTGACATGATACTGATCACGATACTGTATCATACCGACATGATTCGGACCATGATAACTGATCTTGATATTGACATGATTCCCACCATGATACTGACAAGATGGTTGGCCTTTCTAGAACAGATGTACTGTCTTGGTGTTATGTTGTTTTGTGTTCTTATATTGTTATGTGTGTTTCTGTTGAACAGACTGTGGAACAGAATATCCCTACAGACTAATAAAGGCTGATTATGATGATGAGATGCAAAACATACTCCAGCAGCTCAAATAAACACAGCAAGTGATCTGATTAAAACAAACACAAAAAAAGCGACACATTCCCACTGTATTGTAGTTCATGCTGCAATCAACCATTCTAAATGGGCTGTATAGTTCACAGCCATTATTCTCAATGAACGGGTGTTGTGTGAAATGTTCAAGACTGGGGAATCGCTGATGTTTGTACACACTTGAACGGTATGCTCACATGCTACATAAATCCCATGACCACGACTTTTGATGTGCACACACACACACACACACACACACACACACGCATGTACGCATGCACGCACGCGCGCACACACACACACACACACACACACACACACACACACACACACACACACACACACACACACACAGAGTGTTGTGAATTGTGAATTCAAAGTTAACACATTTATTGTATTTCTTCCACTGACGAAGGCTGGATTGCCAAAAAATGTGTCCCTTTATTGACATGGAGAAGAAATAAAATGTATCAACTCACTCTTATCATTCTGAGTGCCACTCATAATTTATTTAATTGTCATTGGTCTAAGAGGATATTATCGCACAAGAGGAGCAAGAACGCGGTGGTAACAAGTTATCATATAATATTGATTCACACTGTCTTGTTCACTGCAAATCATTTCGCGCCAGTGCCGGGTGGTGCCAGACAAAGCAGATCTACAAGCATACAACGTGTGCGACCCCCATCGATACAGTATATAAATTAGGCATTATAGAGCTCGGGAGCCGATGCGCTAGCTAACTTCAGCCGCTAATCAGTACGGCACCGCTGACACTGTGCAGAGATAAAAGGCCGTGGAAAGACATTCATAATTCTGAAACAGAGGCAGCAGGTCACACTGACTCTATGCCCTCATGTTTAATTTATACATCCTGTACGAGCGCAAGCAAGGGCGAACAAATGCATGCACGCGCACATGCACACGTATTTTGTGCCAAGTATCTATAGACATTGATGTTGTGTATGCATGCAGACAGACATACACACACAAACACAAGCATATGTACTATGTGAGGCACTGTGCGTGCTTGTGCGTGCAATGCTGACATATTGCACATATTACTGAATGACTGTGTGTGTGTGTGTGTGTGTGTGTGTGTGTGTGTGTGTGTGTGTGTGTGTGTGTGTGTGTGTGTGCGTGTGAAAGTACACCGGGTGTGTAACGTGGTTCCAACGTGTCATTAGTCCGACGTTGCGTTCGCCCGACTTTCTCCATTGATACTATCTCTAACCCCAACCCTAACCCTAACCGCACGCCTGACTAATGGGACGTCGGACTATCCAAATGTCCTGGCACACACACACGTGTGCCAGTCATGTCCCCTCGTACATGACGAAAACAAATATTTGGAGCGTCGATATATTTTCCACTCTCTCTCCGACCCTGTTCACACACACACTCCCCAACCTGTTTAAAACCAAGATCACAAGCACCGACACAGGAAGGACCCATGGTCCCTGGTCTCTCTCTCTCTCTCTCTCTCTCTCTCTCTCTCTCTCTCTCTCACTCACTTTAACTCAGCTTCCCCCTCCTCAATCTTCTTTTTCCCCCCCCATCTCTCTCATCTTTCAATTACATTCCAGGCCCTTCAAGATTCCAGAGAAAGTGCTGTTGAGGAAAGCCAGGCACGGACGGCTGAGGAGCTCTCTCCCTGTGTGCGTGTGTGTGTGTGTGTGTGTGCGTGCGTGTGCGTGTCCATGTTTGTGTGTGTGCGTGCGTGCGCGTTGGATACCTTCTCCTCCTTTCCTTGTCATCCCTCCCTCCCTCCCTCTCTCAGTCCCTTAATCAGACGGGATTGCGGCCGCGAGGGGAGGATTTGAGAGTAAAGACTTTCGATCCGCGGCCCACAAAAGAAAAAAGAAAAAAAGGCATCGGTGAAAGTGAGGTGCGAGGTTGCGGAGGCACAGCCGACAACGCAGCCCAAACCTCAGACTGTGTGCTGTGTACAGAATGTACAGGCATCCCCACCTACCGTTATGTTCTACTGCAGTGGTTCTCAACCTTTTCAGTCCATGACCCCCAAAATAATCCTATTTTAACTGGGGACCCCTCCCACCCAGACAAGCACTAAGAGCTGAGGCATTACATTTTGTATAACACGGTTTTATTGTGAAAATAGCAGATCTATATGCTCGTTGTGAGCATGTAGATCGGCTATTTTCACAATTTCAGCCTCTAATATTTGACAATTTGGCCAATGTTTAATTTATCATATACACTTAAACATTATGTTGGTTTGTTTACTGTTGAGTGAGAAAACAATGTTGCACATTAAGTTAATCATCTGGGAACCCCACACAATAATTTGGGGACCCCCCCTGGGGGTCCCGACCCACAGGTTGAGAACCACTGCCTTAGACAAGAGGGTCCGCTGTATCCTCACAACCTGTGGCCTGTTGTGTTGGCTGCATATCGACTGTCACGACTCTTTCTTGACCCTTTCCCAAGAGAACGTTTCCATTTCCTTAATTTGTGTTTCTGAAAAACACCTTCTTTTGCATAACTCATCACAAAGACACACATTGTACTGCACATTGTTATTGCTCAACTCTTTCAATAAAAACATCTATGAAAACATGACCTCTCTTATATTATTTTCTGACATTACACACATACTTTCCCGTCTTTACATGACTCTTAGAATGACTACATGTTTGTCATTTTTCCCTGCACATTCTATCTCTTTCTCTCCACCTCTCTCCCTCAATCCCCCAATGTTCACAAGGTGCAAGCTGGCATGAAAGGACTGCGCCATTTCTAGTTAAACAAGACAATCATCTGGGTCCATTATAAGGGACAATTTGTATACTCTTGCAGTTAATTTGACACTTCACGATTTTACAGTGTGCTCCCCTGCCTGCCTGCCTGCCTGCCTGCCTGCCTGCCTGCCTGCCTGTCTGTCTGTCTGTCTCTAATCTCTCTCTCTCTCTCCCCCCTCCCTCTCTACTGTCTCTGGTTTTCCTACAATCTATAAATAGAATAAAATCTTAAATCAAAGGAGACAGTTCATACATTTTTAGTTTTCTTTTTGTGTGTGCGTGCATGCACTGGCACACACATTTTGCGTCGTTCACGTGACGAGCCTCTGGGCTGGCGCAGCCAGGCGGGGTCCATTTGTACACACCTTTTTTTATGTGGAGCCGTCTACCCAACTTACAGTAATGACAGATAATGACAGCGGCCCTAATGAGCGCGTCTGTCCTGCAGCGGAGACGGGAGACGAAACGAGTCTGACCGTAAAACGTCCCAGCCAGATTACATGCAGATCTGCATACCTGCCCTGACATTAGCTGGTTTCTAAACTGCTGCCGGGGGGAGCCGGGCTCCGACGTATCGCGTGTCAGCGAGGGATGTATGCGAGCCATTGTCCCCCCCACTCCCCACACCCCACCCCACTCTGATTGGTTCAACAGATGTCAAGGCGAAAGGGGTGGGGACAGAGAGGGGTGGGGTGCAGTGGTGGGAAGTAAAGTAGGCTACTTATTGGGGGGCATTTTCTTTTTAAACTTTACTGGAATGTTTTAAATTTTTTGATACTTTTACTTCTCTCCACTACATCTCAGAGGAAAATATTATACTTTTACTCCACTACAATTAGTTGAAAACTTTAGCTACTTTGCAGATATACTTACATTAACCACTATAGCCCTATTTTATACATAGGCTATTTGAAAACAGCTCATCGACAAGCTCACAACATGTCACATCACAAAGCATTGTGAACTTTAGATTTGCTATTTGAAAACATTTTAGGTACTCTTGGTACTTTATACACTTTTGTGCATTTACTTACTGGCCTTTTGAACACAGGCCTTTTACTAGAAACAGGGTACTTTATATTGTGGTATTGCTACTTTTATATAAGTATAAATATCCAAGTAGTCCTTCCATCACTGGGTGGGAACGGACTAACCCCGCCACCGCCCCACAGACTGTCCTCAGAGAATCTTCGGTGTGCACTGCAAAAAAGAAAAAAGGAAAAAAAGAGAGAGAGAGAGAGAGAGAAAGAGGACAGTCCGAGAGGCGGGCCAAAGTATAAGAGACGCCAGGGAGGATTGTGGGGGTTTTGATGCCGGGTTGTGATGTGGAAATAATAATGCTCCGAGGAGCGGCCCAGAGTGGGACGTCCAGCTCCGGCTGTGGGTTTGAACCGTTTGAGGGAGAGATTTGAGGTGTTAGTGGAATGTTGTTTGGCCACAGCCTTGTGGGGAGAGCCTTTGAGTGGGACACAGCGGAAGAAATGTCAACGTGTGTGTATCGGAAGAAATGTCAACGTGTGTGTATCCATGTGTAACCGTGTGTGTGTGTGTGTGTGTGTGTGTGTGTGTGTGTGTGTGTGTGTGTGTGTGTGTGTGTGTGTGCGTGTGCGTGCGTGTGTGAGATTGAGTGAGTGAGTGAGTGAGTGAGTGAAGGTCTGTTCATCGACCACCAAACCTTTCTTCGGAAAGGTCCGGTTCAACTACAAAATGAAGTCACTTGCAACTTCTGAAAAGCATGACCCCGAATTAGAGTTTGGAAAGCTGCACGTCGGAAAGTCGGAACTCTCCAACGAAAGGTTTGGTGGTCGGAGACAGTATGGACAGCCCATGAGTGTGTGTGTGTGTGTGTGTGTGTGTGTGTGTGTGTGTGTGTGTGTGTGTGTGTGTGTGTGTGTGAGTGAGTGAGTGAGTGAGAGAGAGAGAGAGAGAGAGAGAGAGAGAGAGAGAGAGAGAGAGAGAGAAAGAGTGTAGGGTTAGCAGATGGACAGAGTGCGCACGTGGAGGACGGGCGGCCTGTAGTTTCCCAGTAGCCTACTGGCTGTGAGAAACCAGCTTGAATTGGAAGTTTACCGTGAGGAAGCTAACTGGGGACAACTGGGAGTTCCTTCAGGTGTTTGTTTTATAATCCCTACCTCTGCTAATGGTGATGCACACATCGGACGATCTGGAATCAAACCTGTGAACCCGTTTGGCCCAGGAGACACGAAGCAGTTGACATTTGGACCGGTAGTTCTGTCAAAAGCCCCTTTTCCACTACAGGGCCGAACCAGAACTTTCCAGAACCAAGAACTTTCAATATAACCAGTCAGAACTAACCGGGGTCCGAGTAGCAGTGCTGCTGGCCCCGCCCATAGGTTCCCAGAACTCAAGTTTAGTTCTACTTCAGGAGCAGGATGAAAAAAGGTTCCAAGAACCCTGTCTGAAACCGGGCCGTGTGCAATGGAAACAAAACCAGAACCAAAAAAAAAATTGGTTCAGGTTCCTGAAAGTTCTGGTTCCACCTTGCAGTGGAAAGGGGGCTTTTATGTACTTAGTTACTTTCCGCTGCTCAGTTCCCGACGTCGCACAATAAGGCTCAGCCCCGTCGGACATGTTGAGCGAGCGAGGCCTCTTCGTTCGGTGCATCTCTTCAAAGACACATGGAGCTATCCGGCTCACCTGTTTCCCTTTAAGCAGCACTGTGAGCCTTGTCCACAGAGCCCTCTCTCTCTCTCTCTCTCTCTCTCTCTCTCTCTCTCTCTCTCTCTCTCTCTCTCTCTCTCTCTCTCGGACCACTCCCCGGGGAGGAGGTAGAAAGGCAGACTTCAATGGAGCGTGGATAAGATAGGGGGGCGACCGGGGGGATCCAGCGCGCTCTGTGACAAAAGAGCACATTCATCTGCGTGTCCCGGGCTGCGAGTCAAGACGGTTGACTGTGTGCACCGGGTCCTACAGGAGGAAAAGCCATTAAAGCGTGCACGTACGCACGCACGCACACACACACACACACACGCGCACTTGCACGCATGCACTAGGGCTGTCACAATATGACATTTTACATGACGATGAATTGTCACTCAAATAATTGCGATTAACGATTTAATTGTGTTTTTGTCGTTGATAATCACATTTCTGTTTGGCTTTTAGGCTTTGAAGTCAACTTATGTTTAGTGCAGACTCTGGGGTCAGTGCAACCCAAGCGGAGATGATAGAAACAAAAACTTCCATTTCAAACTGGTTTCTCACACAGCCAGTGCTGGGAAACCACAGGCCAGACCCCTATCTACATGCACACTGTCTGTCCATCTACAAACCTCAGTGTTTGTTCCATGGATGACATTTTGTGAAAACAGCAGATCTCACCTCCCCAAATATCACATGTTGCAACTCCACGTCATTTCCCGACAGTTTGCATTCATTTCTATTGATTGATTGATTGATTGATTGATTGATTGATTGATTAGAAGTTTGCATAGGAAAAGGTACAGTTTCATGACTGATACTGAAGGTCAACTAAAAAGGAAACTTGGGTAATATAAGGCAAGGCTTATTTCCGTTGAGATCCTTCTCATTTAGGCCTAACCTATAGAATAGGGCTAAATCAGAAATTAGCCAACAAAACAAATATGTTGCTACATACTTTACATGTACTGTAAGCCCCTCCCAAACAGCAAAATGTGTTCCCGGCCTGAATGGGTTAACTCATATAACATTGAATGACAGATGGATAGAACACAGTACCATGCAGTAGAAAAAAAAACACTTGTAAACATGCATTCATGAAACACTGCTTGTGTGTGAGTGACAAGAGTGTACCTTCTCGGAATCACAACCACGGATGCCTCTCTGAGGGCCGACGTGACGAGAGAGAGAGAGAGAGAGAGAGAGAGAGAGAGAGAGAGAGAGAGAGAGAGAGAGAGAGAGAGAGAGTGCTAGTGTGAGTGAGTGATGCAACTCACTGAAAGCAGCGTAAAGGCGCTCACACATTGACACTTCACACAGGACATCAGTTGATGGTTCACCAGTGTAAATCTGCCCAGGGGACACGCTGGACCAGCGTTGCCATGTCTGCTCATTATAAGCGACTTTGGGCTTCTTCTTCTTTTTCTTTCTGTGAAGTTGCTTGTGAATATTGGTCGTTGCGTTTTTTGGGGGGTTTGTTGTTTAAACCAGTTGTTTAAACCAGTTGTCAAACATTTGCATGTCAAGGACGCCCCCCTATTTATTTGTATGCATTTCTCTGCAGACGCCCATCTGAAAAAAGTATATAAATATATTCCAAACATTCCCATTTTTTTTCTTTTCAAGATCTTTTTGAAAATAGCAGATCTAACAAGCTCACATGTCGCGAATGCGACACATTGTGAGATTATTATTTTCAAATAGCCAATTGTACATACTTATAGGTTTGTACCTCTGTAGTTTAAAGTGCTCATGTAGCCTATTAGCCGGGGAGAGTGTTTTCTGCTGGTGTTTCAGTCCGAGTGTATCAAAGGGTGCGTTCGGAAATGCGCACCGGGTGTGTGCTCAGTGTAGTGAGTGCCTAAACCCAACCCTAATCCTAACCCCAACCTCAGTAAAACTATGCATAAACTCAACCCTAACCCTAACCTTAACCACAGTAAAACTATGCCTAAACCTAACCCTAACCCCTAACCCTAACCACACCCGGTGCGCATTTCCGAACGCACCCTTTGATACACTCGGACTGAAACACCAGCAGAAAACACTCTCCCCTATTAGCCGCTTCTTGGGCTTGTTTTCATAGACCATATGGCTGCTCATTTCTGTCCCAAAATCTGGCAACAGTTCTCTCTACTCCCTTGCTTCTCACCATCACACTCTGCTTGCTATAAAACCGGCGCTGAGTTGCCCAGCGGCGCCTGACATCCTCACCGGTGTTCCCTTTTAGTTACGCGATGGCAGAGGGTGACAGGGAGAGAGTCTGAGTGAGCTGGTGAGATGGGGTTGGTAGTATAGCCTGTGTAAACCAGTGTTTCTCAAACTTTCAAATTTCAGGGTCTCCCCTTAACTCTGACAGTGTACAAATGGAACCAAATGGACCCGTTAGGGTCCATTTGGTTCCATTTGTACACTGTCAGAGTTACAGACGTGTATTGGTCCATTTAGAGCCCCCTAAAGGAACCCACAGAGTCCCTGGAATACACTTTGAGAACCACTGGTATAGCCTATAGCGATTCCACGATCGCCTGTCCGGAATCCCTTTCCAGACTCACGCACACACAACCACCTATCATACACACACACAGACAGGCAACATTCTCTGAGAGTGAATGGGAATGCTATAGGGTTCAAGTGGTTATAAAGCTGCAGCTGGATCACCAACATTTACAAAGAGCCAGTAGAAAGAGACCATGACACGCAGAGTACATGTGATCCTGGAATGATCATGAGATCTCATAAAAAGACGTGTAATGTGTTTTTATGTCATTTTTTTACAGCACAGCTCTGCAAAAGTCTAGCCATCTATGAGTGTGTGTGTGTGTGTGTGTGTGTGTGTGTGTGTGTGTGTGTGTGTGTGTGTGTGTGTGTGTGTGTGTGTGTGTGTGCGTGCGTGCGTGCGTGCGCGCGTGCGTGCGTGTGTGTCTGTGTGTCCTGGGCTAGATTTGAAGTCATATACGTCATAGATCGTCACAGGTTGTCACAGGCTGGCCACATGGAATCCCAGATCCCCGAGTATCCCAAGATGCACATGATTAAATAGTTTTAATACAATAGGACCAGTTACAATTTGCAGACGGGTGCTCTTCTCTGGCAGTTTTGAAGGAGTCACACTTTTAGGTGTCCGTTGGCAGGGCATTCCACATTCAGAGTATAGGCATATACAGCAGTGGAACCAAATATCTCTAGTGAGAACCAGGAAAATTGTCGTCACACCGTCTATTTGTCAAATCGTCGTTGTCGGGTGTAAACCTCGTATGTCCAAGGTTCTTTCGCAAAGTAAAGCCCTGCTTCATCATACAAGGCCGTCGCACAAAAGTAGTGAAAACAGCCGATCTACAAGCACACAAGGCCTCGCGGGGCGAGTAGTTGTGTGCTTGTAGATCGGCTGTTTTCACTGGTTTAAATCATTCACCCGACAAGGACGAAATTCTACTATGGGGACGTTTAGGCCCTCACAAGCATAGTTATGCAAGTATGCACACGAACACACACACACACACGCACGCATGCACACATTCACACGCACGCACATTTTCAACCAAGGGATCGGAAAGTATCTTTTTCATGGGGGGCTCCTGTCGGTTTGTCCCTTAAAAGTGTCTCGGGCCAAGCTCCCCCCCCCACCCCGCTACCCGCCGCCCCCATAGCAACCTAGTTTCAGTTAAAACTCATTCTCTCAAGTCCGCCCCCTCGGACAACCTTTCTCTTACCGTCCGCCATTCTACCCTCTCTCTCCTTTGTCCCCCCCCCACCCCCCCCCCCCCCACCCGGTTCCACCCCCCTTTTTTTTTTAGACCTCACGCCCACTCTCCTTTTACCCCCCCCTCCCTCTCTCTCTCTCTCTTTCTGTCCTTTTTCTTCTCATCCCCTCTCTCCTCAATCCCTCCCCTCCCCTTCTTCTTCCGTGACTGACCTGTGGGCGGAGTGGCTTTGTTCCCACTGTCCCAGAGTGCCACCGTGGCCCCCCGGCACCCCCCCCCCCCCCAACCCACCACCACCCACCCCTACCTCCCCCTACACACACACACACACACACACACACACACACACACACACACACACACACACACACACACACACACACACATACATCCACCCGGACCCCCGGCTTGTCATGTTAATGCGTATGAATGGGATGGTAATGGGATGTTAATATCATCTGCTCTTTAACACGGCCCTCCGCTGTGCAGGAATCCGCTCTCCACGGCGGCAGAGAGGTATTAGAACAGCGTGCCGGAAAGGTAACCGACTACCAGTAGGTGGGAAAAGTACTCCCATGTCTTAGTTGTCTTACTTGCACTTGGTGCCGCACTGTGAGCTTGTCTGCTATTTTTTTATAGTTAAAGCATAAAATAATAGTTAAAGTGGTTCCAGGTCTTCGGTGGTTCTCCACCTTCTTCATGTCAAGGCCCTCCAAACTATAGTACGTACCGCATTTAGCCTAATATAACAGATGTGACGCATTTTGAGCTTGTAGATTGGCTATTTTCAAACACATGATGCATATACAGTAGGTTTACAGTGCTCATGTGGCCTGTAGTCGCGGTAGTCTGGTCTTTTGGGCTTGTTTTCACAGACCTGGCTGCTTATTTCTCTCGTTAAAACTCTTTTCATCTAAAAAAAAAAAGGCCCCGTGGAAGCAGGGAAGAAGAGGTTGGACCGAGAGGCCTGCAGCAGCAGCCGTCCCCCCTGAAAGGAGAGAAGACGGTGTGTTTCCAAGCCAAGGGGGTGTTTTGTTTTCAGTTGGGGGTGAAGGAGGTGGGGGTAAGGGGGGTGGGGTTGGATTCGCCGGTCCGGTGAACAAGTGGAGGAGGGAGGGGTGGAGGGGCGGTGCACTCTGCCCTTTTTATGTGTCATTATTTCAAGAAGGAGCCTGGAAGATCTGATGGTGTGTGGAGTTGGGGAGGGGGGAGGGCCGGGGGCTCATATACTCTCTCTTTAACCACATGAACCCCAGAGCACCGGTTCTCAAACCTTTTTGTGTCAAAGACCACCAAAGTGCATACTGTATGTATTTGGCCGCGGACACCACAGTATGTGAAAATGTTTTATGCCATAAGGCAGGCATTGACACTAAGGCTTGCCCACCTGCCCCCGGCAGGTAATTCAAACTTTCGGGCAGGTGAAGTTTGCTTTCAGGTTGTCCGACTGGGCAAGTGCTCATTTGAGAATGGACGCAACGGTCTATAAACACAACACAAGATATCTGTCTAAACACCTGAATGTGGCCAGCACAATCTGTCTTCTGGTCTGTTGAATGTAAAATAAGAGCACTGTTTACCTACCGTATAATGTGCTGTTTTTACTTTTGCTACACTTAAAGGACAACTTTAGTTTTTTACAACAAGGGTTCATATTTTCGATTGTAATTGGAGAAAAGAAAAAGTGAGTGTTAAAAATGTTTCATTTGCTTCGTTCTATTGTTTTATAGCGTTTGTTGTGCTAAAATGTGGGGCATGCGTACGCATGGGGCATGCGTACAAGTGGCTAAATATGTCTTTTTAGACACAATAAGCCGCAATTTTCTTTATTGCTATTTACAGTAACACTACTAGCCCCCATAAGTCACATCCAATCATGAAAGGTTGCGTTGTATCTTGGGAATGGGCTTATTCTGTGTAAAATGACATATTTAGCCACTTGTACGCATGCCCCCAACCACTGAAATAAGAATCTCTAAAACAATAGAAAGAAGCAAATGAAAAAACTTTAACACTCATCTTTCATATTCTTTAATTACAATCTAAAATATGACCCCTTGTTGTAAAAAACTAAAGTTGTCCTTTAAAAATGTAAAATAACAAGTGTGAAACCATAGACATATTCATAGTTCATTCATAGTCATAGCTATACTGTAGGTAGGTATTTGATATTTGGATTTGAAAGTATTGAAGGACATGTTTTATCGCACAGCCCCAGAAAGTAAAGAAATTGAGCGGTAAATAAAACCTCTATCGTTTTATAATGGACGATTTACTTTTCGGGCATGACCTTTGGGCAAGTAGAACATGAGCTGTACTTGCCCGACGGGCAAGTGCCTCTGAGACCTTAGTGTCAACCCCTGCATAAGGATTACTAGAGTCCAATTTGGGACGGCCATAGCTGAATGGTTAGTGAGCCTGCCTAGGACTCTGGTACGATTGGCCAGCTCTCAGCAATATGTCGTAGTGTCCCTGAGCAAGACCCCTAACCCCTAACTGCTCCCCCTCCCTCCGTGCTCCTCTGTGGGCAGCACTCAGCTGGGTGAAGCTGAAAACTGAAGTTCTGTAGGATATATATATATATTTTTTTTAGCTGTGAGCTTGTAGATCTGCTATTTTTGAATATCCAATGTATAAATGGATAAAGTGGTTAAACATGATTGTGATGCTGTATTAACTACTTTTGCTGGAGACCTGGAACTTGGCAAAATTGGCTAAAATTGATGAACATGCATCACATGCACGAAGGAACAGGAAGGAACAGGAAAAAAAAATATATTTTTTTTGGCAAAAGGATTTGGTGCAGATGGGAGAAGAGTGCGAAGAGTGCGAAGTATAGAAGCAACTCCAGCATGTCCAGCTAAATTGCCGATTCATACTCCAATAAGGAGAAATAAATAAGGAATTTATTTTGGTTCGGTTCGGGGAGTCACAAAATCTCGGTGGCACCAAACAGGCAAATTAATGACGGTACCCGCCCTCCCCTAACCTCTGAATGACATCATGTTGTAGTTTGGACAGAGCCGAACTAAAAGTGGAGTATGAATCGGCCTTTAAGCCTGATTAATTTATACGCATGCTGGCGTTGTATGCGGTAAATAGAAGATCTACAAGCTTCCAATGCATCACGTTCGTGACGCATTGTGAGCTTGTAGATCTGCTATTTACTAAGCATGACATCGGCGCGCAACTAAGTATAGCTGAGACCCATCAATGTCAAGAAGGAAAAAGAGCTCTCTCTCTCTCTCTCAGTGCTCCCCGCTGATAGAGGAAGCGTGATAGATCCATCTTACCCAGGATGCATCTCTTGGACTTCCCCTGATGGAAGAGAGAATGAACCCCCACACACACACACACACACACCCACCCACCCACCCACCCCCCCCTCACACACACACACACACACACACACACACACACACACACACACACACACACACACACACACACACACACACACACACACATACACACACACACACACACACACACACACACACACACACACACACACACACACACACACACACACGTTTCTCTCCCCCTCCAGCCTGCTACTCAGCATGAAACCCACAACCCTCGCCACCCTGCCCCTCCCTCTCCCGTGACCCCTGTGACCTACGGTGACCCCAGGAGGTCAGATCATGATGCAAGGTCTTGGAACTGTGTTGTTTTGGAGTGGCGTGTGGGGGGGGGGGGCGGGTTGTGAGACCCCTGCGGGCACAGAAGGCAAAAATAAGAGAGAGAGAGAGAGAGAGAGAGAGAGAGAGAGAGAGAGAGAGAGAGAGAGAGAGAGAAGAAACTAGAAGAAAGAAAGAAAGGAAGAAAGACGGACAGATAGACAGACAGACAGAGCAAGAGGTTGAGCTGGCCGCAAAATTAGCAACCGCGCGGAGCCTGAATAGGAGCGGGGTGTTGACTGATAAATATTTATGAATTGAGGGAAACACTTGCGGTTTTGTTCCAAAAAGGAGGCTTGTACCAAGAAGCCCCCTCCTCCCTCCCTCCCTCCATCATTTCTTTTCTTTTTTTTTTTGGAGGAGGGGGGCGGTGGCTGGGCGCCTAGCACAGTGCTAAACCCGAATCGCAGGAGTCAAAATAAAACCTGGGTGAGAGGGTGTGTGTGTGTGTGTGTGTGTGTGTGTGTGTGTGTGTGTGTGTGTGTGTGTGTGTGTGTGTGTGTGTGTGTGCGCGCGTGTGCGTGCATGTGCACACAGCACGTATTCTCTCTTAGTTGATGATGATTCGAAATTGTAATTCTTCCAAAGCGCCTGTGAGTGTGAACGCTGGTGAACTGGGGGCGGAAATGCGGGCACGCACTCACACAGTTCAATTCAGAGGAGATTTTTATTGGCATCATGGCATGAGAAAGCATGCGTTTACATTGCCAAAGCAAAGTGTCAAAAACTATTTAAGAACAAAATAGGGGAAGTATGTACACTACAGTTGGATGCATCATTGTTGCAAGTTACTGTGAAAAGCTCCACCGGCTGTCTGTCAGTCAGTCAGTCCGTCACATCACATCACATCACATCACATCACATCACATCACATCACTTCACATCACATCACATCACATCACATCACGTCACACTTTTGGCCCTACACTTATCTCCGGCACCGTTGCCCCTATCCATGCCAAACTTTGCACACACACTCCTTGGCTGGCAAACCACAACCTCCGCCCCTGATTTCTCACATGCCCCTCTTCTAGCGCCACCATGAGGTTGCCGATCTGACGGTTGCTTATCTCCCGATTAGGGAGTCTTACTGCTGTTAAACCGTTCAGCAAAACCATCTGTGTCATTTTAGATTTTAGCAATATATAATATATACTATGTGGGTGGGGGGTTGCGGCCAAATACATATCATTTTGGGTATCCTTGATACGTTTATAGATCTGCTATTCTAGATTTTCTTTTAAATATATATATATATTTAAATGAACATATTTTACTCAAATCTCCTGGAACAAAATATTTTGAGATGGGGTGTTTTTTGGGGACGCTTGACATGAAATGTTTGAGCACCACTGAAATATAGCAACATATATTTTTTTCTTTTCTTCAGAAAGCTGTTTATAACCTGATTTAGAAGACATTTGTAGAACGGGCCACAGATCTTAATGGGTTAATAGAATAGTGGTGAGAGACAGTATCCTGTGACAGAACCCTCACAGGGTACTTCCCACCACAACAAACCAGAGGCGTCAATTGGGTATGCCAAGGTATGGCAGCTGCCATACCTTGGCTACAGGATAAAACAATAATGTACTTCTTAAAATGAATTCATCGTGCCTGTTGCTAAGTTATGGCAACATGACTGGTGTCCTGCACGCGCGCCTTCGCGCACGTGCAGGACACCAGTCATGTTGCCATACCTGAGCTTGTGCTGAACTGACGCCACAGCAACAAACATCATTTACTTGTTTATGTGGAGTGTCCTTGAGCGAGACCCCAAATGACAGGCTGCTCAATCACTGTTAGTGCAGTGGTGGGGAAAAGTACTCAGATTCTTTACTTGAGTAAAAGTATCAACACTGCAATGTAGAAAAGTCTGGAATTCAGAATGTACTTGAGTGAAAGTACAAAGGTGATGGTTTCAAAATGTACTTAAGGTACCCAAAGTATAAGTAATCGTTATGCAAAATGTCACATTATACAAGTTTTCAAATGTTTCAAATGTATAAACATCTTCTGGAAATAACAGATCTACGAGCTCACAATGCATCGCATCCCGATGCATTGTCGGCTTGTAGATCGTCTATTTTCAAATGGTCAAAATGTATATAGGGCTGCAATGGTTAATGTATGTTTTGTAATCGGCAAAAGTATTAACTAAAGTGCTCAAATAAATCTAGTACAATAGTACAATATTTGGATACAAGATGTAGAGGAGTAGAAGTAAAAGTAAATGGAAATTGGAAATACTCAAGTGCAAGTACTTGAGTAAATGTACTTAGTTACTTTACACCACTCTTGTAGTGCGAGGAGGGCGCAGACACAGACTGATAGATATGGGCCCGCAACTTCAAGAGTTTGACACTTGTTTGAGTCTTGCAACATGCGAAAACAAAAAGCTGTGTTTTTGTAAATGCACGTCAACGGCGCTCCGCCACATTCTCGGGACGCTGCAGCACAAGAACGAGTTTCACAACACTTGTTTAAAATTGAACTTCCTCATGTGGATATGATCAGGCACCCAATCAAATCAGTGTTAATCGAATTGTCCTGCTGCTTCCCTAGTGGGACACAGGGTTACATCACGGCTCGGCCAGGGATGCACAACACTGACAGACACTAGTGTGTTACATTGCGCCTATTGTGGGTGGCTGACACATTTGAATTGTTGCGAGAGGGCAAAAGTTGCTCCCGAGGCCAAGGGTGTCGCACCAAATTCTGGGCCCTGGCCTGGGTACGTTAACTATTGAAAAATAGCAGATATACAAGCTCACAGCGCGGCACTGAGTGCCGCGCTGCGAGCTTGTAGATCTGCTATTTTCTTTTAAATCGTGAAATTTGTCCAAGTCTCTGAATATTTCAAATCCTTCTAAGGTTTTTTGAAAAACCTATGTTTCTATGTCAGTGGTGCTCAAACCTTTTCATGTCAAGAGGTGCCATGTCATTGGTCCGAAGGTTCATTAGTCCAAAGGTTCATTAGTCCAAATTGGTTAAGAATACTATGCCTAACTCTAACCCTAACCCTAACCTTAACCTCAGTAACCCTAACTAAATTCGGACTAATGAACCTTCGGACTAATGAACCTTGAGACTTATGGGCAGTCCCGTCAGGATCCCCAAAATGACATGTATTTGGCCAGAGAACCCCATCTCAAAATATTCGCAATTATTTGAGTAACAATTAATCGCCATGTAAAATGACATAATTATGACATTATTTCACAGTGCAAGTTCCTCAAGCGCATGTGTTTATTGTTGTAGGCCTACTCATCATGATGTCTCTCTGTGTCTCTATTATGTCCTGTGTGCGTATCTGCATCTGTGTGAGTCTGTGCATGTGTGAGCATGAGTCTCCGCAGTTACTGTGTGCGTGCGTGTGTGTGTGTGTGTGTGTGTGTGTGTGTGTGTGTGTGTGTGTGTGTGTGTGTGTGTCTATATCTTTGTGCATATGTGTGTGTGTGTGTGTTGGGGGGGGGGGGGGGGGGGGGCTAACAGCGTGAACAGGGGTAAACCTTCAGCGAGGCCTGATCGCTCCCAGCATGAGTCTAATCAGAACACTGAGGCACCCCTGTGTGACAGAGAGACACTCACACACTGCTGGGGGAGAGAGAGAGAGAGAGTTGCTCACCAGGCACTTGCACACATAGACATCAAAGGGGGCTTGAGCCCCATGCCCTTTTAAAAATTGCCCTCTCCAGGCCATGAATGTAGTTTTTACTATATTGAAAGAAATGCAAATTCCTCCTTCTTTCCATGCCATACCTGAAGGTGGCATTTAAGAGAACTCTCCTGAACTATCACACACTGAAAATAACCGATCTCCAAGCTCACAACGCGTCGTGTGATCTTGGAGGTCTACTATTTTTGATATTTCCACCAAAAAGCCCCTGCCTCTCTAACATTCTCTGCACCCAGCTGGAGGGTGGGGAGAGGGAAAAATCACAATTAACACTTATATTCACACTTATATCTTAAAGGTAGTGAAAGTCACAATTTTGTGTTTTTTTGTTAATCATTTAAAGCTCTGTATTCTGATAATAATTGTGGGCTCGCTGAAAGCGAGCACACGTATGTTATCTTCATTATTTATCTATCAGTAAAGTTCTCCTCGACAGTACAAAGGCAGGGACCTTAGCCATTGAGGTGCAGCCAAAGGGTATAGATCTATATGCCATGGTGTTACATGCAAGCCCACACTGTTTCGTAGGAACAGTATTTCTAGTTATATAAAGTGTTTGTTCAGCTACAGGGTCTTCTCGTCTCTCAGGCTTTTTGTTTTTGTAAACATCTAATGTCTGAGCCAATTTCATACCACTTAGGCGTCGCCGGTTCGATTCCCGATCCGTACGACCTTTGCCGCGTGTCGCTCCCCATCTCTCCCCCCGTTTCCTGTCAGTCTACTGTCAATTAAAGGCATAAAAGCCCCAAAACAAATATATATATATAAAATGTTATAGTGTTCCAATTATGTCACTTCCAATCTCCTGTTACTGAGCAAACACTCTATAGCAATGATTACTATCAGAATATAAAGCTATATGACATGTATTTTGGTCCATTAGGACTGGGAAAGCGTCTGTGTTATTTTAGATTTTAGCTATTTTCACTCACTTTAACCACTCTAACCATTATTTTATTAGTTGGATATTCAAAAATAGCAGAATCAAGCTCATAGCTTGTAGATCTACATTGTATAATTCTTGGAGTTTGTGGAAATCTTTGAAAAAAAGAAGAAAAAAAAAATATATATATTCTGGGGGTTGAGGAAGATATTATATTATGGTATTATGATTGAGTATACGTGACCTTATTTACAGTACATTAAGTTGTTCATCTTATGATATTCATCTCTGGACATTATGACATTTGATAGCTTGTAAGAGTCTAAGTGTCTCCACTAGGCCTGATAGCTATTGTTTTGGTACTGTATCTCGTTATGGTTCAGCTCGTCCTTGAAACAGCGACTGTATAACTATGTTGTCTGCCCTGTGCCTCCTGGCAG
Organism: Nannobrachium achirus; assembly: GCF_963921795.1. Lineage (NCBI taxonomy): Eukaryota > Metazoa > Chordata > Actinopteri > Myctophiformes > Myctophidae > Nannobrachium > Nannobrachium achirus. The sequence continues at coordinate 31,482,980 of NC_137831.1, read as the reverse complement.
AACTACCTTACCACTGACTTGACTGTTATCGTACTTCTGTAAATTAGTCAGTAGGAACCCAGCTTTGACTGTAATGGTCTCGTATCAAAACGGCTTTCCGAGTCTTATTTCTAGTTAACTTTAGATATTCTGTTTCTAACATTTAGAAATGGCCTCTCGGGCTGTTTATAACAAGTATGTACTTCTACAGTACGTTTTTTTCTATTTCTCTCCATGCGTGTCTCAGGTAAACTTCGATATTTCCTTCGTGCAGTTAGACGTGGATGAGTGTTTGTCCCAGCCCTGCACTCAAGGGTTCGAATGCATCAATACCGTAGGCTCCTACTGGTGCCGGAGTCTGTGCAGCCACGGCTACCACATCAGTGGCGACGAGTCCAGCTGCATTGGTGAGCTCTTATAACCTCTCTGCGAACCACTGGAAACGCTTGTCAAAACATTAAGAAATGGAAAAGAAAATCTAGTCACTTTTAGAAAACAAAAATGACCAATAATCTTCAAAATAGTAATGTCTCATGTTTATCCTTACCATAGTAGAACATGACTGCTCTCTAATTCATGATATGTGCACTTACTGATAGAAAAACCGATGGAGATACCTTTCCTACTTATACTCTTTGTGCTGAGGTGTGTGTGTGTGTGTGTGTGTGTGTGTGTGTGTGTGTGTGTGTGTGTGTGTGTGTGTGTGTGTGTGTGTGTGTGTGTGTGTGTGTGTGTGTGTGTGTGTTAACCCTCACTAAAAAACCCCAGGACAAAAATCCACTTGTCCTAGATAATTTGCCCCCTGGCCCCCAAACTGTCGCACTTAGAACTACAGACTCACTCCATAGCTTCCGCCGTGGACTGAAGACTCACCTCTTCAGACTCCACCTAAGCCCATAGCACAACTGTAACACTTCCCTTCCCTCAATGCTCGGTGACCACACATGAAGTTAGCTAGCATTTTTTAGGTTTTCGAAAAGTATTTTCACTGCTTAGGTGCGTGGTCTACCTATGTTTTTGTTTTTATAGATTGATATTCCAATGCATTTGTTGTATTGCTTTTTTGTTGGTATGTACTGACATATTATCTTGCCTATTATATTGATGTATTACCTGCTTATTGTAAGTCACTTTGGATTAAAAGCCTCTGCTAAATGCCTAAATTGTAAATTGTGTGTGTGTGTGTGTGTGTGTGTGTGTGTGTGTGCGCGCGTGTGTGTGTGTGTGTGTGTGTGTGTGTGTGTGTGTGTGTGTGTGTGTGTGTGTGTGTGTGTGTGTGTGTGTGTGTGTGTGTGTGTGTGTGTGTGTGTGTGTGCGCGTGCGTGTGCCTTGCAGACGTAGACGAGTGTCAGGGCAACCCGCATCCCTGTGGCGAGGGGCAGACGTGTCTCAACCTACTCGGCTCGTACCGCTGTGACTGCCCGACGGGCTACAACTCCATCGGGACGATTTGTTTTGGTACGTTCCTCATTACGGCCGAGGGCCAGAAGCAAAGATTTAATACAAATTTTGGCTTTATATATATATATATATATATATATATATATATATGTGTAAATCGTCGTCGTCGGGTGGAAACCTTGTATGTCCAAGACCGTTCGTTTTGTATTTATCGTTTTAAAAATGAAGTAAACTATAGTGAAAACAGCAGATCTACAAGCACACAACGCCTCGCACTGCTTGTAGATCGGCTGTTTTCACTACTTTTGTGCGACAGCCTTGTATGATGAAGCAGGGCTTTACTTGATGAAAAAAAGTACACTTTCGAAACTTGGAGATACGAGGTTTCTGCCCGACAGTGACGATACATATATACCGGTACATACATACATACATACGTACGTACGTACGTACGTACGTAGGTAAGTACATACATACATACATACATACATACATACATACATAAATACATAAATACAAAGATTTCCACACATTTCCTTGATTTAAAAGAAATAGCAGATCTACAAGCTATGAGCCTGGTTCTGCTATACAGCCAACTAATAAAATGATGGTTAAAGTGGTTAAATTGATTGGAAACAGCTCAAATCTAAAATAACACAGAGGCTTTCCCAGTCTTAACGGAGCTATAGTCAACTTTTTCTTGAAAAACGAATGCTAAAATAAAAATAATGTTTCGAAAATATTTTATAAAAAAATAAGCTTCATATATGTGTTTCTATTCAAAAATGACCACAAAAAGCGTAAAATAATGATAAAATAATCATGTTGGCCATTGTCAGACCGACACTTTGTTTACATTCTAGTCTATAGACTAGGATGTAAACAAAGTGTCGGCCCTACAATGAAAAAGTTGACTATAGCTCCTTTAATGGACCAAAATACATGTTGGATAGCTTTATATTCTGATAGTAATCATTGCCATATAGAGTGTTTGTTCAGTAACAGTGTTGAATAGCTTTATATTCTGATAGTAATCATTGCTATATAGAGTGTTTGTTCAGTAACTGGAGATTGGAAGTGATGATGACACAAAGAACTGAGCAGACACATTGGAACTGGAACACTATAACATTTCAGCTGATGATTGGGTACTCTCTCCTGATTGGCTAAAATTGGCTGAGATGTTAGATGTTTACAAAAACAAAAAGCCTGAGAGTTGAGAAGACCCTGTTGCTGAACAAACAGATTATGTGCAGCCGCGGCTACCACACCAGTCCCGATGCATCCAGATGCATTGGTGAGCTCTTAACCTCTCTGCGAACCTGGAACCCTTGTCAAAAACTAAGAAATGGAAAAGAAAATCACCAATCTAGACCAGTGGTTCTCAACCTTTTCAGGCTGCGACCCCCAAAATAATCATATTTTAACTGGGGACCCCCCCACCATGCACAAGCACTTGGAATTGTAGGATTTGGCATTACATTTAGTTGGACTCGATCTATTCCATTGTGAAAATAGCCAAACTACAAGCTCACAACGCCTCACAACGCGAGGTGTTGTGAGCAATCTGAGCATGTAGATCGGCTATATTTTCACAATTTCTGCTTCGAATATTTGACAATTTGACCAAAGGTACTAAAAAGGTCTTTAAAGTAAATAAATTGTTACTTTAGAAATGTGCAGATACCCTGTATACACATATACTGTATGTTGGTCTGTTTACTGTTGAGTGAGAAAACAATGTTAACATTTAGCTAAACATCTGGGGACCCCCCAAAATAATTTGGGGACCCCCCTGGGGGTCCCGACCCACAGGTTGAGAACCAGTGATCTAGACTATCCAGTCACTGTGTAGAAAACCAAAATGACCAATAATCGTCAAAATAGTAATGTTTCATGTTTATCCTTACCATAGTAGAACATGACTGCTCTCTGAATTGATGATAAATGCACTGATAGAAAAAAACTGATGGAGATCGATTGTAGACGATTGTCTTTCCAACTCATTATTCCTACTTAATCTGTGCTGTGCTGTGGTGTGCTGTGGTGTGTGTGCCCTTGCAGACGTGGACGAGTGTCAGGGCAACCCGCATCCCTGTGGCGACGGCCAGCAGTGTGTCAACCTGCTCGGCTCGTACCGCTGTGACTGCCCGACGGGCTACGACTCCGTCGGGAGGACGTGTGTGGGTACGTTCCTCATCACACCAGAGAACACTTGTAACTCACACATATTTCTTTCTGGGGGTCCCTGCTGGAACAACATATTTTGAGATTGGGGGTATTATGATTGATTATATGTGACCTTATTTACAGTACACCATGTTGTTCATATTGATCTTCATCTCTGTGCCTTATGATACATTATGACATTTGATAGCTTGTAAGAGTCTAAATGTCTCCACTCCACGTGTGTGTGTGTGTGTGTGTGCGTGCGTGCGTGCGTGCGTGCGTGCGTGCGTGCGTGCGTGCGTGCGTGTGTGCATGGCTTGCAGACGTGGACGAGTGTCAGCGCGGCCATCGCTGTGGCGACGGCCAGGTGTGTCACAACCTGCACGGCTCGTACCGCTGTGACTGCCCGGCGGGCTACCAGTACAACATCTTGACGATGTGTGTGGGTACGTTCCTCATCACACCAGAGAACATTATTTGTAACTCACACATATTTCTTTCTGGGGGTCCCTGGAACAACACATTTTGAGATTGGGGGCCGGCGGCCAAATACATGTCATTTTGGGGGTCCTTTGACATAAAGAAGTTCGAGAACCACTGATTTAGAAGAAGGATTTAGAAGATATTTATAGATCGGGTCACATATTTTCACGACAAGGACGAGCTGAACCATAACGAGATACCGGTAGGCTTTACCAAAACAATAGAGCTATCAGGCCTGGTGGAGACATTTAGACTCTTACAAGCTATCCAATGTCATAATGTAGCATAAGGCACAGAGATGAATATCATAAGATGGACAACATAATGTACTTTAAATAAGGTCACATATAATCAAAATACCATAATAGCATATCTTCCTCAACCCCCAGAAGCAAAGATTTAATACAAATGTTGGCTTATAGCTAACTAATAAAATAATGGTTAAAGTGGTTAAAGTGATTGGAAATAGCTAAAATCTAAAATAACACTCACAGACGCTTAATTCCTGGTCTTAAAGGAGTAGTTCAACCCCAAAATGATTTTTTTCCCTATTGATTACTCATGCCATGGAGACTTGAGTTCAATTATATTTTTTGTTTTTTGTCGCATTCCTAAGACAAAACATTTATTATAGTAAATGTACCCCCATTGATTCACACATTGATGTGTGTGCGTGTGTGTGTGTGTGTGTGTGTGTGTGTGTGTGTGTGTGTGTGTGTGTGTGTGTGTGTGTGTGTGTGTGTGTGTATGTGCGTGCATGTGTGCGTGCGTGCGTGCGTGCGTGTGTGCATGGCTTGCAGACGTGGACGAGTGTCAGCTCGGCCTGCATGGCTGTGGCAACGTCCAGCTGTGTCACAACGAGCAGGGCTCGTACCACTGTGACTGCCCGGCAGGCTACCAGTACAACTCCATCAGTAGGACCTGTGTGGGTACGTTCCCAGATGCGTGATTATGGATCCCACTGGGAAAGATGGATAACCACGCCCCGGACTCATTTTTGAAGCTTGTGATTGGCTGAACCGGACGTAGGGAGCGCTCCGTTGTAGTCACTTGGACCGCGCGAGGTGCACCAAAACCCAATTATCATTGCGTTTATCGTGCGCTTAAATATAACGATTGCATTCACCACGGCTTCGTAACTCGCGAAGAGCAGGACCAAGGTCCGCTGGCCTCCCGCCGCTTGCAATGTCGTGGACAATAACTGAAAACGAGCGCTCTATGCCGTTTCCATCCATCTTTCCCAGTGGGATCCATAATCAGCCTTCCCAGATCCATCTAAAAAAAATGAATATTGTGTGAAAGTAAATATTCTGGAAACGTTATATTTCTTGAAACTTTCATATATTCTAGATACATTGCACATTCAGTGAATTATTCCAGACCTTTTTTTGTTAAAAAGTAGATTTTTCCATATTTCAAAATATTACAATAGTACGCAAGGCCACTCAAAACAAGGATATAATAGAGAAATGTCAAACTTCTGCAGTCAGAGTTGCTGAGTTACTGAGTTTCCCCACGAGGCAGAGTGGGTCTTAGTGGGAAACATCCCCTCAGACCACTGGTCTTATCAAGACTACCCTGGGAAGAAAAAAGAAATATATGTACCCACAACCTCTCCCTGTAATCACAGGGAGCAGTGTCCTCTGGGTTTCAAATCAGGTTGTGGTCGTATGGAGCAGAATACCAACCATGATGTTAGTCAGGCACTAAAAAGCCATCTGAGGAGTCAAATAGAGAGAAGAACACAATATTTGACCCTGATGACACAGACATACAGTATAGTCTACTGACCCTGACACCGTTATTATAATTAAGTGTATAGTTGTTACCTGCATTATGCTACAGTATGTAACTTTTATTTTTTATTTTTGTCACTTCCCCAGCTAACATGGTGACCCATGAGATGACAAAGGCCCCCATTTCTGCCTTCAGCGCCGTGCTGGCCACGCCTTACCCCGAATCCGGAACCCCTATTAAGTTCGACCAGGTTCTGTACAACGGTGAGCAGCACTATAACAAAGAAACCGGCTTCTTCACATGCAAGATCCCTGGTCTATACTACTTCGCCTACCACATGCACGTCAATGGCGCTCATGCTCTGGTGGCCCTCTACAAGAACGGTCAGCCCATGATGTTCACCTATGACGAGTACAACAAGGGCTTCCTGGACCAGATGTCAGGCAGCGCCGTGCTCCTGCTGAACGCCGAAGACAAGGTCTACATTCAGATACCCGACGATGAGGCCAATGGCGTCTTTGCTGCAGAGAACGTCCACTGCTCTTTCTCTGGGTTCTTGATTGCCTCAACGTGATTTCACAATTCCAAAATTACGCCTTAAAACCATACCAAATTCAAGAACTACTCTGAGAATTAGTCCAGTTTATAAAAAATACCATTGTCATTGTAGAACTCAAGAAATGTTGATGTAATTTCAACAAGCTCATCTGCCTCAATCACATTTTTACATGGAAAAGGCTAGATTTAAAAATGACCAAAACAATGTATTGGTAAGATCTTTAAGGGAGGGTTGAAAGAAAATAAAGATGTATGATTCATTAATATTTTTATTAATAAACAATAATTGGAAGATAGATATAAGTCGTGCTCTACGGTACAACTGCCTGTAACAGTTACAGCAAATCTTATCTTTTTTATGTGTCTGTTAATGTCTGTTGTTGAAAGTTTTACCTGTGGTATACATGCAAAAGGTATCACACTTCAAAATGTGTTGTCAATAAGACCAAAACATGTTTAACAAGCACTGTGATTAACAAAAAAAAAAAAAAAAACAGGATGAGGAATTCAAAGTGTATTTTGTCAAATCCCATTGGCTGTATTACTGACCAAAACTTGCCTTGGTGCGGTTTGGCCCTTAGAGAGAGCAAACTACACACTCACTGCTGATGAAGAATGCAATGCGAGAATATGAAAGAGAGAGAGAGAGAGAGAGAGAGAGAGAGAGAGAGAGAGAGAGAGAGAGAGAGAGAGAGAGAGAGAGAGAGAGAGAGAGATAGGCGGGTCTCTGTCTCGCGGAAACCTCAAAAGTAGCAGATCTACAAGCTCAAGTTGGAATATGGAAACTAAGGTTTCTGCCCGACAACAACGGTATATTAGTTGTGTGTGAGCAGATGGGGAGGGGGGGGGAGGGGGGGGGGGAGGTCACACCCCCTTGGTAGGTGAGTCTGTAAACATAACAAGCATCCTAGAGCTCGGTCCATCACAGCTAAAGCACATCCCAAACATGACACAAACACATGACATACGCCCACACAAGACACGTGCTCTAGTTCTGTAGGTTACACGCGCGGAGCTAAACACATGCACGCACGCTGTACTCACAAACGTACACGAAACAAGCATCACGATCACTTTTCAGAAGGAAACAAAATCTATGTTCAAATAGAAGATATAAAAACTGTCACTTCTTGCTTGTAGATCCGGCATTTTGGAAAAATCTTGAAAATGTTTACAAATCTTTGAATGTGTCTGTATTTTTAAAGGCATGCACAGATAAGAAAGACATGGATGCAGACAGAACAGCACACAGTCACTAGGGCTGTCACGATATGACATTTTACATGACGATTAATTGTCACTCAAATAATTGGCGATTAACGATTTAATTGTGTTTTTGTCGTTGATAATTACATTTCTGTTTGGCTTTTAGGCTTTGAAGTTGTACATGGTAGATATGACACATAACCTAAATCTACAAAGAAATTACTGACATATTTGACAACTTACAACTTAAAAAATAACTTTGATAGTGGAAATAGCCGATCTACAAGCTCACAACGCGTCGCGATGCGACGCGTTGTGAGCTTGTAGATCTGCTATTTCCACTATTTCGGAATTTGTTCAACATTCATGACAAAATAATTGCGATAATGTCAAATAATCACGATTAGACGATTATGTAATAATTGTGACAGCCCTAACAGTCACACACACACACACACACACACACACACACACACACACACACACACACACACACACACACACACACACACACACACACACACACGCGCGCTCAGCAGAGACCTCTCGTTGACCCCCCTCCACAGGAACTCCATGTTGCCACTGGGAATCCGGGGGTAGTCCAAACATAGTAAAAACAGAAAAGACCTCAGGTGTGTGTGTGTGTGTGTGTGTGTGTGTGTGTGTGTGTGTGTGTGTGTGTGTGTGTGTGTGTGTGTGTGTGTGTGTGTGTGTGACTGCCATTCAGTGGTGGAAAACGTTTTTTTTTTTTTTTTGAAAATAGCAGATCTACAAGCTTGTGAGCTTGTAGATCGGCTATTTTGAAATAGCCAAGGTATAAAATAGGGCTAAAGTGGTTTATGTATGTTTTATAATATTATAATTTACTAGCCCTTACCCGTTCAAAGATATGAGCTCCAAAATGATGTGCAGTGTGTGGGTTATGGTATGTGCACTGTGCATACAGTATATGAGGGATGGAAAGTAACTTTAACTGGTGCTTGCATGATAATATGTAGGAGCATCAATGTAAGAAATACCCGTTTCGTTTAATGGCTAACTCATGCTAGATGCAGAATAGATGTGCCTCATGCTAGATGCAGAATAGATAGTAGATACACCATAAAAATGTTAATATACAGTATATGATTTGTGAAAGTGACAAACGGGCTTCACAGTTATGTTAGGTGTGTTCATATGCTAATGGTGATGCGATTTCAGATCAATTGCTCCAGCCACTGAGGAGAAACGCTGTTTCAGACAGACAGACAGACACTCACTCAGACATCTGCAAAGCAACTAGTAAATACATTTTTCAAATAAATGTAGTGGAGTAAAAGTACAATTACAATATCTGGATCCAAGATGATGTATTGGAGTAGAAGTTATTAAGTATTGGAAAATGGGAATACTCAAGCAAAGTACAAATACCTCAAATTTGTACTTAAGTAAATTACTTAAGTAAATGTACTTAGTTACTTTAAACCACCGCTGCCATTAAGCCAACAAGTTGACTTGAGGAGCGCGAGCAGCAGGGATGGGTCCCGTGGTGACTGTGTTGGGGTCAGGGAAGCCAAACAAAGCTGTAAATCACCAAACATGGTGGAGCAAGCGGCCGGCTAACAAGCACACTACTGTATTCCCCGAGCTGCGAAAAAACAGGCACACGAGATACGAGCCACAACGCCACTTTAAACTGCCCCTGTTCACTGGGGGGGGGGGGGGGGGGGGGGGGCATAATAAAGGTATCTATCTATCTATCTAGTCGGCTAACAACGTCGGTTTGCGGAGAGCGGTTAGCATCTTGTGTACTTGTATAGCGCTCTATACAGTATAAAGCTATGGAGCTATAGAGGGTATGCACATAAACATAAACTGAATGGCAAATCGAGTGGCAAAGTGAGTGGCAAAGTGAGTTTAAATGTCGTTTTAACGTTGTTTAATACAATCAGTAAGGACTTTTCTGTTTGGATGTATGGGCTGTCAAGGCAAGAAAGTAGTTTTTTTGCCACTTAGTAGGCGTTCCCGCATAACTTCCGGGTATGATGATGATATCACGCGCATACAGCTCTATAAACGGTGAGACACTTCATGAAGTACTGACTGTTTGGACACTTTATTTGGTTTTTACCTCAGTTTTTTTGCCCTGTTTTTAGCTGTACACAACAGTACTTTTACCTACATACTGTACCTACCAACCTACCTACCTACCTACCTACCTACCTACCTACCTACCTACCTACCTACCTACCTGTACCTACCTACCTACCTACCTACCTGTACCTACCTACCTACCTACCTACTTAAAAGCACTTGTTCGCCCCTTTTCAACCTGGCGTCCCTATCTTGGACGGAAATGCGAAAACCTTCTTGACATCTTCTCTAAGAAGATCTATAAGTTCCAGGGGCTCCCCGGCTAATTGAGTGATCGCTAGGAACCCGTTAGACCTTATAACCGGTATCTAACAACGGGAGTGTACAGCTGGAACCCGCAAGATGGACACACAGTGCTGGAAATACACCGCCCTCCCCCCAACAGTCCATTGTCTGCGTTCTGCTTTATTTAGTGTCGGTTCGGGAGTTTACTGGCACGACGAGGATATGTTGACGGAAAGGGAAGGTTGTGGCCCCCAAAGGATTAGCGAAGCCTGTGGGCTTGTGGTGGTCGCCTGTTCAAACCCCTCCCCCCCGGGGGCCCTCCCTCCCCCCACCACCATGAGAAGAATGCGGGCCCAAATCCACGACTCCCGTCGTTGTGTCCAAAAGCAAGGCACTCGACTCCCCACTCCCCAGCTGACTGAGGGTCACTTATAGAGGAGTAAACGTTGCTGAAGAATGTGACCTTTAAGAATGTGTACAGGGGAGGGGTGACCTGATAGCCGGATGGTTATAGGGGCACATACCACATGGGCGCAAAATGCCTTCTTCAGCGCTTCCCCGGGTTGACTCCCGGCTGGTTGCTGTGTGTCATGCTCTCTGTCCACCGTTCCTACCTACATCTCTGTCTCACAGACGCTACCGAAATAAACAGATATTCCAAACTTGCCGCGTGCATCGCCGAAGATGCATCACCGCGTCGTCGGGTACGCCGATCTGACCCATATGCCCATTTATAGGCATACGTATATTGAGACCCGGTTGTTGTCTGGAACCGCCCGATCCGACCGACTGGTGTTGCATAACGCGGGGGGGGGGGGGGGGGGGGGGGGCGGGGGGCGGGGCGGGGCACGCATTCTCGACGCGCGTCGTTCCTGAGCAGCCCACCAGTCTAATAATAATAATGTGTACAGCTGCTGACCGCAAGGCATGTTCTCTTTCATCCTGTCAAGTCTTTCGTATAGCTTCACTAGAGAGGCTACAGGTGGCCCGAAGAGGAGTCAAATAGCCAGTTTCTTGTGCAATAACCTCCCCAAGAGGTTAGTTAGTAAAACTACTGTAACTTCAGAAAGTAGAAGCTAAAAAGGTAGACAGACAAATAAAAGTCTAAAGTTTTCAGGGCCATATTTGATACAACCACTAATAGAGATGGGATTTATGGCTGTTTGAAGTGAGCTGGATCTCTGGAATCGGTTCCTTTCAAAGAGCCGTTCAAAAGACTGGCTCATTCTCGTTACTAGTTGCTCTGTAGATTTTGATTATAATTACAAATAACTTCAACCCTATATACATTTATTTCGTATATAGGTACATACCTGCCATTTGAAAATAGACGATCAACATGTTTGTAGATCTGCTATTTTCAAATAATCTTTCTACATTTTAATCATTGGAAAACCTGTGAAACAGGATAATGAGTACTTTCTACTATTTGTACTTTAAGAACATTTTGATAACAATACTTTTTTTACTTTTACTAAAGTACATTAACATTCCAAACTCCTGCTTGTGGCAGATTATTTCCACATTGATTGCAGTATTGATATTTTTAAGTAAAAACATTTTTTACTTTTCCCACACTGTTCATTAGAAAGGAATGGCTCCCTACTGCAAACCGGATCCCATCGTTCATTTCAAAGAGCCGTTCAAAAGACTCGATTCGTTCACGAACGTCCCACCTCTACAACCAGTTAGTTATACAACCATTTTCAGCTCCATGGAGAACCTTTTTTTTTTCTTTCTTTTTTTGGTGTATAGCCAGCCAGCATGTCTGGCCAAGAGGCCCCCCCCTGTTTTTGCCCTGTGCTGTAATGGGATTTACACTCACACCATTAACTTGGTGCTGGGGCGGTGCGGGCTGAAGCGGTCTGGGGCCTTTGTGTCGGGGTATTGGACTGGCCATGACACCAGGCCAGGCACGGAGGCTTCCAGCAGATTACCCAGCATGCCACAGCCGGGCCGAGGCGGGGGCAAAACTTAAGAAGCTCGTCGTAAACGCCCGCACGCGCACACACACACACACACACACACACACACACGTGCGTGCGTGCGCATAGAGATGGTCCAACTGGGCTTATAATGAACCCTCTTGGAGTTCAATTAACACAGAGGATTTGACATTTGATTTACGTTTGGTTGCGCATAGGAAAAAATAGCCAATCCGCAAGCTCACAGCGTTTGGAGATCGGCTATTTACGGTACAAGACACCGGCACATAAACGTCTAAGTATCAGACCTGACCGTGGAGAGCGCCATGATCTTGGACGCTGCACCGTCCAATGCAAGACTTCCCCCGCAAGGAAGGAAACCGGTCCTCCGCCCCCCCTCTATCCTTCTCTCTCTGTCTTCTTACAACCCTGTCTCTTCCTCCCTCCTCTCTCCCCTTCCTTTGCTCTCTCAAACTCTCTCTCTCCGTCCAGTGGTGTAAAATAACTAAGTACATTTACTTAAGTAAAGTACAATTTTGAGGTATCTGTACTTTACTTGAGTATTTCCAAATTTCTGTACTTTTACTTGCACTGCACTACATCTCAGGCAAATATTGTACTTTTACTCCACTGTAATTATTTGAAAACTAGTTACTAGTATACTTTGCAGATATAAATTATAATATTATAAAACATACGTGAACCACTTTAGCCCTATTTTATACCTAGGCTGTTTGAAAATAGCCGACAAGCTCAGAACGCGTTGTGAGCTTGTAGATCTACTTTTACTTTTGGTACTTTGGTAAAGTATATTTTTGAATGCCAACACTTTCGTACTTTTACGCAAGTGCATTTTGAATTCCGGACTTCTACTTGTGAGTATTTCTACACTGCAGTATTGATACTTTTACTCAAGTAAGAAATGTGAGTACTTTTTCCACCACCGTTCCTTCCCTCGACATGGCCACTGGCCAGTGTTGTGACCCCGTCTTCTCATGAGTCTTATTATTTAGTCAGCTCCCGAGCGGGCCAATCGCAGCACACCACCCCACCTGCCCCCCTTCTTCTCCTCCTCCTCCTTCTCTTCTTCTTCTTCTTCTTCTGAGCTGCTGTGTTTTGGCAACACGCGCCTGGGGGATGGAGAGAGGGGCCGGTTCATCACCGGGTCACGGCCAGAGGGAGAAGACAAGGCTGCTTGATGTAGGAGCAGAGACCAGGGTGCGGTCAGCACTGTCCGTCCATCTCTCCTTTTTCTTTTTTGGTACAAAAATAAGTCTAATAAATTGGGCCGCCTGTGGAGATCATGTAGTTCTGTGACATATGTATGACATATTCTGTTTGTCTCTATGTTTGGGAAAGGTTTCTAGCCCCGTTTCGACCGTCGTTCAATTCCCCTCTTCCACTGATTCTCGACGCCGAGCCAACCGGGCCCATATCGCTGTTGTCGGGTGGAAACCTTGTATGTCCAAAGCCGTTTGTAGGGGCTTGACGTTGGCGCAGTGGTTCATGCGGAAGGTTGAGTGGTTCAAACCCTGCCTAGGCCGACGTCATTAAGGGGGAGAAGACGACAACCACCTCATGACCTCCCCTAAGTAACAAGAAATCTTGTGAACCAATCATCAAGGACGATGATACACGAAAGTTGTAGTAGCAGAGACTGACCTCACCACAGCTGTCACGGACAGAACGCCCTATACAAGGAGATATGCACTTGTGTCGTGTTTTGTTTCTCTACATTAAAGGTGATACACCATGCATTTAAAAAGTATTTATGTCATATTGTTTATGTCCCTGTTTATGTCCCTGCCTGAACTGCGCCACCCCCCCCCCCCCCCAAAAAAAAAATCCTTTTGAAAAAACATTTTTTTGAAAAAAAATGTTTTTTTGAAAAAAAAAGAATATATATATATATATTTTTTTTGTGATGACGTCACAATCGGCAGATGACGTCACAATCGGCAGCAAATCTGAACAGCCTGTTTTGAGAACCCGTGGGATACTTTTAACCTTTGCCTTCTCAAAACCAGAGAAAGACACATCGGTCTGAAATGGGACTTTGTGAGGATAGGAGGTGCTAGTGGGACCCCAAAAAAAGGTTTTAAAATAGGAAAAGTGAAATTTCACAGTGTATCACCTTTAACCATGCACGTTGGTCCACCACATTAATAGAAAAGCTAAATCAACAGACCCCTGCCCTAAAAGACCCCACTTCCATCCATACCTGGGAAGAGATGAAGCTGAAGAGGCGGTGTGTTCAACAACACCAACAACACTGTCAGACGCCTTAAGAGCTATGTACACTGGATATCAGCATTACAATGTGGTACAATCTGAGGCCATGTTTTCTTTTCTTTCTCAAAGTAAAAAAAAAAAAACATGACATGGACATTCGATATGGAACGTGAGCCGATCCGCGGGCATATTCGGAGCAACAAAACAAAACAATAACACTGTTGCGAGGGGAGGGGGGGTTAGAAAGCTCAGAGTCTCCTGTTTCTGATGGTTCACAGAAGTCAAAAGTCCCTTCCCAGTGTTGTCTCAATTCTCTCCCCCACATCCCCCCTGGGGTTGGCTAGTGGGCTGCATCCTATTAGCTCCTCTTTATCCTCAGTCCTACAAGAGTTATGTAAAGAATGGAAAAGGACATCTATATGGAGGTAGATTATGTTGCAAAATTCGAGAGCACTCGTAAAAATGCGATCTACACACTTGTACTGTACACTGGAATTTGAACTTGGCATAAAATGTTCATATCGTCTGTCGAGAAGAAACCTTGTAAATCCAAGTTTCAAATGTGTTGATTTTTTCGCAAAGTAAAGCACTGCTTCATCATATGGCCATCGCACAAAAGTAGTGAAAACAGCTGATCTACAAGCACACAACGCCTCGTGGCGCAAGGCGTTGTGTGCTTGTAGATCGGCTGTTTTCACTAGTTTAAATCATTTTAAAAATGATAAATACTAAACAAACAGTTTTGGACATACAAGGTTTCCACCCGGCAAGGATGATATGCATGTCAATTATTGACATTTGAAGTCCCAAAGAAGAGTTCTTGTTGTGCACAGTGGCGTGTGTGAATAGTCAGATTAAGTGGTGTGTGTGGATTACAGACTACAGGTTCAAATCTCAGGGAGTTTGCATCGCCTCTGTCGCGTGACCGGTGGAAATACCTCATATCATGTCTAACTATTACTACTATTACTTTTCAAGATTCAAACACAGTACAAATACAACATCTACATTACTCCATTGTACTACTAATTTTGAAGTAACTCATTTTGAGGTAACTTTACTGGAGTATTTCCAATTTCCAATACCTTTACTTCTACTCCACTACATCCCAGATCCAAATATTGTACTTTTTACTCCACTACATATTTGACAGCTTTCGTTACTAGTTACTCTGCACATTTTTATCCTTATTACAAAACATACATTAACCAAGTGAGCCCTATATACATTTCGTCCATTTGAAAATAGCCAAACTACAATGCGAAGCGACGCATTGTAAGCTTGTAGATCTGCTAATTTCAAAGAGAGAGAGACACGAAAGAGCAAATGGCAAGGGGGGAGGGAGAGAGAGAGAGACAGAGAGAGTGAGAGAGAACTGGAAGTGGGTTTCATTGTCTTATGGGGTCATAAATACCTTGACGTTATCAGTCAGACTGTGTGGGTCAGTTACAAGACAGGGGGATAAACATGGAGTTATTTACACACACACGCGCGCACGCGCACGCACGCGCACACACCCACACCCACACCCACACACGCACGCACGCACGCACGCACGGTGCCATGGCATTGGTCTGACATTTCATTGTCCCTGTACACTGGAATTTTCTTTTGTCCCATTTGTCACAATCTGGTGAATGTTAAGCTGGTGACGATACTATGCCTAAACCTAAACCTAGCCCTAACCTCAGTAAAACTATGCCTAAACCTAACCCCTAAACCTAACCTCAGTAAAACTATGCCTAAACCTAACCCTAAAACCTAACGCTAACAAATTAGGACTAATGAGATGTAGGACTTATGGGCAGTCCTCGCACGTACGCACGCACACGCACGCACACAAGCACGCACACAAGCACACACACACATACACACACACACACACACACACACACACACACACACACACACACACACACACACACACACACACACACACACACACACACACACACTTTTTCCCATCCCATCACATGTTTTTACATCCCACACGTGTGTGTGTGTGTGTGTGTGTGTGTGTCACACGTTCAACCAATACCACTTTGTGGACGGCTGCACCCAAAGAAGCACCTCAACGCGGTATACCTCGACTGAATACATTTTTAACCCCAGGGGAACCCCCCTCCCCCCCAGGAGGGTAATCAAACCCCCTTCTTAACCCCCGCTGGCATTTGGTGACGTCCCAGCCAGGTCGAGTCTAGCTTTACTGGTATGGCCACGTTTCGTGCCCAGTAAAACGCTTAGTGTTTATGACTTACAGGCAGTTGGTTAATTCCCCAAAAAGTAAGGTCCAAGCAAGGGACCCTCAGGGTTCAATTGAAACTCTTTACAGGTCTGTAACTCTGAGAGGGTACAAATGGAACCAAATGGACCCGCGTTTGAAATAAACGTTGTTTTGAGAACCACTGGCTTAGGGGGATTCACCCCCAAAAAATTAAATCTTCTATCGATTACTCATCACCCCATGTGGAGACACCCCTTTTGTCGCATTCCTATAATTTGATGACCAGCAGTGGTTCCCTATGCCAGTGTTTCTCAACCACTGTGCAGCGGACCTGTGCGTGCCCTTTGAGCTGCTTTGGTGGTGTGCACTTTGAAGTTTGACGGTGAAGTCACAATTTAAGGACTTTTAAAACCTTTTTAATACCTCAAGAAAGAAAAAAATAGACCATTACTGCATCAAAAGTAATCAAAAAAACGATATAAAAACTGGTAAAACATTGGCCAAATTGTAAAATAATATAAGAAAGAAGGAAACATTTTGAAAATAGCCTATGAAAAGTGTGCCCTGGCAGAAAAAGAGGTTGAGAAACACTGCCCTATGCAGACATAAAAAGCCTGCTTTGTTCCCTACTGAGACACAAAGAGTCTCCTCAAATTATTGGCTTAGGAATGCGACAAAAACTAAAAAGAATGTCCATGAATTCTCCATGGTGCAAGTAATTGGTAGGGAAAGAACATCATTTTGAGGGGTGAACTATCCCTTTAAGAGCGTACAAACGCACCGTGAAATCGTATAGATGAAGTCGTAAAACGTGACGACCCATGTTTGGATTCATTTTTCATACACTCAAAACCCATTAAGGACAGGAACGCATCTGTGTCATGCACGTAACCACTTTAACCATTAAAAAAGATAGAGCTATCTGCTATTAAAAAATATATATTCTTTTAAAGTGCCGGACAGCAACGGGGGGGCGGACAAAATATTTTTAGATGGAGGTCTGTGGTCAAATACATATAATTCTAGGGGTCCTTGACATTAAAAACTTCAAGCACCACAAATAGAGAAACAAACGTTTTTTCTTTTTTTTTTTTTCAGAAAACCATTAGGATTTAGAAGACATTTTTGGGTATTCTTCAGGTCTTAATAGGTGAACCCAATGCGGAGGAGGATTTTCTTCTCTTTTTTTTTACTGTGCCAGGTAAATGACACCAGGTTAAATGACACACAGCCAGCAGTGTATAACTGTATACACGGTGTATGCATACTGTACTGTATGTGACATGCCTGGAGGGGAGCCTGCATCCCGTTTCCCACACCTGGGATAGATGGCCACCCACCTGCGACAGGTATAGGGTTTTATGCCTCTAAAATAGCCACGGGGTCCTCCTCGTCAATATCGTGTTCTGTTCTGCTCCGGTGGCGCTGCGGCACGTTAACTGTTTGCGACTGCGGGGAAAGAGACACCGTACCGTGGGACTGAGTTACCAGGGCCCAAGGTGGAGGGGCCTGGAATTATTTTATACTTTAGCTATTGAAAAATAGCAGATATACAAGCTCACAGCGCGGCACCAAGTGCTGCACTGCGAGCTTGTGGATCTGCTATTTTTTTTTAAATGTCTTGAAAATGTGTGCAAATCTTTCAATATATGTATTTTTAGGCGAACATTTGTAACTCGAATTTGGGACTAAATATTTTGACATGGGGGTCCGTGGCCAAATACATATCATTTTGGGGGTCCTTCACATGAAGAAGTTTGAGCACCACTGACATAGTTTTTAAAAAAAACCTTAGAAGGATTTGAAATATTTTTGAAAAACGCAAACGTTTTCACGATTTAAAAAAAAATAGCAGATCTGCAGCGCGGCACTCGGTGCCGCGCTGTGAGCTTGTATATCTGCTATTTTTCAATAGTTAAAGTACCCAGGGCCAAAAATGTCCCAGTTTCAACATTTATGAAATAACTGATAACATCTACAGTATCTCATGTTCTGTTCTGTTGAAAGGTTCAGCCAGTATAGGTGTGCTAAGTGCTAAAACATGGTGTCTGTGTGATGAGAGTAAGTGTGAGGAGATCAGTCACAAACCACATCTTTGTAACTCGTTAGCGGTAAAAGCCTATAAAGACGACCCAATGTGCTTAAATTCTAGGAAATAAAATCGCCGGTTGTTGTCGGAAGAGATGAAAGTGTGTGTGTGTGTGTGTGTGTGTGTGTGTGTGTGTGTGAGGTGGAAGTATAGTCATGCGCGAGACTCATGTGTGGATGGCGTGCGTGTCTGTAGTCTGTAGATCGTCTGCGTTTGCGCCTGCAGATCGTAGTATAAACAGAACGACCTACGCGTCTGCGAATCCACAGACTCTCATGAGCTTTGCGGAAGCGGCAAGTATAACCAGGCCTCAAGATGTCATGATGCAGACTACAGAACCACCTCTGGCCATAAAAAAAAGATCAGATTGTCCTTGTGACACACT
This sequence comes from Nannobrachium achirus, assembly GCF_963921795.1. Taxonomy (NCBI): domain Eukaryota; kingdom Metazoa; phylum Chordata; class Actinopteri; order Myctophiformes; family Myctophidae; genus Nannobrachium; species Nannobrachium achirus. Next base: position 31,464,234 of record NC_137831.1, on the reverse strand, counting down.
TTTGTACTTATTTTGTAGTATTCTACAAATGGAAAATGTTCACAACATGTATACTTTTATTTTTCAAATATTTCATTTTTTAGTTTTGCACAAAACAGGCAATTTTACATCGAGGTGCCCAGATATCCATGCCTTACTCCTAATCGTCTTAGACATTTCTTCATGCTTTGAAAAACATTTTAAAACATGCGATCTACATCTTTGTGAGCTTGTAGTGCGGCTATTTTCACTAATGAAAATGTTCTTCAAAGAATAAAAAGAATGGCTAAAAAGATTAGGAACAACGACAACTGTCCTGAATACCTAACTGTCCTAAATACCATGGTTTTAACAAACGGGTTTGTGTCAAACCCGTTTGTTAAAACCATGGTATTCAGGACAGTTAGTTGATATGAACAACAGGGCATTAAACACTGTTCCTATCCCATATTTTCCATTTGTAGAATATTAAGCTTGTGTTTCAAAGAGACTTGGACGGGAACACTGTTGGCAGTTGCTGCAATGGGACCAAAAAGCAGTAATGGGCCTGGCTGTCACTGTTCTTTCTGACCATGTGGACAGCCTGCCAGAACAAAGTGGCTCGTGTCCTCAGTTAAATGTTGCAAAATGTGAGTTTTAAATCAAGTCCCAGACAAACGTCTGCTGTAGCTTCCAAAGTCCACGACCCATGACTGTCATTCAAAGTCTCTTAACTTGACTCAGACTGCGAATGAATGACCGAGTTTATGAGGGAATGGATGAGAGGTGGAAGAAGTACTTACATTTTCTAAATGTACTTGAGTAAAGGTACAAAAGTATTGGCTTCAAAAAAAGATATATATATAAGTAAAGAAAAGAAAATACTAATTATTATAGAGAATGAGTATGTCCCATTTTACAAGTGTTTCTTTTTTTTAATAGCTGATCTACAAGCTCACAACGAGTGGCGTTGCAACGTGTTGTGCGCTTTGTAGATCTGCAATTTTCAAATAGCAAAAGTACAGTATATAGGGATGGAGTGGTTAATGCGTTTTGAGAAAATACTCAAAATACATTTTCAAATAAAAAAGTATTATATTTTCCTCTGAGATGTAGTGGAGTAGAAGAATTGAATATTGTAAATACTCCAGTAAAGTAAATTAAACACCCAAAAATTGTATGCTTAAGTACAATACTTAAGCGCTACTTAGTTACTTTCCACCACTGGAATGAATGAATGAATGCATTGTAGAAGTGACAATGTACGACTAGGCCTGATGTCTCGTAATACATGTTTACAACACCTGATGCAAACTCTCCTTTGATGAGGCCATCAAGGAAAAAACAAAAAGAAACTTATAGCACTGAAATCACTTGAGAATTTTCCACATAGATTCAGGGCGGTGATCAAAGACAGACAGAGTTGTCAGAAGAGGATGAAACAGTTCTTGTACAGTCAATATTTCAATAGTGTATTTCAACACAATTGAAAGTTGTCAGGCCTACAGTGTTATATTGCAGAAGTCCTCGAAAAGCAATTGGCAGCATCTGCCCACACAGGCAGAATTAAAGGTCTCTAGCACAGCGATTCCCAAGCTGTGGGCTGTGCTCCCAAACCAGGGATGTCGCACCAAATTCTGGGCCCTGGGTACTTTAGCTATTGAACAATAGCAGATATACAAGCTCACAGCGCGGCACCGAGTGCAAGTCTTTGAATATTTCAAATCCTTCTAAGGGGTTTTGAAAAAACTACGTTTCTATGTCCGTGGTGCTCAAACTTTTTCATGTGAAGGACCCCCAAAATTATATGTATTTGGCCACAGACTCCCATCTCAAAATATTTAGTTCCAGGGACACAAGCAAAATTTGAATTACAAATGTGCGCTTAAAAAATACATATTCAAATATTTGCCCACATTTTCACAACATTTAAAAAAAATAGCAGATCTACAAGCTTGCAGCACGGCACTCGGTGCCGCGCTGTGAGCTTGTATATGTGCTATTTTTCAATGGCTAAAGTATAAAACCAGTAAGACTCCCTAATCGGGAGATAAGCGACCGTAGGTGGCTTATCTCCACAAATAGGGCAAAAATTTGTTTTTCCAAAATCTTCCTGATCCATGTTGATGACATGAGTGTAGACATGCTGTGTAGTGATATTTGTGATTTTCGGGCAAAAACTGTAGGAGCAGTGTCCAAAAATGTGTTGTAAAAATCGGCCTGAAGGTGGCGCTAGAATAGGGCCATGTGAGAAATGAGGGGTGGGGTCTCCGCGTTGCCTTGGCGGACGAATAGGTACCGGCCCCGGCTCTCCCGGACGCTCCTAGCCCGAGTTACGGCATTTTATGTGCGCTGCAGTGGCAGGGGGTCCTCCACTGGGGGCGCCACCACTTTTGCATCCGTTCTGGAGCACCAGGAGTCGGTGGTCCCCGGGAATTCCCCATGAGCAGCCCCGTTGGGGTAGGGTTGTTCGATATGGCCAAAAAATAAAATCTCGATTATTTTCTCTGAAATCCAGATTTTCGATTTCGATTTCGATTTTTTGTTAAAAGAATAATACATTGTTTCAACTATTTTGTTTTCATTTAAAAAATGCAAGGAAATGATTTTTTTTTTCATTATTGTTTCATTTTTTGATTTTTTTTATATAGCCAAATAGCAAAATGCAATAAAACAATAAGGGTATTAATAATAATAACTTTAGTTGTGCAACAATCACATACAACTTAGCGTCCTTAGTGTTTCATTATCAATAGTGAGTGACAAAACAGCCAAAACAAGCCAGCTCTTGGAGGCTGGTGAGGCATTTTGGTAGGCATTTCGCCTACCAAAATGTAATTCCTGGCTACGCCCCTGCCCTGCACCACTCATGCACGGAGATGTTGACTGATTGTAAACGGAGGCGAAGCGCTTCGCTTCCCGACGCAAAATTAACACAGTGACAGGGACAGTAGGAGTAGACTACAGTCAGTAGGTGGGTAACACAGAATTAATAAGCTTCTTTCAAACTACAACAAGTAAGTAAGTTTACCAGCTCAGCAGCGTTTTGTTCTGTTTGCTGCTTGAACCATCGCGAGTGAGCGCAGTGCGGTGGTGAACTCTGCTCAGTCTGACGTGCGCTAAACGCGCATCAAAGAAATTACACATCAGATAGAAAGTAGTATTAATTTGGTGTCGGACCTTGTCGTCCTGCTTTAGGAGGACGGGGCTGTGTACTTTTTGCGCGTGCAAGGCTCCAATGAGTAAGAATTTCCCTAATTAAAGTGAAAATCGATTTTACGATTTCCATTTTTTTAAATCGTCCAAAGGAAAAAAAACGGGTTACGATTAAAAATCGATTAATCGAACAACCCTACGTTGGGGTGGTCATTTGGTCATTTTTGCACATTTGGTCATTTTTTACATCTGGGGGTCCCCCAGGGACCTGGGGGTCCCTGGGACTCCGGGGGTCCTTGGAGGTTGTAGTTTGGCAGGCAAGGAGTGTGTGTGCAAAATCTGGCATGGATCGGGTCAACGGTTGCGGAGATATGAGCAGGGAAAAAGTGTGACGTGTGACGTGTGACCACATTTGGTCATTTTTTACATCTGGGGGTCCCCCAGGGACCTGGGGGTCCCTGGGGCTCCGGGGGTCCTTGGAGGTTGTAGTTTGGCAGTCAAGGAGTGTGTGTGCAAAATCTGGCATGGATCGGGTCAACGGTTGCGGAGATATGAGCAGGGAAAAAGTGTGACTGACTCACTGACTGACCCACGGACAGCCTGTGGAGGTTTTGGTAGTAAATGCGACCTACGGTCGCAATAATGGCCCCTCCACCTTGGGCCCTAAAAAAATCTGCCATCACAACGCCACCAAGGCCCGGCAAATATTCTTTCGTCGACAAAATAAACCATCGATTTAGTCAATAAGGTTTTATGCTGGCATAGTTGCATCATATGTATAAACTGTGTATACATTACTGCTCCAGCTAGTCAGTTATACAGAAGATAGGACAGCAATTATAGAAATATTAGACCTTAATAGTGGAATATTCAATCATGTTCTAATCATGTATGCCTATGTGTTACATTACTTAAGGCCATTTTCTAAATATTTGACTTTTTAACATGTAGAACAATAATTGCCAAATTTGACATCAAAGTGCCCACTCTTCCTTAGTGCCCACTGTTGTGTTACATGCTAGCTGTCTGTCCCTCATCCATCCATCTCTGACACTGAGACACTCCATTATCATCTTCTCATTTGATATACTTATTCTCAATAGGCTACACGTTGGATAGGCTACAGTACACGTTGATTCTAAATATTTACAACAGTTAAAAGAAACTAATTTGCCGAATGCGTTCCACGCACGCGCACGCACGCACACACACACACACACACACACGCACACACGCACACACCGCCCCTCTCTCTCGTTCAGTAGACACACAGCGACAGGGGACAGCATCTTCTTTTGGACCTTTCCCCAACTTCAAGAGCATAACTTGTCTATTGTACTTTCTGATTCTGACCCGCAGTGGACATACTGAACAGCAGGCCAGGGCAACAGCGCTCCGTTGTCAACAATGAATCTCTAGAAGCTAACGCTGTTTAGCTGTTAGCATCATCAACGGAGATAAAAGCAGGCTGGCTGCTCTGCCGAACGCATGGATGTGAATGCGTGGAGCGTAGAGATGGGGCGTTAGCGAACAAATCTAGTTTTTTGAACGGCTCTTTGAAATGAACGATGGGATCCGGTTCGCAGTATAGGGAGCCGTTCCTTTTGTAAATGAACGGCTCTTTGAAACGAACGGATCTTAGAGATCCGGCTCACTTCAAAGAGCCATAAATCCCATCTCTAGTGGAGCAAGGAACTGTGACTGCAGCTCCTGTGCGCAAGCACGCAGGAGGCAACTTGCTCCGTCTTTGATCGGGATCACGCAAAGCTATATTTTAGCGGTCATTACGAGACGATTTCACCGAAATTATTACAAAACAGTAGCCTACCACAGGCCAGGGAATACATGTGAAATTAGATATAAACGTTATTACTTGTTTTATTTTCAAGGCATTAAATTCACTGGCCCTGGTGAGTTCTGGTGGCCCTGTCACTCTAAAAAGTACATCCGGGAAAGCGGGCTAATGCTAATGTCGACCCCTGCAATCAATCAATCACTAAAACTAAAACATTTCAGGTGACTAAAATATGAGATTTCATTCAAAAGACGATGAACTAAAAACTAAATAAAGAAATGTGCTGTCAAAATGAGTTTGTGCCACTAAATGCCACCGACTGCCAGTCTGCCAGGAGTTGCAAAGAGTTTCTTGTTGGCTGTTTGGTGTGGACTGGAGACACCTTAACACGGTTTTCCGCAGAGAGTTCTTACAGCGCTCACAGTGCTGTAAAGCAGTGGTCCTCAACCTTTTCTGGCCGCGACCCCCAAAATAATCATATTTTAACAGGGGACCCCTTCCACCCTGGCGAGCACTAAGAGTTGAGGCATTACATTTTGTATACTGTTCTATTGAGAAAATAGCATGCTCACAACACTCGCGTTGCGATGCATTGTGAGCATGTAGATCGGCTATTTTCACAATTCTTGCCTCTAATATTTGAAAAATGTTCCAATCTTTAATTTGTCATTTTAGATGTATTAAAAAGTCCTTAAATTGTCCCTTTAGAAATGTGCAGATACCATCCACACACTTTATGTTGGTTTGTTTACTGTTGAGTGAGAAAACATTGTTTCACATTATAAGCTAATCATCTGGGGACCCTCCAAAATAAGCTGGGGAGGACCCCCCTGGGGGTCCCGACCCACAGGTTGAGAACCACGGCTGTAAAGATCAGAGATCATCACACGTCCCATTGTAGGAGGAGGAGGAGGCCTGTGGTCTTGTTGATCTGTGTGGTCTGTGTGTGTGTGAGGACACAGTCTCTCTGTGAACTCCCAGCATCACAACACTGTTTATCTTCTCTCTGTGCTGTTGTTTATCTGAAGCTGGCCCTTCGCTCAGATGGCTGGGCCCGACACTGACATCTGTTGCCACAATGTTTGTCTCTCTCTGTGCTCGTGTGTGTGTGTGTGTGTGTGTGTGTGTGTGTGTGTGTGTGTGTGTGTGTGTGTGTGTGTGTGTGTGTGTGTGTGTGTGTGTGAGAGCGTCAGTGCGCACGTACCCGCGTAGTAAAACTCCTTGGTATTCATTTAGTTAAATGAATACCAACCAAGGATCTTGTTAATTGTGTTTGCCTGTCTCTCGTTGTACCTACGATCCCATTTGTACGTGGGCACGTGTGTGTGTGCCTAGATTTGTGTGTGTGTGTGTGTGTGTGTGTGTGTGTGTGTGTGTGTGTGTGTGTGTGTGTGTGTGTGTGTGTGCACACGTTCTTGTAGTAAAACTCCTTCGTTAATTTAACTCAAAGTTTAATTAATACCAACCAAGGATTTTGTTGATTGTTTTTGCCAAATCCCATTCGCATGTGCATCTAGATCAGTGTGCGCGTGCTTGCGTATGTGTTTTGTAAGTTAGATTTTCCAAGTTGCAAAGTCAGATAGTTTATTTACACATTTCTTGTATTCCCTTTAGGGATTTACATACAGTTTTTTTCTGTTTTTGATTGTTTTTATTTGACACTTGCTTTGGCAATGTAAATGTACGGTATGCTTTCTCGTGCCAATAAAACTATTTTTGATAATATTTTTGGAAAATCTTGAAAGCGAGAGAACTACAGATTGAGAAGGTATTTCGTCATCTCCAAGTTTCACATTTGTATGTTTTTTTTTCGTAAACGAAACAAGACTGTCATGTGTGTGCGTGCGTGCGTACGTGCGTGCAGGGGTGGGTGGGTGGAGGGGCTGTCACGTCAACCATCTCCCCTCCCTCTCTTTGTCTGTCTCCCTTCTTCATGGCTTCTGACATGGGATAAAGGTTGTTGGTGTCTGTGGGGGACTGGGGGTGTGGGTGGGGTGGGGGGGGCGGACGAGGTGGGCTCGAGGAAGGAGGAGGGGGAGAAGCTAGGGGGGTTTGGCAGGCCCTTCAGGACGACGAGACCCCCGGGCTATGGTTTCACTCCTCCACCCCGAGGGGGTGGCACGGCCGGGGGAGGGGGTGTATGCTAATGGAACAGGGAGGAGGTGGGGCGGGGGGCAACTGGAGAGGAGAGGCGAGGCACTGACTGGGAGAGAGAGGGGTGTGGGTGAGAGGGAGGGAGGGAGGGGGAGGGGGGCGAACAGGGGGGATTCCTTTAGTGAGGAGAGACCCCCCCCTCGCTCTCTATTTCTCTCTCACCATCGACAGCATACCACCACCGAGTGACTGCTCCGCCCCTGTTCTTCTTCAAGTCCCCATCTGTTGTGTGTGTGTGTGTGTGTGTGTGTGTGTGTGTGTGTGTGTGTGTGTGTGTGTGTGTGTGTGTGTGTGTGTGTGTGTGTGTGTGTGTGTGACACCATGCGACAGAGTCAACAGTTTTAGGTAGGGGTGCTGCTGCCTAGCCTGGCGTAGCCAGACTATATAGACTATATTTAATAGTTCTAAAATGACAAATTAAACATTGGTCAAATTGTCAAGGCATAGGCAATCAGTGACGTCTCGATTGGGGCCAGATCAAGTCAAACCATGACTATTCGATCTGGCCTAGAATATCACCTGATTTCAACCAACATAAATCCTGTCCACAAAAACGGACGTCCTGGATTAATCAGAGATGGTCCAATCGAGGCCAGATACATATCTAGTCAGATACGTCCCAGAATATAACCTTACATGCTCATATTTCAACTAACATTACAAACAATAACAATAATCCTGTATCAAAAATACAATAATCAAACAAAAAGGTCCATATGACGTCCTGGTAATGACGTCAAGATCACCGGAGTCACCGGAGGACGTTATCATAACGTCATCATGACATCATTTGGCTTGCAGGGATAATCAAAATACCGATACTCAATGACCACATGTCTCACTGCACGTTGCTTATAGATCGTCTATTTTCAGTATGTCTGCGGGACACCGTTGTACCACAAACTATAAAATTAGGGTTTAAGTGGTTATTGAGACTAATCTATTCAGGAGCTTGTTTTAATTGTCAAAAAATGCACTTTGATTATTCACTCAATCAAATAACTAATCAATCAAACAATCAATCAATCAAGTAATCGTTAAGAAGCTGTAGTTTTTTAGAAGGCAGGCAGAGGTGCAGAGAGGAAGCAGAGAGAGTATTCTGTATGGACAGAGAAAGGGGAGGGGGGGGGCAGAGAGAGCGAGAGTAACAGAGGCAGTAAAAGTCCAACAAAGAACAGATCATATTCAGAGAAAGAGGACAAGAACCAACAATCACGTCTCTTCTCTGGTTACTAGCCTCTCCCCCAAAAAAACACTGCATCATGAAGACTTTTGGAGATAAAACCCAAACACACAAACACAAAAACCCAACCTCCATGGAAACTGTCGACATTTTGACGGCACATTGTTGTTTGTGTGAAGCAAGGCCGAGCTCTGCTTTCATCCTCCCCCCCAACACACACACACACACACCCTGTATGTGTGTGTGTGTGTGTGTGTGTGTGTGTGTGTGTGTGTGTGTGTGTGTGTGTGTGTGTGTGTGTGTGTGTGTGTGTGTGTGTGTTTGAGTGGGGGGAGATCAAAAACAATGGCGGGCTCCCCCTTGCCAATTAAATTAAGCCTGTATCACCTAGGAGGCATCTCCATGCCAAAAGGAACCCCACGGTCATGCAAATAAACCTGGCTGTGCCTTGGAGTCAACGCAGGTGTGCATTACAAAAACAGGGCTTCCTAGCACATTATGTGCCCATGATGGGGTTCCAATTGGGCTGGAGGTGCCCAGACTGGAGACAATGGCTCATTTACACCTACTGTCATTTTAAAGGGTCCGTGTCAAATGCAACGGGGCAGGGCACCATCGCAGCCAGGTCAGAGAGGACTATAGAGATCATAATCCCATTAATTAAGGGCTTGTACTTGTGCTTGTCTCTGCTGTCGGGCCGAAACCTAGTCCTAACTCCAAAATGTCTATTTTCGGGAAGTGGAGTTAGGAGGTTTTATGAAAAAAAGAGAGGGCCGATCGGGTGGAGTTAGCTGGTTTGGCAGAAAGTGTGGAGTTAGGAGGTTTTGTCCCAAGCACTTTTTACTACTTTCCATTGGTTCAATATTATTTTAACCAACACTCAGTTGTAAAGGGTGTTCAATAGCCCTGATTTATGCCAAAAAATAAAAAAAACTCAAAAATTGAGTTAAGAGGTTTTGGCCAGACAGTGACGTTGTGCTATTTTTGCTCATCTTTTGGAAAATCTTGAAAGCGTGAGAACTACGGATCCAGAAGGCATTTTGTCACTGTAAGAAAGAAACCTCGTATCTCCAAGTTTCAAATTTGTATGCTTTTTTCGTAACAAAAGCCCTGCTTCACCATACAAAAGTGTGGCACAAAAGTATAGTAAAAATAGAAGACCTACAAGCACACAATGTTGTGTGCTTGCAGATCAGCTATTTTCACTATTTTAAATCACAGACAGACAATGGCTCAGTTACACCTATTGTCATTTTAAATGTGTCAAATACAACGGAGCAGGGCACCATATATGCAGCCAGGTCAGAGGACTACAGAGATCATAATCACGTTAATTAAGGGCCCCGCTTTAATTGATGCTGCTGGCCCAAAGTCTGACGGTTCATCGCAAATGGAACGAACACCGGTAAAAAAAAAAGAAGAAAGAAGGCTGGAGGCTGCAGCTGTGAAAACAGCGAAGGACTTCTTGAAACCTGCGAGGAAATGTTTAATCTGTGGGAACAACTTTCAGCAGCCCCCCCATTTAACCCATCGCTGTCGTCTTTTTCACTCTCTATTTTTCATCTCCAGCGCTCTCTTTGCTCTCTTTGCTCTCTCTCTCTCTCTCTCTCTCTCTCTCTCTCTCTCTCTCTCTCTCTCTCTCTCTCTGTAGATGTGCTTAGACTCTTTTATGCCTTTCGGAATTCCAGAAAGGGTTTCCGTTGTCTACCCCCCCCCCCCCCCCCCCCCCACGACCCCTGGGCCTGGTTCTCTCTTCTTCTCTCTGCCAAAAATAAAAAAATAAAAAATGCCCGCATCTCCGCTTCTTTTTCGCAAAATTTGTTTAATTTGGAAACCAGCGACTGGCTCGAGGCTAGACTTGGGTTCAACGACTGATGATAAGCCACGACGAAGATAGTTAACACGAGTTTATTTGCGTTCGAAACGTTTCCAAAACCTGCCTCCCTCCCCATTCATTCTGAAAGATTTCAGATCAACAACTTCCAGATGAACTAATATTGTTTTTAATTGCCATGTAACCTATTATTCTTTCATCTGTGGTCATTGAAATCAACGCTGTTTGCATGTACTTGGTAATTATTTTGTTGCCATGTACTGATCCCTCACGTTGCGTTTTTTAACTTGTGTATGACTTGTGCTCTCTAGACAAATAAAGTTGGACTGGGCTCCACTATTTTCTTTGGCCGTGCAGTGTGCCTGTGATCTGCCTGGAAAGAATGGAGCCGTGTTGCCAGATCTTGCGAGAGAAACACGCAACCCAGGTCTACGAAAACAAGCCCTAAAAGAAGCAACTAGATTACATATGATCACTTTATTTGAAAATAGCTCACAACTTGTTGCATGCTTTGTAGGTCTGCTTTTTTATCTTGGGAAACAAAAGTGAAAGATTTTGAAAAAAACAACAACAACAAAAAAAACATTTTAACAATGTTTGGGGGGGTGGGGTGGGGGCTGCGAACAAATACATATTAGTTTCTGAGGCCTTGAAATGAAAATGTTTGAGAACCACTGTTTTTTAGGAAACAAGAAACTACACTACACTAGAAAACAAGCCCCAAAGCCCGCAACTACTAATATTTACAAGTGACTTTATAGAAAGATTGGCCCAATGTCCCTTAAAATAAGCAGACATGGCAACACTGAGCTAGATGTGGAGATGTGAATGGAGAGCTTTGGGGGTTGGTTGGGGGTTGGGTGGCAGTGGTGGACAAAGTAGGCCTAATCAAGCCCAGTATTCAAAGTATGGATACTCCTGGTCAAATATTACAATAACTCCAAGTTGCTCAGTCACATTTGAAGGCCATCTTGAGTTAATGTATTGGAGTGCATGCTTTAAAAACACCTAAAGTAAATCAAATATATTCAAAAGTAGGCTACATGCTTTTTAAGCTATATGAATTCTTATGTTGTCCATTAATGTGAAGGATGTTGTTCAACAGCGCCACTTGGTCAACTGGCGGTATTGCAGCTGTTGCATACGGCATACAGACATACCTATACACACTGCATACAGACATACCTATACACACTGCATACAGACATACCTATACACACTGCATACAGACATTTACACACAGTCGAGCATTGGAGTGCTGAGGCACCGCTCAATGTTTTTAAATCTGTGGAACAGATTACATTAAAGACGTGCGATTGTCCTGAGACATTCAGGCGACCTAGGCGACCTATTTGCCGATTGGCTGTCGCATGTCACATGGTAACCAAGCTAGTTTCATGATTGGGAGCGGCCAGAGCAGTATAATCAGAGAGTGGTGTCACCGCGGACACGCAACTCTCCATTCTAGGGCTCTGGGAGCGGCCTTGCGCTGTTCTTCTTCTCGAGTTTGGAAAAAAAGGATCCGTTCCGTTTGTCACATTGTTATGATCGTAAAACTATCTAGTTTTAACGTTCAGAACGTTTTCTTTTTGAACAATAAAAACATTGACAGCCAGGGGGAAAAAAATCCATGAAGGACACGGAATGCAATCGTTCACTCGCCGTTGGAAAATTGACATATATTAGACTATTCTGGATGTGTGGCTAACGGCTAACGCTAACGTTAGCTAGCGCTAGCTGCAGGCTAACGCTAGCTAGCGCTAGCTGCAGGCTAACGCAGGCATGTTATACACAATTACTCATGGAATAAAACGGCGACCCAACTCGGAATGCAATCGTTCACTCGCCGTTGGAAAATTGACTTAGACTATTCTGGATGTGTGGCTAACGGCTAACGCTAACGTTAGCTAGCGCTAGCTGCAGGCTAACGCTAGCTAGCGCTAGCTGCAGGCTAACGCACGAGTCACGGTGTGTAATAAATTCACTTCAACCTCGTGTTGAGCAGTTAAACCTATTTGCTACGTACGTCTACAAAAACGTTCATATTTCAAAGATAAAGTGCTTACTGAAGTCTCACAGATGTCACAGTATGGTACGCTCAAGCAGAATTACCTGTATCTTTCGTATTGTTTAATAAACAGCATTTTAATCCGATCAGACGTCATTTTCTGTTGTTTTTCAGCCATGCGACCCCATCGGTTGCGAGGTGTACTGCACTTAGATACATTAATACCTTTTTAAGGAAACGACGACCGATCGGATTAAAATGCTCCTCTTTAAATAATACGATCATTACGGGACATTCTGCTGGAGCGTACCCTATGGTGACATCCGTGACCGTGAGCCTTCACTAAGCAATTTATCTTTGTAATCTGACCGTTTGTGTAGACATACGTAGCAAATTGGTTAAACTGCTCAACAGCAGATTGTGTTGAATTCACGGTTGGAGCAGCGTAGCGTCTTTACATTTAGCCCAATAATGCTAATCTACAAAGCAATAACTGATTGATTGATTGAAGAATTTATTAGAAGTTTGCAATAGAAAAAAGTACAGTTTCATGACAGTACAAATCACTGGTACAAGGTCAACTAGAGATCCTAGAAAGCCGAGGCTTATTTCCACAGGAACCACACTTTAAGTATCTCATATAACATTGAAAGACAGACGGGAATGGTCGATAGTGTGTGGGGTTGGCTAACATGCTAACAGGGTTTTTTTCTTTCTTTAATTTTCCTATTTCCTTTTCTGACGAAAATACGCAACCCTTTTTTGACTGATATTATATGATCAAACGGCGTATGTAGACATGTCCGTTCCAACGGTTAATGCGAACCACTTGTTTACTCAATTGGGTATTTTGTTTACGGCGAATTCTATTGCGCCTGTGGTATGCTAATATGCGCTGTTTCTTTCTCTCCGTACATGACGATTACGTTACGGCGGTTTAGAGAGCGATCGAATGCTTTGCACTTTATGATGACATGATTGTAGTCGAGACTTCTCGACATGTTTTCGTTGTTTTTATACTTCATCTTCTTACGATGTGGCTCTAATATGCTGATAGCCTGAGTTGGTTGTTTGTTTTTGGTCGGTGGCCGCCATTGTGTGCCTCTGACAGGATGGACCAAACTGTGAACTCTGAACCACGCTCGACCTATGCGCTCGACAATTAATGGTTCTACGCTGCCTCTGCCGGCTGGGAGGTGGTATCACTACTATTTTTGTTACTTTTTCTTTTTTGGTTGTAACAGCAGCCTCTCTCGACTGGCAGGCCTTACTTTATTTTACAACTGACTCATGGACATTAGTTTTTTTTCTTCTTTTTTTACCTTTTAGATAAATATGTCGCCACATAGCACCTTCCCTCTGGGATTATATAACCTATTATGTTTTTGTTTTGTTTTTTTAAATTTCTGATGTCTGGGGGCTGCCTTTTGGGACCCGGTGGCAGTCCAGTATTGGGGCGTCTGGGTGGGCAGGTTAAACTTCCTGTCCACCACCATGGAGCACTACCTTCATGGTGCATTCGGCTTGGCCGGGCGCTCCAACGAGCACAATTGGCTGTGTTCGTGGGAGGGAAGTCGATTGGGGAGGAGAAACAGATTTTGTCTCTGCATTAACGGTTCCCACAGTGGTCAGGGCGCCTGTTCAGAGAGGGGTGGAACCGGGGAGGATAGCGTGTACCTCCACATGCATTACGCCCCCCTGGTGAAGCTCCTTAATGTCAGGTGAAAAGAAGATGGTGGCATGACGGATCGGGTATCGGAGGAGACCCGTTGTTGTCTTTACCCTCCCAATGACTACTGTGGGGATTAGCAGGGATAGGTCTTAACGTAGAGTATGGGGATGGGGGAATTGGCTTGACACTAAATTGGGTATATGGAGGGAAAAAATGTTTTCTTTTATTATCTCTTAAGGGCAGGGTTTCTCTTCCTTACAACTGAATGTGTACGTACCGTGATCGCCTCAGATCTTGTGTTATTTTGTACCAATGATTATTGTGATTGGAATGTGATTTGGGGTGCCATCACTATGTGTGTACCTGCCTCATTGTGACATTGTACCTTAATAATAAAAAAGATTTGAAAAGAAAGACAGACGGATAGAACATAGTACTTTATCTAACTTTAACTAAAGTTTAAAACATATATAAACCACTTTAGCCCTATGTTATACCAAGGCTTTTTGAAAATAGCCGATCTACAAGCTCACAACGCATTGCGGTGCGACGCGTTGTGAGCTTGTAGATCTGCTATTTTCAAACATTTTGTACTTTTACTTTTGGTACTTTAAGTACATTTGGATACCAATACTTTTGTACTTTTACTCAAGTACATTTTTAATTCTGGACTTTTACTTGTAACAGAGTGATTCTACATTGCAGAATTGATACTTTTACTTAATTATAAAAATGTAGGTACTTTTTCCACCACTGTGTAAACGTTTGTGTTCTCATGCCAATAAAGCTTCTTTGAATTGAAGATTGAATTGAAGATTGCTCCCCATGTGGCGGAGTACACAATAATGGTAAATAAAGTAGCTTACTCTAAAATAATCCATCCATCCATCCATCCATCTTCAACCGCTTATCCAGCATCGGGTCACTGGGGTAACAGTTCCAACTGAGATTTCTAGAGTTCCTTAATAATAATAATTAAAATAAACAATACTAATGATTATAATTGCGACCGTCAGGTCGCAGTTACTATGAAAACCTCCACCGCCTGTCTGTCCGTCAGTCTGTCTGTCATGTCACATCACACTTTTTTGCCCCTATCCATGTGAAATTTTCCACACACAATCCTTGTCTGCCAATCCACAACCTCCACCCTTCCAGGGACCCCCGCAGCTCCAGGGACCCCCGCCAAATTTTTTAAAACACATTTTTGAATACTGCTCCTACAGTTTTTGCCCTAAAATCACACAAATCGCTACACAGTATGTCTACACTTATCTCATCGACATGGATCTGTCCCATATAGCGCCACCATCAGGTCGATTTTTTAACACATTTTTGGACCTAAACTTTTTTTTTTCTAAATTTTTTTTTTCAAACTTTTTTTTTTTTTTCAAAAAAAATTTTTTTTCAAACTTTTTTTACACTAACGTCAACACACCAATCCACAGATTTTATATTGACTGTGTGTCAATTCTTGTTTAAATAACAATAAAAATCTGTTTTGAGCTTGTAAATCTGTTTTCACTATTATTTGAAATAGGCCTCTAGGGCACAGTCACACTGCACTTTTCCCCTCCCTGGTAATGTATTGCAGTCAAAAGTACGATATTTATTTTTGAAATGTAGCAGATTTTACAGGCAGTGGTGTAAAGTAACTAAGTACAAGTACTCAAGTACTGTACCTTAAGTACAATTTTGAGGTATTTTTACTTTACTGGAGTATTTCCACTTTTCAGTACTTTTACTTCTACTCCATGTTGAAAACAATGTTGCACATTAATTTGGGGACCCCCACCTGGGGGTCCCGACCCACAGGTTGATAACCATTGGTCTAGTCTAGTGCTGTGGGTGTCTCTCACTTTGGAGAAGTGGTTCGACAGGTATGAGGGTTATTAGTTGAGGTCCCTTTTTGACTATCTTAAACACCAATCCCATTGATATTTGTATGAGGGCGTCGCTCTCCAAATAGAACAGATACAAGCTAGCTCCTTTTATTGATGAGGTACACCGCCATACTGCGGGTTATAAATGAGTTATCGTTCTCCCTCTCAAGACAAGAGAGGGATACAAGAACTTGATAGTTTTCAATAACGTGTATCCCTGAGGACAAGAGATGAATCGCACACACACCGCACGCACACACGCACGCACGCGAACAAATTCTGGCAGTAGAATTACTCAAATTTACGACGCACTTACTCATTGTTTTAATCTGTCTAATTAATCTGTATATCCTGTTGGAATCCTGTCATAAGCAGTCGTAAATAAGTGTGAACGCACTGGAACAGGACCGTGTGTGGCTAGCCAAGGACGCATTTTTATAAGGGCTTGTTGAGTGAGAATCAATGTTGCCGGATTTTGTGGGAGAAGCAAGCAACCAGGTCTATGAAAATTGACCTATATACTATACATTTACAAGCAACTTTTACAGAAAAACGAGCCCAAAATCACTTATAATAAGCAGACATGGCAACACTGGCGAGAGGATGAGGGAATGGACCTCGGGGAACAGACAAGACAAGAGAAAGTGGTGGGATTTCTTTTGGGTGGAGTGGAGGTTTTTCAGGCGTTTGAAGCATGGGGATTCTTATCTATTCGAGGCCTCCCATAGTATGGAATGCAGATATAGGTCCCAATGTCCCATCATTTACATGTCAGCCTGTTCTGCCCTCAGAGGTGGAAAAGTACTACTCACATTATTATTACTTAAGTAATAGTATCTATACTGCAATATAGAAATACTCTGTTACAAGTAAAAGTCCGGAATTCAAAATGTAAAAGTATGAAAGTGTTGGCATCAGAATTTACTTCAAGTACCAAAAGTAAAAGTACAAACAGGGGTGTAAAAGTAGTCTCTTTTTTTTAATTGAGTAAAGTAGCAATACTGCAATGTTAAAAGTAGAAGTCCCATATTCAAGATTTAGCCGACTTGAGTAGGGTGACCATATTTTCAGCCACTCAAACCGGGACGCAAAACACTGTTGCCTAACCTGGGACCCTAAAAGCAATGCGCACGTTACCGCGCACGCGTGTGCCCATTCTCTAACGTTCATGGACGTGCACACACACACCGCAGGGTTGCAAACAGGCAGTGAGTGATTGACAAACAGCCTCAGCGTTGAATTCAGACACGCAATGAATTTGTTCCTTTTTTCTGATTGTTTAGGTGAGCATGTTTTCATGAAAAGAACATGATAAATGTCTATGCAACCACTGAAAACAGCTACTATTATTTTAATTCTGCCGAAAACCGGGACAATTTTGCAGTGAATGTTGAAAACCGGGATATATTAGTGTTTTAGAGATATTTGTCGGGACACCGGGACACGCAGCTTGAAAACGGGACTGTCCCGGGTAAAACGGGACGTCTGGTCACCCTATACTTGAGTAAAAGTATTAAAGTATCGGCATCAAAACATACTTATAGTGCCAAAATCTAAAGTAAATGTCTCACTTTTCAACTTCAAAATGTATTAAGAGAATCTTTTGAAAATAGCCGATCTATAAGCTCACAATGTGTTGTATAGCGATGCATTGCGAGCTTGTAGATCTGCTATATTCAAATGGCCGAAATATATGTATACGGCTGAAGTGGTTGGTGTGTTTTGTAATAATAATCAAAATCTATCAACTCGTTTTCATATAATTGCAGTGGAGTAAAAAGTAATACAATATTTGCCTCTGAGATGTAGTGGAAAGTTAAAAAGAAAAGAAAAAGTACAGTACTTAAGTAGATGTACTTCAGCATCACTCGTCTCAAGCCGAAAGAAAAAACTAAATGCGCGGGTGGACAAACACGCATACAGTACGCACACACTCACGCACACACACACCAACACGCACACACACACACACACACACACACACACACACACACTATTATATAAAATTATCTTTCACCATTCATCAACCTCAACCCCACCTCAACCTCATAGCCTTCTCACCTTCTATTGTTTATACAGTCTGCATTCTTTTCCTTGTACTGAAACATTTCTGCAGGCTATATTCTATAGTATACAGCAATGCCTAGACACGGTAAAAAAACAAAACAGTGTGGACCTTTTGGTTCCATTATTATACTGTTTAGTGTTAATACTTTACTGCACAAAGTGGACACTTCCAACTTGAAAAAAAAAACAAGTTTTTTTAGTAAAGAGTGGATGAGTGTGCCACTGTTTTCAAATGTGTCATCATATCGTTGTTGTCGGGTGGAAACCTCGTATCTCCAAGTTTCAAATGTGTACGTTCTTTCGGAAAGTAAAGCCCTGCTTCATCATACAAGGCCGTCGCACAAAAGTAGTGAAAACAGCAGATCTACAAGCACACAACGCCTCGCGGTGCGAGGCGTTGTGTGCTTGTAGATCGGCTGTTTTCACTTGTTTAAATCATTTTTAAAATGATAAGTGCAAAACCAACGGTTTTGGACGTACAAGGTTTTCACCCGACAACGACGATATATTCTATTTTGCTTCGCGCCGCGTTATGAGCTTGTAGATCGGCTATTTTCACTACTTCTTAAACATTTGTTTCCTAATTCATGGAATTTCTTCGAACTTTCTTTTATTTATCCATGAAATTACTTTTTTCATCTAATAATCTTTTTTTTAAATAACAACAATTAAGGGCCCCATAAAAATGTGTCAACGAACCCACACATGGGTCCTGACTCCTGACCCAGAGTTTGGGACCCAGTGTCCCATTCAGAGCCAAGCAAACATGGCTTGTTGTGAGGCTTGTGTCACCAGAGCTAGAGAGGTCAACACGGAGGCGGAGAGGGGGGGGTTAGCTGTTATAGCGGCAGTGGTGGGTCGGGGGCAGGGGCGTCACAAGGGGGGGAGGGGGGGAGTGGGACTGAGTTACTAGGGCCCAAGGTGGAGGGCCCTTAATTATTTTATACTTTTAAACTTATTTTATAGCTATTGAAAAATAGCAGATATACAAGCTCACAGCGCGGCTGCGAGCTTGTAGATCTGCTATTTTTGAAAAGTCGTGAAAATGTGTGCAAATCTTTGAATATATGTATTTTTTAAGAGAACATTTGTAACTCATATTTTGCTTCTGGGAGGGTCCCTGGAACTAAATATTTTGAGATGGGGGTCCGTGGCCAAATACATATCATTTTGGGGGTCCTTCACATGAAAATGTTTGAGCACCACTGACATAGAAACATAGGTTTTTCCAAAAAACCTTCAAGGATTTTCCAAGATTTTTCAAAAAATGCAGATCTACGAGCTCACAGCGCGGCACTCGGTGTCACGCTGTGAGCTTGTAGATCTGCTATTTTTCAATAGTTAAAGCACAAAATAACGCAGTGAATCCTTGTACCCAGGGCCCAGAATGTGGTGTGACACCCCTGGTCGGGGGGGTCCTCCTCTCCTGCCGCGGAGGGTCATGCCCGTACGCTGCGTGGGACTGACGTCTTTGACAGACCCCGCGGTTCTCCTCCTTGACCCACAGCGGACGGCATACGGGCCCCTCTCTCTCTCTCAACCGTCACCAGCTGACTGCTGACGGACGCCTCTGACCACCCGCGGGCAGACCATAATGACGGCGCCAGTGTTTGGTTTTGACAGCACATTTTGGATTTAGTTTCGGTCGTCTTTTGAATAATTTGAATTGAATTCAGTCATATTTTAGTCATCTGAAATGTTTTCATTTTAGTCTAGTTTAGTCATACTAAAGTACTAAAGTACATACTTTAGTACAGTGGTTCTCAAACTGTGGTACGTGTACCACTGGTGGTACATGGGCACCCCTCTGGTGGTACTCAGAGGAGTTTCCCAAACATAAGAAAAGAAAACATGAGTGGAGTTAAACATTTAGGGTCTCCAGCTGTGCTGAAATGAGCATGGGGGCGCAACTAGCTGTTAATAGAGGATGTGAGAACGGATAATCACATTAGAAATATCATCAGTTTGCACAGGAAATTTCACAAATCTCCATGAATTCAAGGAATAAATTGGCCTCCTGTGTTAACTGTGCATAGCTGAATAGGGTGGGGTAGGTCTATGTAGTCTGGGACCCAGTCTCCAAAATTGGAGAGGACCTGTGATGTTCTGCCGTACTTTTTATTTCTGTTTTATCTATTAGTTTGGTCATTAAGGTCCACAGAATGAGAGGCCTGCTCTGCCGGAAAGTTCGCGAAAAAAAGTTAGAGGCATTTTCGTGTAATAAAGCCTTCATTTTTTGACCCTGTGATATGAACTAGGTTTCCTTTCTTAAAGTGCTCATTAAGTTGTATAGAATGTCAATAAATCATTCCCAGATACACAGAACACATGTGTGAACAACATCAAGTCAAGAAATAATCTCCCAAAGCCTTTCCAAATGATTTATAGCCATTTTATGTACAAAAATGTACCCGTTTCTTGCATTTTTCCCAATAACTTTATCTTTACTTCAATTGTAATCAACTTTGCCATGGCTTATGACATCAGGCAATGTTTCATCCTTTTCAGCAATCTTTATAGTTATTCCACACAAAATATTATTAAAATCAAGCCTAAATTAAAGGAACTGTGGTGATTTTATTACCCTTATGCTCCAGATTTCTGGCAGAAAAAGACCTGTACCCCCTCAAAAAACAAAACAAACATGTAACACAACAAATCCAAGTATTGTTTTATCACAAACAGCTGTTATCTTATACAGTATATGAATTGATAAAACAGGAAATTAAACATTTAGCTGAATAAAATCAAGATTATGATATCTAATATCACGAAAATGAAAATAACTAACGATTAACTCATTCACTGTCACTGTCCTCAAGTATGAGTTCAACTCGTGAACATTTGTTGGGGACCCCAGTGCAGAGACATGCAATTACACACTTGGCCCCGGCTCTTGCACATGAGCATCCTCTGGTACACTTGCCCTTCTTGCAGTGGCAGTATTTGGTGCGTTTATATTCTGCAGGTTTGGCATCCTTCAGCATCATGGTTGCCACTAGCTTACCACTGACAAGCTCTCTCCCAAAGTTGGTTGCAACAGGGTAAATTGGCTGAGATGTGTGTGCTCGTTTACATACAGCCAACTGATGCAGGGCTCTGTAAAGGTGTAATTGGAAGGCATCTTCAGTAGGTGGAAGACAACGTATGTCTCCTTTGATGTTGCCAAAAAGATGAGCTCGCAGTGCTCGCAGTACAACATCTGCACCACAAACGGGCTGTAGTTGTGGCTACTGACACAGATGTGATCATGATGTGCATATACTACATCACACACATGGATGGCCTACATGAGTTATGGCTAAAGAAGATGGACACTTACCTACCTGCTCATGCAATTGTGGATGCCCTGGCAGTGAAGTATGATGTTGAAGCTTTAGATCTTTCATGCATACTCCTCAGCAGCTACATACTGACTGGATGTGACACAGTGAGCTATCTTTACAGAAGAGGAAAAAGGCGTGCCTACAAAACTGCTGTTGAGCACCCAAAAGTCCTTCTGCCTCTGTGCCGATATGGAGACTCTGGGGAAAGTCTGGAAGTTACAGAAGATGTTGTGACGGCGGCTAGACGATACATGGTTTCACTGTATGATAGGAGTGATTTCAGTGGTAATCTGGATGCACTGCGAGCTCATCTTTTTGGCAACATCAAAGGAGACATACGTTGTCTTCCACCTACTGAAGATGCCTTCCAATTACACCTTTACAGAGCCCTGCATCAGTTGGCTGTATGTAAACGAGCACACACGTCTCAGCCAACTTACCCTGTTGCAACCAACTTTGGGAGAGAGCTTGTCAGTGGTAAGCTAGTGGCAACCATGATGCTGAAGGATGCCAAACCTGCAGAATATAAACGCACCAAATACTGCCACTGCAAGAAGAGCAAGTGTACCAGAGGATGCTCATGTGCAAGAGCCGATGTCAAGTGTGTAATTGCATGTCTCTGCACTGGGGACCCCAACAAATGTTCACAAGTTGAACTCATACTTGAGGACAGTGACAGTGAATGAGTTAATCGTTAGTTATTTTCATTTTCGTAATATTAGATATCATAATCTTGATTTTATTCAGCTAAATGTTTAATTCCCTGTTTTATCAATTCATATACTGTATAAGATAACAGCTGTTTATGATAAAACAATACTTGAATTTGTTGTGTTACATGTTTGTTTTGTTTTTTGAGGGGGTACAGGTTTTTTTCTGCCAGAAATTTGGAGCATAAGGGTAATAAAATCACCACAGTTCCTTTAATTTAGGCTTGATTTTAATAATATTTTGTGTGGAATAACTATAAAGATTGCTGAAAAGGATGAAACATTGCCTGATGTCATAAGCCATGGCAAAGTTGATTACAATTGAAGTAAAGATAAAATTATTGGGAAAAATGCAAGAAATGGGTACATTTTTGTACATAAAATGGCTATAAATCATTTGGAAAGGCTTTGGGAGTTTATTTCTTGACTTGGTGTTGTTCACACGTGTTCTGTGTATCTGGGAATGATTTATTGACATTCTACACAACTTAATGAGCACTTTAAGAAAGGAAACCTAGTTCATATCACAGGGTCAAAAAATGAAGGCTTTATTACACAAAAATGCCTCTAACTTTTTTTCGTGAACTTTCCGGCAGAGCAGGCCTCTCATTCTGTGGACCTTAATGACCAAACTAATAGATAAAACAGAAATAAAAAGTACGGCAGAAAATCACAGGTACCCCTCTTTTCTTTGAGCTTTTGGCCATGTGGGTCCCCGACTAATGACTATGAACCTGTATTTTAACATCAGTTATTATGGTGGTACTTGGTACTTGGTACTTCTGAGGTGGTTGGCATAAAAAGATAAAAAGGTTGAGATTTTGAAAAAGACTATGTTTCTATCACTGCTTTATTAACTCATTGCCTGCCGTTCGATCACACATCTATAGCTAGCCATCACATGGCAACAGGCTTCAAACATGTCAGTTTCCCGTGTTACGTCGCAGAATGTGAGCAGCGTTGTTTTTCTTGTGTGTAGTTTGTTTGTCTTACGTTGGACTGTTTGTCTCTCTGAAAGAAAACTATTAAGTGATCCGCCTGCCAAGTGAGGGTCAACCACGGCGCTTCTTTCCTATTGGTTGACTGACGTCCCCCGGGTCAACGTTCGCCAACGTTGAGCTCCTACACTTCAGACGCGTTGAACGCGACACGTCAACTCCCCGCCAACCAGACGCTCCGCCCTCTTTTCTCTCCCGTAAAGTGGGAAGTGAAACGGCGCGCTGACGCTTCCGACGCGTACGTGCGACCGAGCGTGCCCTTATGCTGGGTTTGCGCGCCGAGCACACGGCAAGATCCCCAGGCGTTAGTTTGACTCTGAGAGTGTGCAAGTTGATTAAAGTGTCTCTCTTTAACCAATATGGCTAGCCATCGTCATGGAAAAGTTCGGTCGCTCTTTTCACTTGCAGCAATGTAGAAGTCTGTAATCGAGAGACTACCCTTTTACAGATAAGGGCCCACTTGTCATAACATATCGTCGCTGTCGGGTGGAAACCTTGTATCTCCAAAACCGTTCGTTTTGTATTTATCATTTAAAAAAATTATTTAACCTAGTGAAAACAGCCGATCTACGTGTGCTTGTAGATCTGTTGTTTTCACTCCTTTTGTGCGACTGCCTTGTATGATGAAGCAGGGCTTTACTTTGCGGAAAAACATACAAATTTGAAACTTGGAGATACAAGGTTTCTGCCCGACAGTGACGATATATAAACGGAGGGCCAATGTAGGGTCAAAACTATAGAAGCAGAGACACACCTAAGGGTCCGTTTGGGTAAAATATTTACTCCCAGGGTTAAATTATCGCTGACAATGTTATCGCGTGGTAACACGTGGGAAGACGAGGGCGTTCGGAGAGGGCCAGCTTGACGGGGTGAGCTGGAGGGCAAGCCGCGGAACGAATCCAGGAGGAAATCCTGTCTGCGATGTCACAGACCGAAATCATCGTCAACTTGTCTTCTCTAATGTTATGTTTTGACACCCCTGTCTCCTGCGAGACAAGTGGACCAAATGCTGAGGTGTCAGAGGAGGAAAAGGGAGCGGAGAGATGTGTGTGTGTGTGTGTGTGTGTGTGTGTGTGTGTGTGTGTGTGTGTGTGTGTGTGTGTGTGCAGGGACGTGCTGGGCCCCTGATTCAGCCCGGGAAAAAGAGTTGGAGAGGCCCTCATTGCGCGCTATAGAGAGAGATCTCTCTCTATAGCGCTGCTGCTACTCAAAGATTTGTGACAAAGTGACAAGCCAGTGGGCCAATTACATTCGTCGTTGTCGGGTGGAAACCTTGTATGTCCAAAACTGTTTGTTTTGTATTTATCATTTTAGAAATGATTTAAACTAGTGAAAACAGCCGATTTACAAGCACACAACGCCTCGCACCGCGAGGCGTTGTGTGCTTGTAGATCGTCTGTTTTCACTACTTTTGTGCTACTTTGTTGGCCGCAAAATGGAACGAAGGCCAACATTTTATTTTATTTTTTTTCCTAATGGCCGGCCTGGACCGGCAGGGAATGAACCGGCCGTTCGGGAGTTGTCCCGCTTTTCCCAATGGCCAGCACGTCCCTGTGTGTGTGTGTGTGTGTGTGTGTGTGTGTGTGTGTGTGTGTGTGTGTGTGTGTGCCAAGTGTGCCGTGTGTGTGAGACAGCATGTGTGTGTGGGAGAGAGAGAGAACGACACCCATAAGGTATGGGTTGGCCTTCAGGCGCAGTTAGCGGTCGCGACTCCCCCTTAACGTAAACTCTGTGGGTGTTAGCCTGGAGGATGGAAGGTGGCTGTTGGTTGGTTGGGGGGGTTTGTGTTAAACAGTGGTTCTCAACCTGTGGGTCGGGACCCCCAGGGGGGGGTCGCCAAATTATTTTGGGGGGTCCCCAGATGATTAATTTAATGTGCAACCTTGTTTTCTCACTCAACAGTAAACAAACCAACATAAAGTGTAAGTGTATAGAGCAGGGGTGCCCACACTTCTTTGACTGGAGAGCTACTTTTAAAATGACCAGCTCAACATGATCTACCCACCCCAAAAAAAATTACTTGGGGGGGCTTTGGAATAGTACCGGCACTGGCGTTAAATATAAGACAAACGCACCTGACATGGAAAATGGAAGTGATACAAACTCACTTGAAATGGGAAATGGAAATGATACAAACGCATAGATGATAGATGCCAAAACGAGGGATTTTGTGAATTTTGTTTATAATTATTTCCCTTTATATTAGGGGCATATGGTCTACCTGCACAGCCTTTGTGATCTACTGGTAGATCACGATCTACCTTTTGGCCACCCCTGGTATAGAGGGTATCTGCACATTTCTAAAGTGACAATCTAAGGACTTTGTAATACCTCTAAAATGACAAATTAAACATTGGCCAAATTGTCATATATTAGAGACAGAAATTGTGAAAATAGCCGATGTACATGCTCACAACGCCTTGCAATGCGAGGCGGTGTGAGCATGTAGATCTGCTATTTCTACATTGTGGTAATGCTACTTTTACTTACATGTACGTAAGTCAGTGGTTCTCAAAGTGGATTTCAGGGAATTTCTACGTTCCTTTATGGGGGTCTAAATTGACCTTTACAAGTCTGTAACTGACAGTGTACAAATGGAACCAAATGGACCCGTTAGTGTAAAAGTTAAGGGGAGACCTTCAAATTTTCGTTTTCTCGTTGCGTTTTGGAAATCCGAAATCCTCCAAAGCATTTTTCAGGTCAAGGAGAGAGAGAGGAGATAGAGAGAGAGAGAGAGAGAGAGAGAGAGAGAGAGAGAGAGAGAGAGAGAGAGAGAGAGAGAGAGAAAAGGAACCAGTGGCGACACTTGCGAAAATCAGAAAAAATCAACCCTGGTCCGAAAATAAATACGAAACGGGCGGCAGTGTGCAAACATGATTGACATAAAGTAAGGTTGATTTTTGTATTTACGCGCTCCAAAATTCACCCCGATATTCGGCCGAAAAACGCAGCAGTGTGCAAAGACCTTTACAGTAAGTAACAATCCCCCACCATGGTGATAACCAACCTGTACAAACAAGGATGAAGGTGTGAGACAGATGAGAGGTTTTTCCTTTCTTTTCCGTAGCTTGTAGGAAGCAGCTGACGACCGCCAAGAGGCCTGCGAACGTGCGGCGCTGCAAGCGGCAGTAAATCAGAACGCGCCGCTACTGCTGTGACTGCTGCATGCTAGGACTTTTATTGCCATCATAAATACATGGCGTGGCTGGCATATAAGGGCTTCCAGCAGATGTTTGAGAGCGACAGTTTAGACAAACGGGGCGATCGGAAACAATCTACTGGAATTCAAAAACAAAGGTTGATAACTATAGGACTTGTGTAAATGGTGCATTTACATTGCGCCTTTATCCAATGCGCTTTACAATGTGCATTACATTCACGCACGCACACACAGTCGGACACGCACGCACGCAAGCATGGCAGAGAGAGAGAGAGAGATAGAGTTGAATTTGAACGGAATTGCATTGGGAAGCAGGTAAAAAGAGGGAAGGTGGGGGGGGGGGGGGGGGGGGGTTAGGCCTGTCACAATTATTACATAATCATCTAATCGCAGTTATTTGACATAATCGCAATTATTTTGTCATAATCATCATAATGTTGAAAAGAATTCACATATTTCACACATGTTCAAAAATAGTGGAAATAGCAGATCTACAAGTTCACAACGCGTTGTGATTTGACACTATCACTGTGTTCTTTTTTAAGTATAAAGTTGTCAATGTCAGTCATTTCTTTGTATATTTACTGTATGTGTCATATCTGCCATGTGCTTTGAAGTTCAAAGCCTACAAGCCAAACAGAAATGCAATTGTTAACTACAAAAACACAATTAAATCAATTAATATATGTAAATGTCATGTCAAACGTTCGTGTCGGCCCTAGGGGAGGGGGGCATTTGGAAATTCTGTCACAACTCTGTCAAGTGGATTCCTATCGACAGGCCATCAGCTGGGGATACACTCCCTGCCCACTCTGCATTATCCACTTAAACCCTCTATACTTAGTAAGCTGTTAATTAGTTGACTGAGGTCGTTCTTTCCCCCCTCTCAAAATCCAGTGGTGTCAAGTAACCAAGTAAACTTACTTAAGTACTGTACTTACAGTAAGAACAATTTTGAGGTGTTTGTACTTTACTTGAGTATTTCCAATTTCCAATACTTTTACTTCTACTTCCACTACATTTCGGATTCAAATATTGTACTTTTACTCCACTTCATTTATTTGGAAACTTTAGTTACTAGTTACAGATATGAATTATAATATTATAAATCATACATTAACCACTTTAGCCCTATTTTAAACCTTTAAGTACATTTGGATGCCAAAACGTTCATACTTTTACTTAAGTACATTTTGAGTTCCGGACATTGACTTGTAACAGAGTATTTCTATAACGCAGTATTGATACTTTTACTTAAGTAAGACATTTTAGTACTTTTTCCACCTGAGGGGTCTCAACAACGTATTTAAAAAAAGTTATTGCAGCTGAATGTAGCCCTATTGTTCCACATTGTCATGTTGCTATGTGTGATGGCCAGTCAGATCAATTCAATGGAGCTTTATTGCCATGAGAAAACATACGTTTACATTGCCAAAGAGAAAGTGGAACATAACAATCAAAAGTGACTTAAGTCACCCAGACTACCGTAAATTCCAAATTGATGAGTGAACCTGTACACTCTTATAACATAGCTATTATGCTGATGTATTTGGGCTTGGAATACAGTTTCTTTTTTATTTACATTCTCTTTATAAGGTGAATTTGAACACTTTTATAACATATTACCCGATTCTATAAGTGTCTTCTAAATCCGTCTTCTAAATCAGTGCTTCTCGAACTTTTTCAAGTCATGGACCCCCAAAATTACATGTATTTGGCCAAGGACCGCCACCTCATGTTGTTCCAGGGACCCCCCCAGAAGTAAATATTTGAGTTACAAATGTACAAAATAATGGTTAAAGTGGTTAAAACGTTCCTAATCGGGAGAAAGATTGCTTGGCCCCAAACAAGCCAAGTGTCAGGGGCGGTTTGAGACCGTGTCCCCCATGTCCGTCCCCCCCCCCCCCCCCCCTCACACCTCCTCCCCCCACCACAACCACTGCTCTTGACACCTAGGAGGGAATTGGCACGATGACACTTCACATTTGGGAAGTTATTTCTGGCCAAATAAACACATGTCCTCCTTGTTGCCTCATCTCCAAGTGTAAGCAGCTGTGTGTGTGTGTGTGTGTGTGTGTGTGTGTGTGTGTGTGTGTGTGTGTGTGTGTGTGTGTGTGTGTGTGTGTGTGTGTGTGTGTGTGTGTCTCAGCGAGATAGAATGTATGTGTGTGCTTTTGTTTGCATGTGAATTTGTGTGTGTGTGTGTGTGTGTGTGTGTGTGTGTGTGTGTGTGTGTGTGTGTGTGTGTGTGTGTGTGTGTGTGTGTGTGTTACTGGGGGAGAGTACAGTGAGAGAGAGAATGTGGGCATCAACGAAATGTTTCCGAGATGTGGATTGCAATGACAGAAAATGTATGTGTGTGTGTGTGTGTGTGTGTGTGTGTGTGTGTGTGTGTGTGTGTGTGTGTGTGTGTGTGTGTGTGTGTGTGTGTGTGTGTGTGTGTGTGCGTGCGTGCGTGTGTGTGCGCGCGTGCGTGCGTGTTATTGTAAGATGACAGAGTGAGAGAAAATGAGGGTGAGTTATACAGAGTGAGGGGGAGAGAGCGAGGAAGAGAAGGAGAGAGAGAGAGAGAGAGAGGAGAGAGAGAGAGAGAGAGAGGGCAAGAGAGAGAGAGGGAGAGAGAGAGAGAGAGAGAGGGAGAGAGAGAGTGAGAGAGAGAGAGAGGGAGAGAGAGAGAGAGAGAGAGAGACGGCTGTGTGAGAAAGTGCATGGCGGTCTGTCAGCGAGGGAAGACGGAGAGAGTGAGAAAGAGAGAGCAGAGACTGAGAGAGAGACTGAGACTGATATATGTGCGCACCAGAGATGATATATGTGAGAATTAGTGTGGGAGAGAGACATTTTGTGAGTGTGTGTGTGTGTGTGTGTGTGTTTGTGTGTGTGTGCGCGTGCACGTGTGTGCGCGTGACAGAACAGTGGTGTGAACACCCCAATAAATCTGTCAGCACAGAAAACCACTGGTGAGCAGCTTCCTTTGAAAAGTGACACAGCATGCAGAGCTTTTAGCGCCCCCTAGTGCCTGGAAACCAGCACAGTCTGGCCCTCCTATTATTTGGCATCAATAATTGTCCTGGCTAGGTGGGTGATGTGACCAAAACCGCGGGTTGTATTAACGCCTATTGTTTTAGCTGACCTACAAGCCCGCGACGCGTTGTGGATACAAACGCGTTGTGAGCTTGTAGGTTTGCTGTTCCGCGCGCGACACGCCATGCGACGAACTACAAATCGGGCCCCACATCCAGGGGCGTCACAAGTGGGGGGAGTGGGACTGAGTTACCAGGGCTCAAGGTGGAGGGGCCTTAATTCTTTTATACTTTAGCTATAGAAAAATAGCAGATATACAAGCTCACAGCGTGACACCGAGTGCCACGCTGCAAGCTTGTAGATCTGCTATTTTTGAAAAGTCATGATAATGTGTGCAAATCTTTGAATATATGTATTTTTTAAGCGAACATTTGTAACTCAAATTTTGCTTCTGGGGGGTCCCTGGAACGAAATATTTTGAGATGGGGGTCCGTGGCCAAATACATATCATTTTGGGGGTCCTTCACGTGAAAACGTTTGAGCACCAGTGACATAGAAACATAGGTTTTTCAAAAATAGCAGATCTACAAGCTTGTATACCTGCTATAGTTAAATAGTTAAAGCACAAAATAAGTGAAGTGAATCCTTGTACCCGGGGCCCAGAATTCGGTGCGACACCCCTGCCCCACATCTGTTATATGATGTCACAGCAATGAGCCACAGATGACAGTGGTTATGAAAGACCTCGCTGTCTTTAAATATGACACAAACACATTTTAAGAACAAGCGTGTCATTTGGTGCTGCGGGGTGGAGAAAGTGAAATGCCATATCGATGTGTCTACAGAGGATGACAAAGGATGCTCTCCCACTCCCGTAAACAACTCCAGTCGTCATGTCTTGTTGTTTGTGCGGATGGCTTCTTTTTGTGTCTTGCGCAATATGGCCATCATCACGGCACATTACCGTTGGTCTAAACCAGTGGTTCTCAACCTGTGGGTCGGGACCCCCAGGGGGGTCCCCAAATTATTTTGGGGGGGGGGTCCCCAGATGATTAACTTAATGTGCAACATTGTTTTCTCACTCAACAGTAAACCAACCAAACAACATAACGTTTAAGTTTAAAGAGGGTATCTCTGCACATTTCTAAAATGACAATTTAAGGACTTTTTAATACCTCTAAAATGACAAATGAAACATTTGTCAAAAAGAGGCAGAAATTGTGAAAATAGCAGATCTACATGTAGATCTGCTATTTTCACAAAAGAACAGAATTATGCAAAATGTAATGCCTCAACTCTTAGTGCTCGTCAGGGTGGGGGACGGTCCCCAGTTAAAATATGATTATTTTGGGGGTCGCAGCCTGAAAAGGTTGAGAACCACTGGTCTAAACCGGTGGTTCTCAAACGTCTTTCATTTGAAGGACCCTCATGAATTTTAGTGTATGAATGGAACCAAGAGGCAAGGGTCCCTTTGGTTCCATTTGTACACTCTCAGAGTTACAGACCTTTAAGGCAGTGGTTCTCAAAGTCTGGGGGTCTGGGTACCCCCAGGGGTCCTTGAGGGAGTTACAGGGGTCCCCAGCTAAATGATAGTCAGGAACCAAATGGACTCTAGTCTTATGGGTATGTAACTCGGAGAGTGTACAAAGATTGTACAAAGCTTCGAGTGCCACGCTGCGGGCTTGTGTATCTGCTATTTTTCAATAGTTAAAGCACAAAATAATGTGTAATCATGCGTTTCCAGTCTAAATGGGTTAAACCCCCTTCCCTTACCTCATGGCCTCCCCTGAGTAACAAGAAATCTTGTGAAATAAAATGTCGCCAACCAACCAATCATCAAGGACGATGATACACTACCGAAGAAGAAGAACATGGCCTGCAGTGAATCCTTGTACGCAGGGCCCAGAATTTGGTGCGACACCCCTGAGTGAGTGTGTGTTGTGTGTGTGATTGACTGCGGGCTGTTTGTGCTCAGCAACTCTTCCCAGGAAAATTTTATGTTACGATTATTGAAATTGCGATTTACGATATTATGGCCATAATCTAAATATCCCCAACATCCATTATCCTGGGGCGGAACATTTGCCAAAAAAAATAGATCTAGCTTGTAGATGGGGTTACTTTTTGGCAAAGAGATTTGGTAGAGAGTGAAAAATTTAAAGACTTTATCAAGTATGTTATTTCCAGTTGTGTTTAGACGGGAGGATAATGACGGAGGATGAGAGAGAGAGAGAGAGAGAGAGAGAGAGACAGACAGACATGTGCTTGCAGGTCAGCACCACAGCGTGAAATGAGAAGAAATCTTGTCTCGTGCTTGAAGGCGAACACAACATTTTCTTTCACAATGAGGACCCGCGGCGGGGGTGGGAGGTGGGGGTCCCCTCTGGGGGTCCTATGATGGCTCACTACTTAACCACATGAGCCCCCTGGTGTCCCTGTGATTCTGGGCACGTCATAATTAATCTATTAAGACCGCATTGTTACGCGTGTTTCTACATCAGTGGTTCTCACAATCTTTTCATGTGAAGGACCCCTAGAATGATAGGTATTTGGCCGCCAAACCCCGTCTCAAAATAGTATGTATCAGGGACCCACGGGAAGCAAATATTTGAGTTAAAAATATAATTTATTTTAATATAAAAATATTGAAAGATTTGCACACATTTTCATGATTTTTCAAAAATAGCAAATCTACAAGCTCGCAGTGCGGCACCGAGTGCCGTGCTACGAGCTTGTATATCTGCTATTTTTCAATAGCTAAATAGCTAAAGTATAAAATAATGGGTTAATCAATTAAAGAAGACCTGAGGTTGATTCTACAACATGCCCTCTAAATCAGTAGCTCTCGCACTTTATTTATTTAATTTAATTGTATTTTTCAAAAATAGCAGATGTACAAGCTCGCAGTGCTGAATGTGAAGTGACGTGCTGTGAGCTTGTAGATCTGGAGTTTTTGAATAGCCAACGCAAAAAATCTAAAATGACACAGATCCATTCCTGGTTTTAATGGCCTAAAATAGTCAATCTACAAGCCCACGACGCCTTATGTGACACGACACGCCGTGAGCTTGTAGATCAGCCATTTTCGGTTGAGAGGGGAGCAGCATAAGGGAGGAGACAAGTAATAGACCCCCGGGGGCACCCCCGTGGTCACCTGAAGTATTATGGGGTTCATGTGATTAAGTGGGAAAACAGATCAGCGGAGGCACTCTTGACACAGATAGATCAGTGTTTCCACTGTACGGAGTCTAGTCGTACTGAAGTGCTATTCCCATACCAGACCTCCAGTG
Organism: Nannobrachium achirus; assembly: GCF_963921795.1. Lineage (NCBI taxonomy): Eukaryota > Metazoa > Chordata > Actinopteri > Myctophiformes > Myctophidae > Nannobrachium > Nannobrachium achirus. The sequence continues at coordinate 31,432,019 of NC_137831.1, read as the reverse complement.
GTGACGGTACTTTATGAGTTCCCTTTGGGTTCTGCCGGGGTGTTTACGCTGGAGAGAAGGTTTGCAGAAACCAGCATTTTAATCTTGGCAGAACCTCTGAACTATAGGAAAACATGTGGTACGTACTGACCGTGGCGGGACTGGTACACAGTGGTGTAAAGTAACTAAGTACATTTACTTAAAGGCGCTATAGTAACTTTTTCTTGAAAAACGGATGCTAAAATAAAAATAATGTTTCAATTTTTTTTTATAAAAAAATAAGCTTCATATATGTGTTTCTATTCAAAAATGACCACAAAAAGCGTAAGATAATGATAAAATAATAATTTTGGCCATTGTAGGGCCGACTTTGTTTACATCCCTTATCAATCCATAAAAGAGAAATGTAAACAAAGTCAGTCTGACATGGCCAAAATGATTATTTTGTCATTATTTTACGCTTTTTGTGGTCATTTTTGAATAGAAACACATATATGAAGCTTAATCTTTTTTCTAAAATATTTTCGAGAGATTTTTATTTTAGCATCCGTTTTTCAAGAAAAAGTAGACTATAGGTACTGTACTTAAGTACAGGTTGGCTTGTATCTCCCTTAGAGATAGGGTGAGAAGTTCAATCACCCAAGAGAGACTTGGAGTAGAACCGCTGCTCAAGTAAATTTTGAATTCCCGACATTTACTTACCAGTAAGACTCCCTAATCGGGAGATAAGCGACCGTCACGTCACATACACAAACTTTAGAAGGCAATCGTAGTCAATCAGGAGGGAATATGGGAAATCCATGTTGATGACGTGACTTTAGAAATACTGTGTACCGCTTTGCGTGATTTTAGGGCAAAATATGTAGGAGCAGTTTTCAAAAATGTGTTTTGCTAAAATCAGCCTGATGGTGGCTAGAAGAGGGTCATGTGAGAAATCAGGGGTGGAGGTTGTGATTCGTCATCCAATTCGCGTGATTTTAGGCCAAAATCTGTAGGAGCAGTGTTCAAAAATGTGTTTTGCAAAAATTGGCCTGATGGTGGAGCTAGACGAGGGCCATGTGAGAAAAGTTGTGGTTTGGCAGCCAAGGAGTGTGTGTGCAAAGTTTGGCATGGATCGGGGCAACGGTGCCGGAGATATGAGTAGGGCAAAAGTGCGACGTGACAGACAGACTGACTGACTGACTGACTGACTGACTGACGGCCGGTGGAGGTTTTGATAGTAACTGCGACCTGAAGAGTATTTCTACATCGTAGTAGAGTCTTTTACTTTTCCACCACTGCTGGTACAGCCACTGGTACGACGTGGTACATAGTTATTTTCTTACACTGTTTGTCAGTGAACTGTGGGCAGGCATGCTAGTCTGATAGTGTTGGGCGTATGAAGTGATTGTAGGTTTTGGAGGAGGACGTCAGTGATAGACCAGTCATCCACGACATGGACGGGTTCTTCTTGCACTTATGTAACTTGGCACCGCACAGCGCAAGACGGGTTCATATAGTGTTTCTCTCACAGGCCCTCTTTGTCTCTCCCTCTCTCCCAGACACACGTTCACGCTCACACGGGTGCGCACGCGCGTGCGGCGCTGACGTTTCCATGCACGTATACACATTCCAGAACAGTTAAAAACACACACACATGCGCGCGCGCGCACGTGCACACACACACACACACACACACACACACACACACACACACACACACACACACACACACACACACAAAGTATTCACACCCATGGCTATGGGCACACGCATGCATGCACGCCACACACACACGATCCCACGATTCCTGCATAATATCTGTCAATTTCATCACTCTTGCTGCAAATATATCACATATCGTCGTTGTCGGCTGAAAACCTTGTATGTCTAAAACCGTTGGTTTAGCATTTATCATTTTAAAAATGATTTAAACAAGTGAAAACAGCCGATCTACAAGCACACAACGCCTCGCGGTGCGAGGCGTTGTGTGCTTGTAGATCGGCTGTTTTCACTACTTTTGTGCGACGGCCTTGTATGATGAAGCAGGGCTTTACTTTGCGAAAGAACGTACAAATTTGAAACCTGGAGATACGAGGTTTCCGCCCGACAACGACGATATCCTAACGGCACCTGATTATGCAACCGAAGAGTCTACTAATCGCAAGTGATTGATGGGTCCGATTTAAAACAAATTACGCTCATTAAAGGATTGCAGGTAACTTAAGTGCTCGGTTGACAGAGAGCTGTTTCGCAGACGCGGTCTAGTTCTAACGATCTATATAGCTTTGGGGGAATGGAATTCTTCCCCTCCTCAAAGTACTCTGGACTAGTAGAACTATCCTCACGCAAAGATAGAGAAGCTATGCAAGGAATACGAGAATGCTACGCCCCCCAAAACACGGCACGCTCAACCCGGGGTCAAATCTGTCAACCCCAGAGCGGTCGCCACCAGGAGTTCCTAAACATAACCTCAGTGAAACTCTGCCTAAACCTATCCTTTTTCCAGGGCCAAAATCTAACCTTATTCCTGTTTGTGTAACCTCAGCAAAACTATGCCTAACCTTAAACGTATTCCTAATAGGGGTGTAACGATACATTTTAATGGCAATACGATACGCATCACGATACATGGTTGACGATATGATACATGGCCGATATCGGTTCATTCATGGCGATACAATACGATTCAATTCAATGATTTAAAATCGATATAGTTACTATTTAGCAAAGAAATTAAATCTGTGTGAAACGTGTCAAAAATCTATTATTATGGCTATGAATAAGTAAACGCTGTGATTCTCTAGCAAATTCATGGACATAATATTAGAGATTACACACATTTATCGATAGACCAAGAGTAGCAAATTGGTATTTAAAACATTAGTTTGAATAGTTTGATATACATTAGGCCAAATACCATCGGCTCGTTTGATAAGATTCTGTATCTCTGACTGGACCCCAATCTAAGAAAAGAGGCTAGCTGTCTACAAGAGGGTCTGTGTGTCTGCGTGTGTCTGTCTGGTCCGGAGCTAATCTCACAAACCACTGGACCAAGCAGCAACAAAAACAGGCTCACAGTGCGTCACGTTGTGCAGCGCTGTGAGCTTGTACATCTGCTATTTGTGAAGAATCTTGAAAGTGTCTGAAAGAATTTGAATAATTTTGATGCAAAGCAATTTCAGATGGGCTCGTGTCAGTGCAACCTCACTTGCAATTACCCAGAATTGCACCTTTACAATAGGTATAGAGAAAATAGTGAAACTGTGATCAAAATAGTCAATACAACTATGTTCTCCATAGTTATATTTACTTGGGAAATCTAGGCTAAAAAATTCATCTTTTTTTCCTTGCATTACGGTTTTACCCCTAGTTTTATTAATTTCATTGTTATAACCACCTCTTCCTGCCCTGTGGTTTTAAACACTGTTTTTTATTTATTTTATTATTTATTTTTTCTCTCTTTCTTTTCTCTTATTTTATTTTTTGCTGATCTGTACATTTTCAACGGTGCACAGCCGCATGGTAATTGTTTGACCATACATGCTAGCACATTTTACTGTGTTGTTTTTTTGCTGCTGTTTTGCTGTATGTCTTGTTGTGAAGTGCACAGAGGGTGATGTTGCACAATAAATAAAAAATAAACTGAAACTGGAATAAACTGAAACTGAACTTACAAGCACAAGTAATAATGATGAAGTGGAATAATCAAGCATTTAGCTGGGGACTACATGGACCACTCTTGGGTCGACGGACCACACACACACACACATGCTGAGAACCGCCGCTTCTAAAATATCTCGCCGATGAAGGTCACTCACTCACTCACAAAAGAATGAGAGCGCAGCCTTTCTGCAATGCTATTACAAAACCTCGGCGCAAAGCCTGCGTGAGCCCTTTGGCCTTTTGAGTGGTGGTTATGCAGCCCTGCATGCCTACAGCCAGTGGAGGAAAAAGCTCTCAAATGTTTTACTCGAGTAAAAGTATCAATACTGAAATGTGGAAATACTCTGTTACAAGTCCGGAATTCAAAATGTTACTTGAGTAAAAGTATACAAGTGTTGGCATCAAAATATAGCCTACTTAGGTACCAAAAGTAAAAAGTACTCAAATGTTTTGCGACGCGTTGTGAGCTTGTAGATCGGCTATTTTCAAATAGCCTATGCATAAAATAGGGCTGCTTAATGTATGTTTTATAATATAGTATTTTTTATCTGCAAAGTAACTAGTAACTCAAGGTTTCAAATAATTGTAGTGGAATAAAAGTACAACATTTGCCTCCGAGATGTAGTGGAGGAGAGGTTAAAGTATTGCAAAATTGGAAATACTCCTGTTAAAGTAAAAGTACCTAAAAACTGTACTTCAGTAATCAGTATGGCACTTAAGTAAATGTACCGTTACTTTACACCCCTGCCTACAGGCCCCAGCTGACAGGCAGTCTCCGGGGCGGTGGTGGAGCCTTCAAGAGGCTCCTGGCAGACAGACAAGAGATGGGTCAGTCTGATAAGGGTTGAGAGAGGCTGCAGGACGCAAGAGGACCACAGGAATGACAGCCATCTCTGGCCCGGGGCGGCAAACAACGTGTGTGTATATGTACCGGTATATATATATCCACCTTTAAAAGGTGGGAGAGACAGGGGTTACACCCCGCCACTCCGACATGTCTCCTTTCCGACATGTCTCCATTCCGACACTAACCCTATCTCTAACCCTAAACTTAACCCCTATGGGAGTGTCGCCAATCCGACAATAAGAAGTCAATTTCGGAGTGGCGACATGTCGGAATGGAGAGCGACTCCCGAGAGCAGGGGTGTCGCACCAAATTCTGGGCCCTGGGTACAAGGATTCACTGCAGGCCCCCCATGAACGTTCTTCATAGGGGGAAGGGGGTTTAACCCATTTAGACTGGGAACGCATTATTACACATTATTTTTTGCTTTAACTATTGAAAAATAGCAGATATACAAGCTCACAGCCGTGCCATGAGCTTGTAGATTTGCTATTTTTTAACAAAAGAAAATTGTGACAATTTGTGCAAGTCTTTGAATAATTTTGACCCGATTCTATAAATGTCTTCTAAAGGTTTTTTTTTTTTTTTTTATATGTTTCTATGACAGTGGTGCTCAACCATTTGCATGTGACGGACCCCCATCTCAACATATTTAGTTCCAGGGACCCCCCAGAATCAAAATTTGAGTTACAAATCTTTGCTTAAAAAATACATATATTCAAAGATTTGCACACAATTTCAAGACTTTTAAAAAATAGCAGATCTACAAGCTCGCAGTGCGGCACTCTGCTATTTTTCAATAGCTAAATAATGAAGGCCCCTCCACCTTGGGCCTAAGTAACTCAGTCCCATCTTCCCGCCCCCCTTGTGACGCCCCTGGGGGAGAGAGAGACGGCTGACGGCCGGGGCTATAATCTCGGAGTCTACACATAACAAACAAGAACAACGCTGAGTGCTTCGTTTAAAGTGAACGAGAAGCCGGGGAAGGAGCAGCCCGGGGGCCAGGCGCGAAATTCTATGATACATTACCAGGTAATTGGTTGAGACTTTTCTTTTTTAAAGCCGGTCCGACAGCGGAAATCTTCCGTTCCTTGATCACAGAGACTAAATAGGGCCCTATTTTCGTCCATGCCTTACCCCTTATCGCTAAACTTCTATGCCCTTTTTTTTTTTTACTATTTTTAAAACCATTTTTCAAATAGCTGATCTAAAAGCTCAAAACTTGTCGATGTAGATGGCTATTTGAAGTATTGTATTTGTGTTTGTATTTGTGTTTTTCAAATTAGGTAACAAAGGCAAAGACGTTTAGGGATAAGGGGTAAGGCATGGACAAAAATAGAGCCCTAAATATCCAGTTAAATTCTGAGTTATTATTTTACCATTTGTACATTTTATTAACTATTTATACAAACTGAGAATTAAATTAATACTGTGAATTTTCACAACGCACCACACGCACACGCACGCACACGCACACGCACACGCACACGCACACACACACACACACACACACACACACACACACACACACACACACACACTTTTACTTTCAGTACACACACCCAGAGATTCCTGGAATGTATGGATAGATAAGCATCGGAGCCACTGTTCCTGTGGATCCTGTACAATGAGAGGGTAGAAGTGACCTGTACTAAGAAGATAAGAAGATAACGTGTGTAATTTACCACATCAACCATTATTTTATGCTTTAACTAACTATTAAAAAATAGCAGATAGCGTGGCACCGAGTAGATTAGGTCAGATTAGTTGCGACCGTTAGGTCGCAAGTTACTATGAAAACCTCCACCGGCTGTCTGTCAACGGTGCCAGAGATAAGAGTAGGCGCAAAAGTGTGACGTGACGTGACGGACAGACAGACGGACGGACAGACAGTGGAGCTTTTCATAGTAACTTATTATATGCTGTAGAAATGTGTGGGGAACCAGAACAAAATTGTTGTGTCTCCTATATACTTGCAGCCTACAAGTATTGTAAAGACAATAATTTAATCTTTAATCGTTACAAAGAATGCATTTGAACCGACAAACACAATTGTTACTGCAACATTTATTAAGTCATATATGTGCCTAAACCCTGATGAAGACTGGTAACAGTCGAAACGTTGGTAAATAAATTATTTGCATCGTGGCTGAAGAGTGTGCGGCCTCTTTCCTCTCATTCATATATGTGTACACACACACACACACACACACACACACACACACACACACACACACACACACACACACACACACACACACACACACACACACACACACACACACACACACACAGTAGAGAAGGGAAACATTATGATGCAAGGCATGCTGAGGTACTGTACTGTGTATACTGTAGCTGCTGTTGGATAAAGAGAGGAGAGGTCATGTTCTCTGTGGCATTTATGATTGTGTGGTCATATTTAATGTTTTTGCCATTCATCGTATTATTTAAGTGTGAATACAAATGGTGGAAATTGAAAAATAAAATAAAAGGGTAAATGGTGCATTTATAATGCCTTTATCCAAGAGCATTACATTCACACATTGACACACCGATGGTGGAGGAAACCATGCAAGGCACCAACCTGCACATCAGGAGCAATTCAGGGGGTTCAGTGTCTTGCTCAAGCTGCTCTAATTTGTAATGAAGAGTTACTGTTCGCTCTGTTGTTTTGTAATGTATTTTATTGTTCACTGTTCTATGCTTTTTGTGTGGACTGCGGATGAAAATTTGCATCACTGCTAAATCCGGTGTACAAAGAAGATTAAGTAAGTACATGTAAGTAAATTCACTAGTAAATTTACTTGACAGAATACTTCAACAACAAAAGGTCTGTATATGTGTATTTTACTTCTTTGCTCGTTCATTGTATAATTTAAGATAAATGTAATTTTCATATGATTTAAGTTTGATATACTTAATTAATTTGTTATAATAGATTTTTTTCTCTTCTAATTCCGTTCATGATAATAAAGAGAAACTTTAATCAAATGTACCTTAATTTTTCAAGATTGTGCGCTTCTTTCACAAAATTGCTAGTCTCCTCGCTCCTCACCATAGAACAATTCATTTCAAGAATGCGCCATGACACAAAGCCCATATTTCAATCTGTGAAATACAGTGGGTGTGTAGTCTGTGAGAGTGGTAAAAAAATAATAATCCTTTGATCAACCATGGGATGAGAAGTCATACAATTAGGTTCCAGTCAGGTATTGCAAAGAGTCTTTCAATGTCCAAAAAAATCATTGACGTTTCACCATGAGTATCCGTCAAGTGCATTCATAAGTGGGGCCTTTGAAGTACCACCTCGCGGGGGTAGGAGAAGAAAAAAAAGAAAAAGAAAAATCCATATTTTTTCCACAGCGAATGTTTATAATTAGCTCTACTGGGGCACTCAGCTGATGATGATTCTCCAAAGGATGAAGTTTGCCAGTGTACATAAAAAACGCAGAGTGTTAACATGTCGAGACACAACAGTCATTGCCGGTCTGTTGCAAGGAAGAGATCTGTGTGCTTTCTGAAACGGTAAAGTCCTATTTGAGATCCACTCGCAAGGTAAATCAGACAGGTACACAGATGTGTCATAGAGTTTGAGCTGGGCTGGATGATTTCTGCTTCAAACAAACAAACATATTTAACATGTTCTTTTGCTAATCGTACAAGACTGTCGCACAAAACTAGTGAAAATAGCAGATCTACAAGCACACAACGCCTCGCATCATCCTACAGCGTCGATGTTGTAGAAATGCTACTTGTAGATCTGCTACTTTTGCTATTTGTTTCTTCTTTTGAATCCTTAAAAAGTAACAATTTGGGAGCTTTCCACGCGACAGCGATGACATGTTGCGTGCTCATAACAAAGGTGGAGCCAGATAAAGGCGAGCAATAAAATGTGAGTCAGGAATCACCGAGTTCGAGCACAACTTGTTGAACCTCTTGTGTGGCATTGATGAAAAAAAAAGAAAAACATCAGTGGAATACAAACAAAATAAAATGTGTTGAATAGTACAGTATATTACAGCGAGAGGTATAAAATGCACAAGGGCGGAGGAGGTGATGATAAATGGCAGAGGAACGGGGTTTTGGAAGGATTCGAAAGGCGGCTGAGAAGTTCTACAAGTATGTCCGTTTTATCGCCCACAGCTGCTGTAAGCAGATGTTAAAAATGCTTGTTCGAGTCCGCGGGGAATGATAACACTTCTATAAAACTCACATGCAATTTAGCCATGTCGTTTATTCCAGCGCGGTGAGAGGACTGAAACAGTCCCAACACAATGGCGCTTGCTTGCTATTTAGAATGTTGCGGTGGGAATCGGATGTTTAATGTGACACTCCGGATTTTGCTTTGTGCGTCTCGTCTCCGCCGATCTACCGCCGTCGACTTGTATTCAGGCGTGCAAAGGGACTTGTAGAAAACCTGTCTTAAGACTAACATCTTTGAATGCCCTAGTTTCTACTGGGTTAGACATTAATAAGGACTAAGGAGTCATCCCGGGAGGACTTGTCCCACCCCTCAGAAAAACATTTGACACACCCTCCTTAAACGGCCACTGAGAGATCATTAATAGAAACTAAGATATTATGACAATATGTACAACGGGAAGAACGTGTGGACACGGTCTCTTGTCTCTTCACAAGAACGCGTGTTTTTATGTAGTGTTTTAACTTTAATTTTGTTCCTTACTCGCTTACGCTGGGATTCCTGCATCGGTTCTCAGGGTTTCAGTTAAAAACTCCAGAGATCCGTTTTGAAAAGCAGAAGCAAAAAAAAAAAAAACATCATTACAAATCTGAACTGTGTTCGCTGACAGCATTTCTGCTCACAGAACACGGATCATCCACGGAAAATCGCGCACAGGTCACACTACTGCCAATCCAGAACAAAAAGATCAAAATAGCAATAAATAATCGGGGGGCATTAGTGTTTTAATGCGCGGGAATGAGGAGCACGATCGTCCACTTCTTTTCTGAAACCGTTTGAACGTCAACACACAAAAGGAGAAAAGTGCAGAGAAGAATCCGCCAGGAGAAAACTTCAGCGACGGACCCAGATCTAATCCAACCACACAACCAAAAACCTTGCTCAGTGTCTGTTTCCTGTTGGGCAGAGCGTTAAAGTCCCATCACCAGCACTTGGCCAGGGGTGTCAGTGGAGCTTTCACCCTCCGGCTGGGGCTGAATATGTCCCTCACCTCAGTCTCCAGCCGCACTCCTGGGACCTTGAAGACGGACACATCTGTAGGGGCAGACGAAAAAGGCCATTGGTCAGAATAGATCAGTCGCAGTAGGGGTGGGCGATATGGGAAAAAATCAAACCTCGGTTCGAAGTGGAGCGGTGAATTTGAGCAGCTGTACCCTATGTGAGTGAGTGAGTGAGTGGTGAGTGTGCCTGTGAGTGAGTGGTGAGTGTGCCTGGCCTGCACAAAACAGCGCCCCTCCTTTAACTAGTGTTTTGTGTGTGGCCACTCAAGGTATTGCCAGGCTACGGACACGGCCAGCCAGCCACCCACCCACCCAGCCACCCACAGACATACCCACGGACATACCTGTTCATTGGGAGCGCTTTCACCGCTCCAAAAATACAATATCACGATATTTTCCCAAGCTGTATCACAATGCACGGTTTTATCACAATTCTTTTTTCAAGTTGTTTTTTATAGATATTTTTCAAGTTACTTGACAAAAACTAGACTCTCTGGGTTCCTTTTGGGAGGTCTAAATTGAACTTTACAAGTATGTAACTCTGACAGTATACAAATGAAACCAAATGGACCCTTACGGGTCCATTTGGTTTCATTTGTATACTGTCAGAGTTAAGTGGAGACCTTGACATTTTTAAAGTTTGAGAACTACTGATTTAGACCAAAATGCAGGTTTAAATTGAATTCTGAATCTCTGTATTAATGTTCAAGGCTCCCTCAATTGTATCACGATATATACGATACCTCTGAAAAGGCATATCTTGGAGACATTGTATCGTCTCAACGATAATTATCACCATATCGCCCACCCCTAAGTCGCAGTGTTGATTGTTCACACAGACATGAACGTTGTAAGGTTAACTGATCGACTCAAGTTAGCGACATCCACAGTTACAACACAAGAGGGAGCGGAGCGCACACCACGATTTGATAATACAAAAACATAGTACAAATATGGGAACATTCTCCTTTTAAAACACAGCCACTCAAGTGTGGAATTCCTTGACTATTTCCCTTAAAACATGGATAATCGCTGGCCTCCTTCAAAACGGCCCTGAAAATTCACCTTTCAGGTGGCCAGAGGAGAAGGTAGGCTTTTACAAATTTCTATATGCACACCGATTTGTGATCATAATACTTGTATGTATGTACGTACTGTATGTATGTTACACACATGTGCAAACATGCATAAATGTATAGTATTTCCTCGTTTAGAGTCTATTTTTGACCGAGAGCAGTGAAATGGGAGTCAGACCTAGTATACTTTCTTTCCCCCTCTACACAAAACAGCAGATATACAGCGTAAGCTCACAATGAGGAGCAAAACATTGTGAGCTTGTAGATGTACATGTAGATGTTGTAATGTCATAATGTTTGCCTGTTATTATGACATTACATGCCCAGAATAAGGGATAAGCTAGAGTTCATGTGGATAAACAGGTAACAGTACGTGGCAAAAAGTACTGGCAGACGTTAACAGGGGAGGATTCAGCACAGTGGGTAGTGCTATGAGTGTGTCGATATGACTAATAGCTGCTCTCATTAAAAGACTCTCCACCAGCAAAGGAGCGAGGGGGGGGGAGGGGACTGGAGCATCATTTAAAATAGCTAGACGGAAAATAATGGAGAGTTTTCTTTCTCAACCAATTTATCCACTCCCTGTTCAGTTCTTTTCGTCTTGGTTTCTTGCGGTCGACTTCCTGCCGCTATACTGATGATCCTCTCTCTCTCTCTCTCTCTCTCTCTCTCTCCTTCCACTTTAAAAAGAACATGGTTCTATTTGCTCCTCCGTCCGTCCGCCCGTCCGTCCGTCCGTCCTTGAGGAGACAGGTGGCGGTAACACTGTAAAATCCTCAGCCTTCACTCGACTCTGACAGTGCATCAAAATGTAACTAAATAGTTCCATTTGTCGGAGTTTAACCTGACAGATGATTACCTTAATGTGCAGTTTACAGTTTAGGCATTTAGCAGACGCTTTTAATCCAAAGCGACTTACAATGAACAGATACTACATTACTATATTAACAAGATAACATGTCAGAACATCAACAACAATATAACAAATGCATATGAATATCAATTTAAAACAATAAAATCAGTGAAGAGAAAAAGAAAAAACAAAAAAATGTTGACTAGCTTCAGACTCCACCTTGACCCACTCAATGACCATACAGGTCATTGAGTGGGTCAAGGTGGAGTCTGAAAAGGTGAGTCTTCAGTCCACGGCGGAAGCTAGCGAGTGAGTCCGTTGTTCTAAGTGCGACAGGAAGTTTATTCCACAGCTTGGGGGCCAGGAGGGCAACATTGTTGCAACATTGTTTTCTCACTCAACAGTAAACAAACCAGCATAAAGTTTAAGTGACCCTTCAATATTTGAAGGGTCTCTGCACATTTCTAAAGAGACAATTTAATGACTTTTTAAAACAAATAAAATTACAAATGAAACATTGGCCAAATTGTCAAATATTAGAAGCAGAAATTGTTACGTGGGGGGGGGGGGGAGGTCCCCAATAAAAATATGATTATTTTGGGGGTCAAGGCCTGAAAAGGTTGAGAACCACTGTTCTAAATCAGTGGTTCTCAAACCTTTACATGCCCCCAGGGACCTCCCCAGAAGAGAAGATTCGTGTTAAGAAATGCTTCAAATTTTTTTGGGGGAAAATTCAAACACATTCAAGATTGTTCAAAACATTCTCAAAAATAGCAGACGTACATGCTTGCAGTGAGCTGTGAGCTTGTAGTTTTGAATAGCCAACACTAAAATCTAATATAACAAAGCTATGCTTTCCCGGTTCTAACGCGTTAAACGAACACCATGGATTTTTTACAGTGTAGCTAGACAGGCAGACGGCCTTCAAAAACAAAACTAAACGTACCGTTTGTATGTGCGTGTGTGCGTGCGTGTGTGTGTGTGTGTGTGTGTGTGTGTGTGTGTGTGTGTGTGTGTGTGTGTGTGTGTGTGTGTGTGTGTGTGTGTGTGGGCGTGCGTGTGTGCGTGTTATTCTTAGTGAGCGGCATAGCAGAGCTGCTGGATACGGCGGACATGTTGAAAGAGCCCATCTGTGCGGCCCCGGCGGGGGGTCCGTGTCTTTAATCAGACCCTCGCCGAGCACACGGTGACAAAGACAAACGCACGCACGCACGCACGCACGCACGCACGCACGCACACACACACACACACACACACACACACACACACACACACACACACACACACACACACACACACACACACACACACACACACACACACACACACACACACACACACACACACAAAGCTGCACAGTTACCTTGTTGTAGCCAAACCTGTCGACATAAGACACTAACAATGTGAATGTCTCGCTGCGTGGGGGCGTGTTTTCCTTCTGTTATGTGTGGGTGTCAGTGTAGAAAGATACAAAAAATGATAATAATATCCGCACACCATTGTGAGTTCTAGCACTGCTGTCTGTGTGTTTGTTAAACCACTTAAACCCTCTAGAATGGAGTGAATTGGATCCGAGTTGTCTCTGTCTATATTTGCCATTTCTTATGTCTGCAACAAAATAGCCGATCCACATGAGCTCACGACGTGTCGCGATCTGCTATTTTTGGCTAATGCCCCCTCCTGAATATGGATGCTGCAAGGGTTCAAGTGGTAATACCAAACCAACAGTTTCCACTTGATCAGGTTCATGAACGTTGTTTGCTTTGTTGAATAAAAACACAGTGGGAGAATTCAAGATATGCGGAAAATGTTTCTTCTTTTTTAACTTGATATTTTCTTTGTCCAGCAGCGCCTGGTGAGATTCATTCGGATTGTGCGTGCATTACTATCCTCGAACTGTGTGTGTGTGTGTGTGTGTGTGTGTGTGTGTGTGTGTGTGTGTGTGTGTGTGTGTGTGTGCGCGTGTATTGACGTGCGTCTGTGTCTGCCCTGATCGTGGTGTGCACGCACACTCACCGTAAGACAGAGGAGAGAGATCACGGCGAACATAAAGTGAGCGTGTAAAACAGGGGTCTTCAACGTTTTCAGGCCAAGGACCCCTTAGTTGAGAGAGAGATGAAGCAGGGACCAACCAACAACCTTTTCATAGATTCCATATAGTTTCTTCGTTTGACAGCACAATCATCAGTGTATTTTGGATTCATGTCAATTTGTGTTTTCAGATATTTAACCACATGAGCCGTCATTACCTAATAAACTTATTTTTTTTACTCTGTACTGCTCTTTTCACCCCTCTATACCAAACCTCTTTGCCGAAAATAGCCGATCTACAGTACAAGGTGAATCTCTTCGCGCTGCGAGGCGTTGTGAGCTTGTAGACCTGCTGTTTTTGGCTAAAGTTCTCAGAACATGGACACTCAAGTGGTTAACCGCTCGTTCAATAAAGTTTCTATCACACAAAGATTTGGAGGGCCCCCTGTAGTAACTCTGAGGACCCCCTAGGGGTCCCGGAGACCCTGTTGAGACCACTGGTGTAAGATGTACGTACTGTCTCGTAGCTGCGTGATGGGCGGGGGCAGCGTGCTGAAGTAGGGGTGGCTCAGGGAGTCCAGGGCGGAGATGCGGTCCTTGGGGATGGCCATCAGCATGTGCTGGGCCAGGTCCTCCGTCTTGTAGGGTAGCTGGGACAGCCTGCGGGCAGGAGAGAGGAGAGGATTATTGTAGACTTTAGCTACTGAGAAAATAGCAGATATACAAGCTCACTGCGAGCTTGTAGATCTGCTATTTTGAATAAATATTCCGAACCTTTGTTACTCAAATCTTTGCTACTGGAGGGTCCCCTGGAACTCAGCACGCACATCTCCAAAAATGTAGAGGTGCCGAATAAAAAATACACACCATATGAAAGAAGAGGAAGTCTGCACACTGTTCCAGAGCTCCAGACACAATTTTTTATTCAAGGAATGATACAATGTTTCAACCCTCGCGGGTCATACCTGATGAAGACCCGCGAGACCCGCAAGGGTTGAAACATTGTATCATTCCTTGAATAAAATTGTTGCTGGAGCTCTGGAACAGTGTGCGGACTTCCTCTTCTTCCAGGGTCCCCTGGAACAACATATTTTGAGGTGGGGGTCCGTGGTCAAATAATACCTGTAATTTTGGGGCTTCTTGACATGAAAAAGTTTGAGATCCACTGATGATAGAAACATGAGTTAAAAAAAGAAAGAAAAAAAAAACAGGCTTATATTTTATTCACATATTCGCTCTACAAGAGGTTATAGATCTGCTTTTTTCAGAGCGCAAGCGAACATAAAATGACTTTTAGTCTTTGTTTTGGTTCTACTGGATCTCTTCTCCAATAGTCCCTCCCTAACGGTCTAGTTTTTATGTCTTAGTTTATGTCTTAGTTTTAGTCATTATAGCTTAGTTTTTATTTCCTTTTTGTTTAAAAAAGGCAGTCGACGACCATCTTTCGCCATAGTTCTATTCAACGAAATTAACACTGGATGAGAGGAGGAGAGGAGAGGAGAGAGAATAATTATTTGTGATCAGTCCATGATGTTTTCTACAGCTTCATTCTCTCTCTCTCGGGCGCATGCACACAGTCGTGTCACCACAAAATATATATTTAGTACTTGCACAGAATGCACACACACCACAGACACACAAAGGCACAACAAATGAATACATAATGAATGCACAGCACACACACACACACACACACACACACACACACACACACACACACACACACACACACACACACACACACACACACACACACACACACACACACACACACACACACACACACAGGTGTCTATGATCAGACATATGAAAATACTCAAAACGAGACATCAATCCACATGTTTCCAAAGCAGTGGTTCGCTCATTATCCTGTCTGTCTGTCTGTCGGTGCATACTCCTTGCTCCACCACAACAATATTGCCTCTGCCACGACCAATTTTATCAGCTCACTATTTAATTACATGTAATTCCAACTGCCTGTGTGTGTGTGTGTGTGTGTGTGTGTGTGTGTGTGTGTGTGTGTGTGTGTGTGTGTGTGTGTGTGTGTGTGTGTGTGTGTGTGTGTGCGTGTGTGTGGGCGCGTGTGTGTGTGTGTGTGTGTGTGTGTGTGTGTGTGTGTGTGTGTGTGTGTGTGTGTGTGTGTGTGTGTGCGTGCGTGCGTGTGTGTGTTTTCATAATTCTATTCTTGAGAGGACCAGAGGAAGAGGAGGAGGAGGATCAAGTGTAGTCAGCGGTGGAAGAATTACTTGAATGTTTTAATTAAGTAAAAGTATCAATAGCCTATTGTAGAAATAGTCTGTTAGGGTGCCCTCACACCAAAATACCTATGAGAGTGGAATCTGTGTTCCGCCAATGCATTTCAATGAGAGTGAAGCGGTTTCATGCCAGCAGAGGATTTCTGCAAAAAACGCTCCCTTATCATTGAAATGCATTGGCAGAATGCGGATTCCACTCTCATAGGTGTTTTGGTGTGAGGGCACCCTTACAAGTACAAGTTCTCTATTCCAAATTTACTTGAGTAAAAGTACAGAAGTATTGGCATAAAAATTAAAGACACTTAAAGTACCAAGAGCAAAAGTACTCATTATGCAGAAGGTCCCCCTATTCGCAATTATTTGACATAATCGCAATTATTTTGTCATGATCGTCATAATCGTTTCCATGTTGAAAAAAGTTGCAGCCTCCTGTCTTTTGCTCTTACCGGTAAATACTGTTATTTATTTCCTGTTCCTTCTCTGCGCAAAATGCCTACATTTGACAATCTTGTATTAGTTATTGTTGTCCGTAAATAACTCTTTAGTTGTCTCAGGGTAGAGAAACATTTAAAAAAAATATCTGAAATCTCACAACGTGACGCATCGCAGCGCATTACAGTTTACAGTTTACAGTTTAGGCATTTAGCAGACGCTTTTAATCCAAAGCGACTTACAATAAGCAGATACAACATCGCAATAATAAACAAGATAATAGGTCAGTACATTAACAGCAATATAACAATGTAAATGGATATCTATCTAGAGAAAAACACAATATAATCAAGTTCTAAAGAAACCTAACAAACAAATGTTAACTAGCTTCATGTATGGTCATTGATTTTACTGTAGTGCTAAGGGTTTAGGTGGAGTCTGAAAAGGTGAGTCTTCAGTCCATGGCGAAAGGTAGCGAGTGAGTCCGTTGTTCTAAGTGCGACAGGGAGTTTATTCCACAACTTGGGAGCCAAGAGGGCAAACTGTCTCGGACGAGTGGATTTTTGCCCTGGAGTTTTTAGCGAGGGTTCGGTCAGCATCCCTGTGTTGGCTGATCTAAGTGAACGAGTGGGGGTGTAGGGGTTGATCAGCTTTTGGAGGTATGGAGGAGCCATACCTTTGCTGCATTGTGAGCTTATAGATCGTATATCGTAAGTATAAAGTTGTCAAATATGTCAGTCATTTCTTTGTATATTTAGGTTATGTTTCATATCTGCACGTGTGCAACTTCAAAGCCTACAAGCCTAACAGAAATATAATTGTCAACGACAAAAACACAATTAAATTGTTAATCGCAATTATTTGAGTGACAATTAATCGTCATGTAAAATGTCATGATTGTGACAGCCCTAACTGTGCGAGTGTTAGGGAGGTCAGAGGTCATGAGTTCAAGGTCAGTCAATGGAAACCAACGGAGGCTCCTCACAAGTATAGTAATACAAACGTGTCTGTGCATGTGTGTGTGTGCACGTGTGCGTGCACGGTGCACACGGGTTTTTCTCTACATAGTTGTCCGTCCGTGCAGTTGGAGAAAGAGAGCCTCCTTTGGTCTCACCAGGGGGCCCGTTTAATTAAATCTACGGACAGCAGTAGAAAAAAAGAAGAAAAAGGGGAGAAAAAAAAGATGCAAAGAGAGAGAGAGAGAGAGAGGAGGGAGAGCGAGAGAGAGACAGACAGAGAGACATAGAGAGAGAGAGAGCAGTGGTGGAAAAAATACTCACTTATTTTACTTAAGTAAAAGTATCAATACCTCAATATAGAAATACTCTGTTAGGGTGCCCTCACACCAAAATACATAGAGTGGATTCCGACAATGCATTTCAATGAGAATGGAGCGTTTTTTTTTTGCCAGTAGAGGATCTCTGCAAAAAACGCTCCATTCTCATTGAAATGCATTGGCGGATTCCACTCTAGGTATTTTGGTGTGAGGGCACCCTTACAAGTAAAAGCCCGGAATTCAAAATGTACTTGAGTAAAAGTATGAAAGCATTGGCATCAATAAGTACTTAAAGTACCAAAAGTAAAAGCACAACAATGTTTGAAAATAGCATGATCTACAAGCTAACAAAGCGACGTTTGTGAGCTTGTAGATCTGCTATTTTCAAATAGCCTAGGTGTAAAATAGGGCTAAAGTCGTTAGTGTATGTTTTATAATATTATAATTTATATCTGCAAAGTAACTAGTAACTAAAGTTTTCAAATAAATGTAGTGGAGTAAAAGTACAATATTTGGATCCGAGATGTAGTGGAGTAGAAGTGAAAGTACTGATAATTGGAAATACTTCAGTAAAGTAAAAGTACCTCAAAACTCTACGTAAGTACAGTACTTAAGTACAGTAAAGTACTTAGTTACTTTACACCACTGAGAGACACCGAAAGACAGGGAGAGAGAGTGAGAGAGAGAGAGATGGGGTTTTGGGGGGGTGTGGGGCGCTGGGTCTCCCATTCATCGGCTTTGAATAGACTTCCATTGAAGATTCGACCCAAACTCACCCGTGCCCGCCCAATATCACTACCCCCTTCGCTGTCACTCTTCCCCTTGTTTCTGTCTTCTCTCTCTCTCTCTCTCTCTCTCTCTCTCTCTCTCTCTCTCTCTCTCTCATGTATAGAAATGTTAGGAATGACTTTGATGACCACAAGAATTCTCCCTCTCGCTCGCTCTCAGATCAGTCCCCAGATCAGCGTTTCTTTGGCGCAACCGCCATCGTTTTTTTGGCACCGGCAGAGGACACGTCCGATCGGCGAGGTATACGTGCCAGTTGAAACTACGTCGTTTTGTGCTTTTTTTTCCACAGAGACCCAAGGCGAGAGGAAATAAAACGTCTGCAGTGATCGCTGGCGCTCTCGTTACGGCTTGATCTCCGTCCGACCGCCGCCGAGTGCATTTCAATCAACACGTCTGAAACGTTTCCAAAAGAACACATAAAAGACTAAACAAAAAAAAGTTAGGCTTTTCCAATCGAGAGAGGGGGGAAAAGAAGAAGGAAAAAAAACGAACTTTGGAAAGCCTTAAGCCTGCTGATGTACAGTATACCTCATCGTACCAACAATGCCGATCTCCAAGCCCACAACGCAACGCGGACTCTGCGCGTTTTAAGCTTATGGATCCACTATTATTTGGGGCACGTGACACCCTCGTACGATGAGGCATAAAGCAGGCCTTTCACCGGGAAAGCTTTATTGAAATCGTTTCCATTTAGCCGTTTAGCTAGGGTGATGCGTCACACAGCCCAATGAGAAACCACTTGGATGGAGAACTCCTGGCTATTGTAAAGTTTTGGAACAAGAACGTCGGCTAGACGCCTGAAAATGGACCGTTCCATCTGTCAGTGGCGGAAAGTAATATTTTTAAAATGATTTAAACTAGTGAAAACAGCCGATCTACAAGCACACAACGCCTCGCGGTGCGAGGCGTTGTGTTCTTGTAGATCAGCTGTTTTCACTACTTTTGTGCGATGGCCTTGTATGATGAAACAGTGCTTTACTTTGTTAGTGAATGCTGTACAATTTGGTATTGGGTTAGGGTTAGACATTACTTTACAGAGATGTCCAATGTTAAATGAACTTGTACTCAATTTACTTGTACATTGAGTACAATGTACTTGTACTTGTACTGGATACTATACCTTCAAACCCAAGAAAGCACTGTGGCTTGTTTAAATTGCGGTCCTGTGTACTCATTTCATTGAGTCCACTACAATTATTTATACTACGATTTTAGTTCAAAATTACTTTGTAGATTCTGATTATCTCGAAACATAGCTGTAAATGAACCACTTGTTTATATATTCTGTCTATTTGAATCAGCTATTTGAAAACTTTCTGCATAATGAGTACATTTACTTTCTGTACATTTGGTATATTTTGCTCTTTTTCACTCAAGTACATTTTGAATACTTGAACATTTACTCGTAACAGAACATTTCTACACTGTGGTAAGGTATTGATACAAAGTACAATCGCATTCTATGACATTAGTCTCGTGTGACCGCAGCTGTTCGTACTGCATACATAGGGACATAAGGACAAGAGCTCTACCAGACTGAGCTAACGGACGCATCTAGAAATGATGAACTTCATTGATGATGTTTATGTGCATGTTCATTTGCAGAATGTCACACAAGGTGCTTGACCCACAGTAAGATCGTCTGTGTACCTTTACCTTTACCATTTTCACACAGAGGATTTTACTGTGCAGTAGGGCATTCACGAATGGTGATTTTTAGTATTGGAATTATTCGACCTCAAAGTATTCGAATAGTCGAATATTCGACAGGACTGGCCAAACTGTCAAATATTAAGTGAGCAAGAGGCGAACATTGTGAAAATAGCCGATCTACATGCTCACAACGCCTCGCAACGCGAGGCGTTGTGAGCATGTAGATCTGCTATTTTCACAATATTTATCTGTGGAACCGAGTCACATTAAATGTAATACCTACAATTCCAAGTGCTTGTCAGGGTGGGGGTCACCAGTTCAAATATGTTTATTTTGGGGGTCACAGCCTAAAAAGGTTTGAGAACCCCTGGCATAGAGCATTAACAAATGCATCCACCATGGGCATTGACAACTCATTCTTATGACTTCCTATCTAGCCAAGTTTTATAAACTATACATTTTTTAAAGAGAAAACAATAAAATAAAATAAAAATAAGCGAATATTCAACTTCGGTGAACAACGTTGAATAGTGACTTTGATATTCGAATATTTGGTGAATGCCCTACTGTGCAGTGCCATAATCGTCACTCAACATATAGAGCTGAGACCGAACATTGTCCACCACCCCGAGCAAGCAATTTTTCCACCCTCTACCTGCAAACACTTCCACCTCACAAAGCAGCCCTCACAAAACGCCCCATCATCTCTCCACACTGAACGTGTAGGACTGACCTGTCCATCCGTCTGTCTGTGTCTGTGAACAGCTAATGTCCAGCACCGTTGGACTGATCATCAGTGTGAAACTTTGCACACACACTCCCCGGAGGCTCTGCCCCCACGTTTTCCACGTTGTTGTTATTGCCGTTATAGCGCCACCAGGAGGCAGATGTTTGCAAAACAATAATTTTTTTATACACTATCTATATAGTCTTTCAGATTTTTCAGATTCCATCCTGATTGGCTGAGACAGATTTTGTCCAAAACTCATTTTTGGAACAAAATCACACAAATCAGTACATAGTATCTCTTTAGTCATGTGATCAAGACGGATCTGTCTGATATTTCATATTCTATCCTAATTGGCTAACATTGACTTCCAAAGTTTGCGGGATTGGTCCGTTTTGAACAAAATGCCTCAAATCATGAACGCAGTGAGTGTGGGAATGTCTCTCTCTCTCTCTGTCTCTCTGTCCCTCTGTCTCTCTCTCCTCTTTCTCTCTCTCTCTCTTTCGTGCTCAACAGCACCACTTGGTCGCCCAGCGGTATTGCAGCTATTTGCAGTATACTCATGCGTGCAAACACAGATAGAAACATACATAGAAACCTACACACTCAGCCAAGCTTAGGAGCGATTGCACCGCTCAAAAACAAAATAAACATGCAAGTACTTTGTCCACCACTGCACTGCCCCCCCCCCTCTCTGTGCATACAGCCAGGGGCGTCACAAGGGGTAGGAAAGTGGGACTGAGTTACTAGGGCCCAAGGTGGAGGGGCCCTAGTAACTTTAACTATTGAAAAATAGCAGATATACAAGCTCACAGCCGCGCTGCGAGCTTGTAGATCTGCTATTTTTGAAAAGTCGTGAAAATGTGCGCAAATCTTTGAATATATGTATTTTTTAAGTGAACATTTGTAACTCAAATTTTGCTTCTGGGGGGTCCCTGGAACTAAATATTTTGAGATGGGGGGGTCCTTCACATGAAAAAGTTTGAGCATCACTGACATGGAAACATAGGTTTCTTGGCACACATTTTCACGATTTTTCAAAAATAGCAGATCTAAAGCTCGCAGCGCGGCACTCGGTGCCGCGCTGTGAGCTTGTAGATCTGCTATTTTTTCAATAGTTAACATTCATGGGGGGCCCGCAGTGAATCCTTGTACCCAGGGCCCAGAATTTGGTGTGACGCCCCTGCATACAGCTACAAGACTGGAGCAGTGTTAGGTCAGATGTCAGTGTGTTGCTAAGAGAGAGAGAGAGAGAGAGAGAGAGAGAGAGAGAGAGAGGAGGGGGTTCACCCAGCTTGTCAGACAAAGAGTCTTCTGTGCGTACAGACGCTTCCTGACTACCTACCTCTCTTCTTCTCCAGTGGTGGAAAGTAACTAATTATATTTACTCTAATATACTGTACTTTAACCCATTAAGACTACTGAAAATCCGACTAAATTCCTTATGAATCAGTTATTCTCAAGCTTTTTCGTGCAACTTCGCAGCACAGCGTTAAAGGAGTAGTTCACCCCCCAATATTTTTTTTCTATTGATTACTCTCGCCATGGAGACTTGAGTTCAATTTTTTGTCGCATTTCGAAGACAATAATTTGATAGCAATAAATGTATCCCCATTGATTCATATACACAGTATATATATATATATATATATATATATATATATATATATATATATATATATATTCAGTATTTCTAGTACACAAAGCAAAGCTCGTCAGGCTTGGGAATCGAACCCGCAACACTGTCAGGCTGCATTAGAGCCTATTATGTGGAATGCTCTTTGACCACATAATTTAACAGTTATCTAAGCACCATTCTGGTGGTTCAGATTACTGTAATGTCCTCTCTTCACTGGAGTGAGACTCCGGCTGAACGCCCGCACGCACGTACTAAGGACCCTCTTCTCCTTTGGGAACCCAATGGTCTAGTCTAGACTCGGGCAAAAAATGGTCCTGCATGCATTGTCTCTGTAGTCTGTACTTGGACCACTTTTCCCCTCTACACCAAATATCTTTGCCAAACATGCCTCAAACATGAGTACCTCTCCTCATCTCAAAATAGAAATGATATGCTGTCTAAGACCTACTTGTTTTTTAACCCTGTTCTATGTAATGCAGCACTATGTCACTTTCCTCTTCTACCCCGGATTTGAACTTCTTAACATTGAGCTAATAGTTGCTTGCTCAGGGGATAAATTGTATCTTGACTATCAGGTCTACTTGCGAGTCAGATCCTGTGTCTAGGTGAGACATGCCCATTGACATAATGTAAATGTCTCAATAGAAGAGCAGGGAGACAAAATACAACCACCCTAATTGTATAGGTTTTGTATTTTCCGTATGTATATGTGTAACGCCTGACACTGTGGTTCCCCTGACACATCACTGTGACATCACAGGTGACATCACAGTGATGTCAGATACGCAGAGCAGGGATAACGCCTGACACTGTGGTTCCCCTGACAAATCACTGTGACATCACAGGTGACATCACAGCGATGTCAGATACTCAGAGCAGGGATCTCCATACATGGGCATAAACAGGTGACATCACAGTGGTGTGGCTGGTTCAGACAGGGATCTCCATGTATGGGCATAAAAGGGATTGTATGTTGATATGTCATGGGAACCACTCCATGCCCATATATGGTGATCGCTAATGTCATCAATATTAAGCCCATATCTAACAGGACTTCATATCCATATATGGGGAACTGGTCCGATATACATCACTGGCCAGACGGCCAAGACATGGCGCTTGTCGCCCTGAGGCGTCTTACTAGTATTAACATACTTTACCATACAGATTAGAGAAAAAACAAACATTTTATGCATTCAAAAAATAAATAATAATAATTTAATTATAAATTACCGTAGCGAGGCATTAAAGGAGCTATAGTCATCTTTTTCTATTGTAGGGCCGACACTGTGTTTACATCCTAGTCTATAGACTAGAATGTAAACAAAGTGTCGGTCTGACAATGGCCAAAATGATTATTTTCTCGTTATTTTACGCTTTTTGTGGTCATTTTTGAATAGAAACACATATATGAAGCTTATTTTTATATAAAATATTTTCGAAACATTATTTTTATTTTAGCATCCGTTTTTCAAGAAAACGTTGACTATAGCTCCTTTAATGCCATTATTATGTATTTTATGATTTAATTTCTATACCAGTTGTGTACTTCTGTTATTTGCTATGTGTTGTGCTTTGCCTTCCGTTTTGGCTATAGCTGTCTTCTGTAGAAATGGTCTCACTTGTAAAAGAGGATTTTTTAATCTCACTGCGACTTCCTGGTTAAATAAAGTTTAAAAACGGTATATTTGCTCTGTGGTTTAACGCGCTTTGCAAATAAAACCGAGTTGACTTCTACCTTTCTGTAGTTGGTAGTTTTACGTGGTTGTTTAAGCGCGGGCCAAGTTTCATGATCCCTGGTGCTCTAAGATACCTGCTGTGTAACTTCAAAGGTACACGGACATGAATGATATCAAATAAAATTCCTTACTTTTTTATTATTATTCCTGGAAATCTTTCTTGCAGATGTGTGCTCTTTTTTCACTCTTAACACTTGTGACTGAGCGGCCGGTGACTGATCGTTCAGCAACCTCGAACCACGGCGTGGTTTTGAGCATGTAGATCTGCTACTTTTGTTATTTTTGAAGTTGACGCAGACATATCTTAGTCACTCGTTCTCAAGTTTTGTTTTCTAGGTTTGTGTTTCTTGACCACAAATGTTAATGGGATGGTTCACCCCCAAAATGACTTTCTATCGATTACTCACCCCATTGAATTCATGGATATCTTTTTTTGTTATGGTCGCATTCCTAAGCCAATGATTTGAGGAGACTCTGTGTCTCCATAGGGAACAAATCAGGCTCTTTGTGTCTCCATAGGGAACCACTGCTGGTCATCAAACTATTGGCTTAGGATTGTGACAAAAACACAACAATATCCATGAATTCCAGTCTCCATGGGGTGAGTAATCAATAGGAAAAGAAAGTTATTTTATAGTAAGTTATAGTAACTAACCCTTTAAAGGGGAAAACCACCCATTTTCAATATTGAACTATGTCATTAATATACCTTAAAGGAGTTGTGTGGAAATAAATAAATAAAAAGTTCCCCCCCTTCTGTGTTGCCTAAAACTGGAGGATTGATTTTGGGGTTTGTATTGTAAAGTACAATGGTGTGATGTCATCACATTGTACTTTACAATACAAACCCCAAAATCAATCCTCCAGTTCTAGGCAACACAGAAGAGGGGGAACTTTGTTTTATTTCCACACAACTCCTCTAAGGTATATTAATGACATAGTTCAATATTGAAAATGGGTGGTCTTCCCCTTTAAGAAAGTAATTTAGAATGTTATTTAGACAGAGACTAGGTTCATTGGTTACCTTGTATCCTACAGTGTCAAAAGCGTCTGCTAAATGCCGAAATTGTATGAGTATTGAGCATTTCTTCCACCACTGAATGCATCGCAGAAGCCTGTTAATACCAAAGCAGCGGCGGGGTTGATTTATGTTATCTCTCAGCTGATGTTTTCCACTTCGGAGGCTGTTTAAGTGTCTGGCAGCGCGGGCCAAGCACAGCTCGGCTCGTTCAAATATTCACAAACCACATGCAAATATGACTTAGCCCAGGTGTATATAGGTATCTGGCCAAACGTCTTACATCGGCACTTTCCATTGGGGGGCGGCGCGAGGGTGTGTGTGACTGTGTGTTGATGAATGCCAAAGAAATGCCGGACACAAACTGGAGAGCAAATAAGCAGTTATTAACCACTTTCTGAAAGGCCGTAAGTAATACGCTCAATATAATGCACAGTAAAAATTATGAGCATGCACATAATGGAGTCAAATGGATCCTTATGGGTCCATTTGGTTACATTTTTGCACTCTCAGGGTCAAATTAACACTGTGCATAAGACGTATATCTACATTAGCCAATTTCACTTTGCTTTTGGGAAAACTAATTGAAATGCAATTTCAATGCAACATGGGAGGCTGAGGTTTTTCATAAAATAGTTGAAGTTGGGGGGGTTCTGGATCTAGGTCCTTCCCTGAATGCAGATAGAGGATTTATTCACTGTAAAGTGAATAAGACTTTTTTGCTCATATTATGGAGATCCCTGATGCCATCAATATTAAGCCCATATCTGGGGGTCGCCCATATCTACAGTCTCTGTTGCTTCAGCTCGACCTTAGGGCGTCTTACTGGTACTTAAGTAAAAGTATCAATACTGCAAGTAGAAATCCTGTGTTCAAAATGCACCCTTGAGTTAAAGTACAAAAGTACTGGGCTGGGGGGCGGCACCTGTCGGCAGGGAGGGTTGGGCGGGAGGAGTAGGACGAAGGCTCTACGTCCTCCCGGTGGGGGCTCCTCAATGGTAGGTGAGTCAGTAGGATGCAACAGCGCAGAGGCGATGCGCAGAAATGTGTGCGAGAAGAAATGAATTGGCATAGCGACTAAATTGGGGAGAAAAAGGGGGCAAAAGGGCAAAAAAGAAAGAGTCATGTATGTGGTCTCACCTTTTCCAAACGGTTCTGAACTGCTGCGCTTCACAGGGAAGGAACCATTCTAGAGAGAGAGATAAAGAGAGAAAGAGAGAGAGAGAGAGAGAGAGAGAGAGAGAGAGAGAGAGAGGGAGAGAGAGAGAGAGAGAGAGAGAGAGAGAGAGAGAGAGAAAGAACACATGCAACTGCATGGTTACAAAAGCACAACGTCTGGGGGAAAACATTTTATATTTGAAAACCTCTGGTCTGGAACAATACTTATTGGGGTGAAAAATACCACATACTGTATATCGTTGCTGTCGGGCTGAAAGCTCTTATCGCCATTGTTCTAACGGTTTGTGTGTTTTCGTAAGTTCACGCCCCAAACACAATTCAAAACTACCGTAGCAGATCTGCAAACTCGAAACGCGATGCGTTTTGAAACAGAAGCAATCCCCAGGCTCGAAACAAGCCGCTTCGCCGCAGTTCGAGCTCGCGGATATGCTACATTTGCTGTTTTTTTTATTTGAATCCTGAAGAATAACAGTTTTGGACATAGGAGGTTTCCACTCTTCAGAGACGATATAAATAATAGCTAAATAACAGAACATCCAGTTGGCTAAAGCGTGTCTTAAAAAGCAGAAATGTGAGTTCCCCACAGCCCCTTTAAAGACTTTTATAACTTATATTAAATCGTGTGCTGCCATCAGCTGTTTTATTAGGAGTCGCGGAGGTCATTACCCACCAGCAGCGACGTGAATAACCGGCACAATCGTCACTGTCGGGCAGAAACCTCGTATCTCCAAGTTTCAAATTTGTATGTTTTTTTTCGCAAAGTAAAGCCCTGCTTCATCAGACAAGGCCGTCGCACAAAAGTAGTGAAAACAGCAGATCTACAAGCACACAACGCCTATCGGCTGTTTTCACTAGTTTATTTCATTTTTTTAAATGATATAAAAAACAAACATACAAGGTTTCCACCCGACAACGACGATATGAATAATTCAGACAGAAATTCTGACGTGCACATTAATTAGTCAGGTGTGTGTACATGTACGGGAGAAAAGCATTGGAAAACTCCCCTTCAACCCCCAAAAAAGCTGCAACATCGCTGATGAAAACTTGAACTTACAATGATATAGGTACGAAAGTTAGCACATGAAAGCATGAAGGAGAATGCGATTTATGCAAGGGCGCCTTTAGTGCAACCTTTTGTTTTACCAACATTTGATTTTAGAAATATTCCGCTTGTGGACTGTGGAACTTGGAAACGTTTGGAACGCAATGCTGCCGGAATACTCTGATTTAGATATGTAGTTTTTTTGTTGTGGACAAGCAAATCACCTCATCAAACACACCATCAAACAAACACCACCACTATCTCCCTGTGACCTCACTCACTCTCTCTTACACGCACGCGCGCACGTAGCCACGCACACACACACCTGCGTAACCCCCTCTCTTCCCACGCATCTGCCAAACTCTTGAGTCTTGGCCAACGGAGCGGTTTTTATTCTACTTCTGATTCTAGGGAGCGGAGCTGCAAAAACACAATCCCCCCAGAGTTCCTCTCTCTCCATTTCCTCGTTGGACCACATTTCAGAGAGCAGAGAGGCAGCAGCAGCAGAGGACGTGCCTCGTCTGATTCCCTTTTGCAAAGAGAAGGGCTGTAACCAGGGGTGTCGCACCAAATTCTGGGCCCTGGGTACAAGGATTTTCTGCGGGCCCCCCCAAGAATGTTCTTCATAGGGGGAGGGGGTTTAACCCATTTAGACTGGGAACGCATTACTACGCATTATTTTGTGCTTTAACTATTTAGAAATAGCAGATACGTGCAAGCTTGTAGATCTGCTATTTTTGAAAAATCGGGAAGAATTTGTCTTTCAGTATTTCAAATCCTTCTAAGGTTTTATTGAGAAAACTATGTTTCTATGTCAGTGGTGCTCAAACTTTTTCATGTGAAGGAGCCCCAAAATATATGTATTTGGCCACGGACCGTCGGACCCCCATCTCAAAATATTTAGTTCCAGGTACCCCCCAGAAGCAAAATTTGAGTTACAAATGTTCGCTTAAAAAATACATATATTCAAAGATTTGCACACATTCTCACGACTTTAAAAAAATCACACTCGTGTGAACTGAGCGGTGGTGTGTGTGTGTGTGTGTGTGTGTGTGTGTGTGTGTGTGTGTGTGTGTGTGTGTGTGTGTGCAACAGCGCCCCTCCCTTAACATGTGTGGTCAGAAAAGGTAACTGCAGGCTACGGACACGGAGACAGACAGACAGACAGACAGACCCACACACACGGCCACGTATAGGAGCGTTGTGACCACCGCTCAAAAATAGCAGCTCTACAAGCTCTCAGCGCGGCAATCGGTGCCGTGCTGCGAGCTTGTAGATCTGCTATTTTTCAATAGCTAAATAGCTATAAAATAATTAAGGCCCCTCCACCTCGGGCCCTGGTAACTCAGTCCCACTTTCCCTCCCCCCTTGTGACGCCCCTGGACGTGCCTCGTCTCATTCCCTTTCGCAAAGAGAAGGGCTGTAACTCATCCTTTTGTCTCATCTCCTCTCTCCCACGCAGCCGGGAAGCCGAGGTCTATGGAGTCGATATGGCTGTGGGACCGAGAACCGAGTGCCTCATTATCCACCCCGAAAAAGAAAAAAAACGAAAGCCGAACGAAAGCCAAAACAGCTTAGCTGAAATTATGATGCAGCTAAAACCAAAGCGGCAGTAAAAAGACAAATACCTTTGAGGAAGGTTTTTTTTTTCTTACGGTAAAGAGAAGCGCAAGAAGGCTTTGATGAGTTATGAGTAATGAGGCCGACGCACGGGGAAAACACACAACCTCTGTTTCTGTGGTTTTTTGAGGATACACTCACTTGTCAAGATTTTAATGGGAGGGGAGACTTTTACTGGTGGCGTGGCCAGTTGCTCCGGGGTATTGGAAGGTTCATCGGTGAAGTGAGTGTCTGTGTGTGGGGCCGATTACTTGGTATTTCCACCTAAAAAGGCAGCACAGAAAAAAGGGCTGTTCGCTCTCTGGTGGGTTTTTTATTTCTGTCTTTATAGAGATGGATATTAGGGAAAGCTAGCAGGAGATTTGTCTGGTGGGATTGGATCCTGGGGCCGTTTTTCTGCACACTTGGGAAATTTGAGTTCTATAAAGAAAATAGTTTTTAAAGTGAACTTGGGGGGGGGGGGGGGACCTTTTCAACTCTTACGAGCTGCACACTCGTAAGAGAAAATGGGCAAAGTGCAAGCTCACGTCGCACCACGGAGCAGCGTAATTTTTTTGCTTGTAGATCTGCGGTTTTCGGCACGCCATACACCGTTGTACGACAAGGTGGAAATCAGGCTTTAGTGTGATTTATGGGATGAAGGGCTTTTACTGGTGGCTTTAAAAGTGTTTATCGGATAATCTTTTGGTCAAGGCGAAACCAAATAAATCTCTCTCTCTCTCTCACACACACACACACACACACACACACACACACACACACACACACACACACACGCACACACACACACACACACACACACACACACACACACACACACACACACACACACACACACTTCTCCATCGCATATACAGTGTGCAAGACACATTTGATCATGCACATAAAACCTACTGTAAGCACAGAGGCTGCACACATGTGCACGCAGTCGCACGCGTACACACTCAAACGCACACGCACACACACACACACACACACACACACACACACACACACACACTCGCACACACGCACAAACACACACACACACACACACACACACACACACACACACACACACACACACACACACACACACACACACACACACACACACACACACACACACACACACACACACACACACACACACACCTCCTTCCTGCATAACATAAACTACAACCTATGCTGATGGAGACACACACACCTACTCAAACACACCTTCCCGTGCGCGCTTGCCATTACGCTTGGCTCAGTTTTTCCAGTAGCAGCACCAGCGTTGACGTTTGCCCTGTGCGGTGTGTGTGCGTGTGTGTGTGCGCTGGCCACCCGCCCCGACCCAGCCGAGAGCAGCCCGGTCCAGGCCTTTCTATCGGCCCATTCAGCCCCTCGGGCAACATCTGGAGGGTACGACCAGGTAGGCGAGGGAGGGCGCCACCCAGGAGCAAAAAAAGGGAGAGAGAGATACTTTTTTCCCCCTCGTTTTCTTCTTCCATTGCACAAGTACTGTGCTGTGTACATGTTACTGCATGGACCTGCACAGTTAGAATTCAGAGTGTCAACCAGATAAAACCATTTAAACACTACTATTCTTAGTGAAATAGACCTGAGTTACAACAACTGTACTTGGACCGCTTTTTCCCCTCTAGGATCTCTACCAACTTCTGCAAAAATAGCCAAATCTAGTTGAGAGCTTGTAGATCGGCCTTTTTTTTAAGCTGGAGTTCAAGTGGTTTTCATTGATTGATTGAATACTTTTTTATGCCTTTATTTGATAGGACAGTAGACTGAAAGGAAATGAGGGGGAGAGATGGGAATTGACATGCGGCAAAGGTCGTCCGGATCGGGAATCGAACCGGCGACGTCGTCAGGCATCAATGCCTATTGGCAATGCCTATGTTGTATGCGCCTGGACCAGTAGGCCAGCGGGCACCCCTGATTTGGTCAGAAATGTAAACAGCTTGTGGTGCAGTATAACATTAAATAGTCCCCCCAGGAATCCGCGATTCCACGATCGCAGAATTTTTCGCGGAATTCGCGACCACCCGCGGATTTCTCGGCCGTTCGCGGACTTTTCTGACGTCCGCGGAATAGCGGTCGCGAGTGGCAGCAGAGCGGCGGGAGTAGTCATTACTACTATTATAAAACAATGTGTACATGGTCTGGCAAGTGGCCACTTCATACAGAGCCTGGGGAATAGCTTAGCTTCCTCCTGCTAGTTGCACTGACGCTGTATTGGTCCGGTCCCACATTCGTTCCTGACAGTCCTGATCTATAGTTCCTCTCTGCCTCTATAATGGTCCTGGCAATAACAATGCTAATACAGAAGAGAATAAATAAATATTACACCCATACTAGGTAGTAGGTAGGCTATCCTCTAAAATGTGGTTACTATGGGCATTGGTTAATTTGCATGACAATATAGTCTTTGCAACAGAAAGTAATTATTAAAAACAATAACAATTAAAAAAATAATAGATTTAATATTAGATTTTTATTCTCAAAAATGATTATTTGATTATTCTAACCACTAATTACAATTAATTGTAGCTATTTCATGAAGGGTTTTACTTGATTATTAGAACTATATCATTTTTAGCTTGATAACTGGTCATTTTAGGTTGTTTATTAATGTCCGCGGAATCAAGAATTGTTCACCACAGAATTCCGCAGAATCAGGATTGTTCTCCGCGGAATAAAGCATTTTTCTCCGCGGATTCCTGGGGGGACTAATTAAAGCTAAAAGGATACGGGGCGCCTGGTGGCCTAGTGGCGCATACCATATAGGCATTGCCATTTCGGCAACAATGCCTGTCGGCGTCGCCGGTTCGATTCCCGATCCGGGCGACCTTTGCCGCGTGTCACTCCCTGTCTCTCCCCCATTTCCTGTCAGTCTACTGTCCTATCCAATAAAGGCAAAAAGCCCAAAAACAAATCTTAAAAAAAAAAAAAAAAAAAGCTAAAAGGATAAGACAAAATGGTGATTAACCAGATATTCTTCATATATGACAAATTGTGAAAATATCCGATATACAGGTAGGCGTTTCACTTCAACACGCGGTGAGCTTGTACTGTAGAACGGTATTTTTGACAATTTGAGAGATTTTACCTAGAATCTTTTCTTTTATTCATTTTTATTTTATTATTATGTTGCAATTCAATTGTCTTGTGTTTTTGTGTGGCTACTGTTTTTATTGCGTTACTGTGGAGCATGCTGCACAACTAATATTGCCCCGTGGGGACAAATAAAGTACCTTAGCTCACCTTGCCGTACTTATATGCCAATATAAGGGATGCCAGGTTGAAAGTGCTTAGCGCAGAGAGTAAAAAAAAAAAGGACCCATAACGTTTACAGCTGTACCACCACTGCACCAATAAACTTATATTGGTATTAGTGCAGCGGGGTGAACCAGAAAGCAGCAGGGCTGGGCAGTGATATTGTGTTGGCCAAATTATGATGAACTGCACTCTATGCACGCAACAACAATAGACAAACACAGCTCACTGTGCCAACGCAGATATCGTTGCTGTCGGGTGGAAACCTTGTATGTCCAAAACAGTTACTTTTCATGAAGTGGAAAACAACTTCATTTGTATGCACTTATTAGTCGCAAGCTCTTGCCAATACTTCATCAATAGTGACAATAGCAGATCTACAAGCTCGCAACAATGCATCACAATAAGGCACGCTGTTAACGCTTGGATCGGCTATAACACTCTTGTACTAAGAAGAAGTGATTCATTTATGGAAAAAAAAAAAACACAGAAGGTTTGAATGTACTGTAGCAGTAGTGCACAGAGTATATATACTACAGTACCCATGGAAGCATTGGCTGTATGTTGACATTGAGCACCGAAGTCTGACTTAATTTAGGCATCCTACCTTGGTCACTACCAGGGCTATTACGTTACTCTGCGGTGTCCCGCCGCCTTCATTATACGTGGTGTCAGAAGTGGGATCCGAACCCTCGCCTCCAGTCAGAGACCAGAACCGTCTCCTTCGTTATACAACGGAGATACAAGGTTTCTGCCCGACAGCAACAATTTGACACACTCGTGGCACCGGGAAATAAACTTTTAAAACCCTTGGCGATTCCTGCCCTACTGCTGGCTCCATGTTATGCTCTCTACATGGGTGTTCAGGAACCACACCACACACTGAGAACATGTCTGCACACACACACACACACACACGCACGCACGCATATGAACGTAGCCCTCTGCAGTCTTCATTGACTGTATTGTGGATACTGTAGGTATACACGTCTCAGATACACACACACACACACACACACACACACACACACACACACACACACACACACACACACACACACACACACACACACACACACACACACACACACACACACACACACACACACACACACACACACACACACAGGCTGAACCTTCTCCCCGCTCGTCTGTCATCCCTGTAGCCTCTATGCTCTGTTTACCTTTAACATATTTTATGCAGAAAAAAAACGACTTTCTTCCTGCCAGCAGCACCTCCTCTCACCCATCTCCTACTCCTCTTGCTCTCCGTCCCCTATATACCAGTGCTTCTCGAACATTACCATGTCCATGTCCGAGACTATGTTTTGCACCCTGTCGTCCGTCCGTGTGCATGCGTGTCTGTCCTTCTGTCTGTGGACAGCTAATCTCTGGCACGGTTGCGACGATGGCAACACAAAACTGTGCCTGCACACTCCCTGGGTGACAGAGCAGAAGCTCTGTCCCAATTTTTTCACATGGGCCTGAAAACACATTTTTGGTATGTGTTTTTGGTATCAGTACACAGTATCTCTATTCATCTCATCTCGATTGGTTACGATAGGCTTCCAAAGTTAGCTGGAGTGCTCCGTTTTGAACAAAATGTGTCCGATTGTGGTGAAAGTGTGCACGCACATCCCCACTGGGCTGAGGAAGAAATGCCTGGTGAAACACATTTTTTTTTTAACACATTAGTGCTTCAGATTTTATTGTTACTATCAAAACCTCCACTGGCTGTCAGTCTGTCAGTCAGTCACGTCACACTTTTCCCCTACTCGCCACCGTTCCCTATCCATGCCAAACTTTGCACACACACACACTCCTTGGCTGCCAAACCACAACCTCCACCCCTCATTTCTCACATGGCCCTCTTCTAGCGCCACCATGAGGCCGATTCTTGCAAAACACATTTTTGGACACTTCTCCTATTTTGCCCTAAAATTGCGCTAAGCGGTACACAGTATCTCTAAAGTCATGTCATCAACATGGATCTGTCCCATTTCCCATATTCCCTCATGATTGGGTACCATTGCCTTCTAAAGTTTGTGTATGCGACCTGACACTCGCTTATCTCCCAATTTAGGGAGTCTTACTGGTCTCAATATTACACAAATCTGTACACGTGATCTTTTTGGTCATGTGATCAAGAAGGATATGTCAGATATGTCATATTGTATCGTGGTTGGCTAAAACTGACATCTTACGTTTACGGTCTGTCTTGAACAAAATGCCTCAAATCATGAACGCAGCATCCAATTGCAGTGAAACATTTCCACTACATTTACCCCCCATAATCTCCTGGATTCTCACAGATGCCAGCCCAGATGATCACTCAATACCAAACATTGAACGTCCACAACCAACATTCCTTCCCTGGGGGAGACCTGTGCTCGGCAAAGCACTGCTTGTCTGCTTTTAGTTCATATATATGATCATTGCTGTCAGGCAGAAACCTCTAGATATTCTAACGTTTAGTGTTTTTTGTAAATTAAAGGTAGGGTAAGTGATTTAATTTAACTGAAATAATAACACATGGGTCTATGTTCTGATAGTAGTTACTATCAGTGTTTGGTCCATATTTGGACTTCAGCCTTATACCCTGAGAGGAGAAAAAGCACCCCATCCCCGGGTGCAAAAAAAGCAGTTTCAGTTTTGGATAGATTGAGTGGGGCCTAATGCGCACCAAGGCCCACCCCCACTTGATCATGATTGGAGGAATGCCCCGCATGTCACCTAAAAACTGAAACAAACTTAAATTAAATCACTTACGCTACCTTTAACGCCCAACTTGATCATATTATAGCGTCACACAAAAACAACAAAAGTAGCATATCTACAAGCTTGTAGACTGTACCACGTGCCGTTTACATTTCCGACTAATAAAGTATTCAATCAATCGATCAAAAGATTTGGTTCCCGATACCAATTTGAGAACCACCGCCCTATACTGTCCTCCACCGCCTCCCCCTTCCATCTCCTCCCTTCTTCTTGATGTCTGATGTCGTCCCGTCCCTACCCAGAATGCACCGGGGAGGGGGGTGGAGGGGGGGGGGGGGGGGGAGCAACTGCGGAGGCGGCTGCAGACAGGGGGAACTTTGTGACGGCCGCACACTAATCTGTGCATTTATTCACAATTTATAAGATCCTGTGTTTATTTATTCGTGTCTGGGCAGAGAGTTCTCTCTCCCTCTCTCTCTCTTTTTTCAGCACTTATTGAGGCGTTGCTTTGGAAGCTGCCGAGAGATGGGAGAGAGGGAAGGAGGGATAGAGGGAAGGAGTGATAGAGGGAGGGAGAGAGGGAGAAAGCTCAGTGAGAGGGACGGGGAGGAGAGAGAGGTATAGAGAGGGTGGGAGAGAAAGCAGCAGCATAGGGAGGGAAGGAGAGAGAGAGAGAGAGAGAGAGAGAGAGAGAGAGAGAGAGAGAGAGAGAGAGAGAGAGAGAGAGAGAGAGAGAGAGAGAGGTGAGCCTGTCAGCAGCAAGAACGTCACCCTCCCAACTCACCAGTGGTGTAAAGTAACTAAGTACATGTACTGAAGTACTGTACTGTATTTGAGGTATTTTTTACTTTATTCAGTATTCACATTTTTTTATACTTTTACTTCTACCCCACTAAATCTCATAGGAAAATATAATTGGATTATAATTATATATATATATATATCGTCGTTGTCAGGTGGAAATTATATATATATCGTCGTTGTCAGGTGGAAACCTTGTATGTCCAAAACCGTTCGTTTTGTAATTATCTTTTTAAAAATGATCTAAACTAGTGAAAATAGCCGATCTACAAGCACACAACAGCGCCTCGCACGGCTGTTTTCACTAGTTTTGTCTTGTTTGATCAAAAAACGTACACATTTGAAACTTGGAGATACAAGGTTTCTGCCGGACAGTGATGATATACAGTATTTGTTATAACTTTTAATCGATTATATTAAAACTTGCATAAGAAGTAGTGGCTGAGTTGAAGCAGCTCAGGGTGGGTCTGGATTTAGTAGCGTTGTTTTTTCAAATGCGTTCCTGCACGGTGAAATCCTCAGCGCTCGTTTTACGGGGTGTGTGAAAATTGAACCCGAATGACATGCAGCGCGGGGTCCAAATTCCTTGTTGGTACAAAGCAACACTTGGCTCAATAAAGCAAGAGCTTGTTCCAGTGTGACGTGACGTTACGATTATGAAGCGAGTCGTAAATCCATCTCTAATGTGGGTCATGACTGATAATGGGTCCTTTAAAAGGATCAATAATGGTCCAACTATCTATGTATGAATTGTATAATCCCTCGTGACCGGTGCAATAGGGCTGTGACGATTATGACATCATCGATCGCCTAATCGCAATTATCTGAGATAATCGCAATTATTTTGCATGTAATCGTCATCATCGTTTCCATGTTGAAAAATGTTCATACATTTTCCAAAAATAGCAGATCTATAAGCTGAAGGAATAAACTGAAGGAATAATTCATATTATACGTCGCAGTCGGTAGCGCTGTTGCCTCACAGCTAGAAGGTCCCGGGTTAGATTCTCGCCGGGGGACGCTGTGGGTGCTCGGAGCATGTTCTCTCCTCCACGTCATCAGTGCTCATACCCTAAGCCTTTCTGTGTGGAGTTGTCCCCTAGGGTAGGAATACCCTCACAAAAACATGCAGTAATCCTGGTCTCTATACTGCCTCCCCCTGGTCAGCCGGGGTGCCTGATGGAGGGGAAAGGAACTGTTTGGAATAACATGTTCCTTCCGTGTGCTACATACGTCCTACTGGGGAAACTCCCCCGTCAGGTGATAAAAGGTGGCCTGCTCACTCCTCATGCAATGAAGGAAGCATGAGCTCAGTTCGGGGCTCTCCCCAGGTTGGCAGAGGGAGTGTAGCGCCCAGGATTACAGTTTAGGCAATTGGCACTGGGTGAAAAATGGGTTACAAAATCGTGGGATAAAAAAAGAAAAATATAAAGAAAATATAAAATTATTAAATATGCCGGTTACTGTATATCTTTGTACATGTTGTATAATTATTTTCCATATCTGTCCTGTGCATTTTTTTTTATTACGAAGCCTACAAGGAAAATAGACATTATAATTGTATTAATCTGTTCCAATGTTCAGTGCCAAAGAAATCAACCGCACTACCGACACTTAATCGGCAACTAAATTTGTTTTAATCATGAGCCCTACTCACGGGACATCTCACATACCGGTCAACCCAGAGGCTGGACAGACAGAGAAAAGGCGAGGGGACGTGACACACATCACATCGCAGCTGCTTGTACGGTATCTCCAGCCTGAGCACCATGAGATCGAGACGATGAAATGTGACAACGATGGTTATCACTGTCTGTCTACGGAGGAATGAGGCGGTAGATTACTATGAAAAGCTCCACCGGCTGTCTGTCTGTCCGTCGGTCTGTCCGTCACGTCACACTTTTGCCCTACTCTTATCTACGGCACCGTTGCCCCTATCCATGCCAAACTTTGCACACACACTCCTTGGATGGCAACTCACAACTTCCACCCCTCATTTCTCACATGGCCCTCTTCTAGCGCCACCATCAGGCCGACTTTTGCAAAACACATTTTGGGACACTGCTCCTACATATTTGGCCTAAAATCACGCAAAGCACAGTATCTCTAAAGTCATGTCATCAACATGGATCTGTCCCATTTCCCATATTCCCTCCTGATTGGCTATGATCGCCTTCTAAAGTTTGTGTATGCGACCTGGCGGGTGCTTATCTCCTGATTAGGGAGTCTTACTGGTAGTACAGTTTGTTGATTTCTTTAGATGCTGTAATGGTCTTTTTTCTTTTCTTTCTTCCATTCTTTTTTTTTAGGTATTAAAAACATCTTAAAGGACAACTTTAGTTTTTTACAACAAGGGTTCATATTTTAGATTGTAATTAAAGAATATAAAAGATGAGTGTTAAATTGATTTCATTTACTTCTTTCTATTGTTTTAGAGATTCTTATTTCAGTGGTTGGGGGCATGCCTAAATATGTAATTTTACACAGAAAAAGCCCATTCCCAAGATACAACGCAACCTTTCATGGTTGGATGTGACTTATGAGAGCTAGAAGTGTTACTGTAAATAGCAATAAAGAAACTGTTGGCTTATTGTGTGTAAAAATACATATTTAGCCACTTGCACGCATGCCCCCATGCGTACGCTTGCCCCACATTTTAGCACGGTAAACGCGATAAAACAATAGAACGAAGCAAATGAAAACATTTTAACACTCACTTCTTCTTTTCTCTAATTACAATCTAAAATATGAACCCTTGTTGTAAAGAAACTAAGTTGTCCTTTAAAAGTCCTTCTGGGGAACATCCCCACCAAAAAAAAATCCCCCTGTGGGGTCCCGACCCACATTTGGAGAAAAACTGGTGTAGAACATCACGTAGAAACCTCACAAGTTATTCCTAGACTGACAATTAACGTTCTGGAACGTCGAGTGAACCTCAACTCTATGAGATCATCACCTACTTACTGTACAAGCCTCTTGTTCTATAGCAGGAAGTCCTTTCATGGTCATAACATTCACACTTACTGGGGTGACATCACCTGTGTCACGCCTTCCCGGTAAGGAAGGCTGTGTTGCCAGTCAGCCAAAACCATCACTCACTCAGCTCTTCTGCCCTACCTTAAATCAACAGCTAGATCTTAAGTTATTTTTTCTATCCCTGCGACGATGAAACAACAAATCCTTTGTTGCTATCAGTCAGTAAATCAACCCATTAAAACAGGGAAGAGAGCAGATTTGAGCTATATAGGCCTAAATAAAAAGTTATTTTTCAGAAAAAGGATTTTGAACATATTGGTTTAGAACAATGGTTCTTGGGGCCTGTAGGCCACGTAGGCTCAGATACCGGACAGCGTGTCGCAAGTTCGAATCCCGATCCCGGCGACCTTTGCTGCATGTTACTCCCTCTCTCTCCCCATTTCCTGTCAGTCTTCTGTCCTATCAATAAAGGCATAAAACCCCAAAATCTTAACAAAATACAGTGGTTCTAAATATATATATATATATATATATATATATATATATTTGTTGAATAATTTTTCTTATATGTTTTTTAGTTTTATTAATCTTCTCTTCTGGAGGTCCCCGACACCAGGGCTGTATTAACCATTGGGCCGGTGGGGCCGTTGCCAGGGGCCCTTGGGGGAACTGGGCAAATGACAATTTACTACAATTAAATGTATACGTTAATTAAAATATCAAATGTGTGGGCCCCTCCTCTGTTGTCTACAGATGCTTTCTTGGCCCACATATAATCATCATGGCTTAAAATCTGAGCTGGGTAGTGTGCGTCAGGACGGAGGGGGGGTTATGGTGGAGGTTGGGGGGCCCTAAAAAATGTACGGTCAGGGGCCCTTGCAGGGCTTAATCCGTCCCTGCCCGACACAAGACATTTTCAGATCTGGGTCCGCTGCCAAATACATAGCATTTGAGTGTACTTGGCACGAAAACGTTTGAGACATAGATTTAGAAGGCATTTGTAGAATCGGCATCAGGACTTTAATCAACAGCTAGATCTTTGTTGTTGTTGTTGTTGTTTTTATCCTGCTACGTTCACTCATCACATTGATGAAACAACAATCCTTGTTTTGCTGTCAGGCTGTGAATTAATGACCTACTGTATTTCATCATACCACAGTCACACGCACAAGTAGAAAATATAGCCAAGCTAGGACGTGTATGTGCCTTAAGATGATGGGGTGGGGCATGTAGGGGTTAGGTAGGTACTGTAGGTAGGTAGGTAGGTAGGTAGATACTGTAGGTAGGCAGGTAGGTACTGTTGGTAGGTATCCACCTCTTTCCGCGGGAATTTACTGGATCATTTTTTGCACCACACTTCCGGTTAACAGCAGACATACAAGCTCACGCCGCGTCGCAGATGCAACCATTGTGAACTTGTAGATCACACTCTACAGCTTCCGGTGGCTGCGGCACCGGAAGCTCCGTCCAACTTCTGCGCAATGCACGATGGGATGTTGGAAACTTGTGGATATAGGTAGGTAGGTGGTTGGTTGGTTGGGTGGGTGGGTGCAAGGAGGGGCAATGTTAAGTGTCTTTATTGCGACCGTAGGTCACATTTACTATAATAAAAACCTGCAGATCCTGTGCGTGCGTCACAGTGCATGACACCTCATCCCAGCTCAGCAGAGGGATATAGCTGACCTGTTCTGACATCACAATGATGTTGTATATTAATTCTGTCCTTGTCCCTTTTATGCCCATATAAGGAGATCCCTGATGTCAACAATCAAAGGCAGCGCTCGCCCAGCAGTCTGCTGTCACCCAGGCGTTCTTACTGGTTTGTCTGTTTAGTGTGTGTGTGTGTGTGTGTGTGTGTGTGTGTGTGTGTGTGTGTGTGTGTGTGTGTGTGTGTGTGTGTGTGTGCGTGCGTGCGTGCGTGCGTGCGTGTGTGTTTAATTGTTTAAT
Organism: Nannobrachium achirus; assembly: GCF_963921795.1. Lineage (NCBI taxonomy): Eukaryota > Metazoa > Chordata > Actinopteri > Myctophiformes > Myctophidae > Nannobrachium > Nannobrachium achirus. The sequence continues at coordinate 31,391,320 of NC_137831.1, read as the reverse complement.
TGTGATATGGTGTTGTGGTATGTCAATGTCTTGATTAAAAAAAGAAAAAGAAAATACACATTTAAAAGCTCACAACCCATCGCTTGACAACACATTGTGAGCTTGTAATATGTGCAATTTTTGAAAAGGAAACTGGTTAAGTGTGTCCGTGGGTTTCGTAAATATTGAACCAATGAAAAGTCCTAACAACTTGCGTGAGTAATAGCTACACTCGATCCATTGGAAGTGGAACAGAGGTTCTTCTTTTTTACATTCCCTGAAAAGTAACGGTTTTGGACACACAAGGATATTCCGCCCGACAGCGACGACTTGCACTCTCGTACGTGCATGGCCAGGGGCGTCACAAGGGGTAGGAAAGTGGGACTGAGTTACTAGGGCCCAAGGTGGTGGAGGGGCCTTAATTACTTTAGACTTTAGCTATTGAAAAATAGCAGATATACAAGCTCACAGGGCGGCACCGAGTTTGAAAAGTCGTGAAAATGTGTGCAAATCTTTGAATATATATGTATTTTTTAAGCGAACATTTGTAACTCAAATTTTGCTTCTGGGCCTGGGGGGTCCCTGGAACTCAATATTTTGAGATGGGGTTCCGTGGCCAAATACATACCATTTTGGGGGTCCTTCGCATGAAAAGGTTTGAGCTCCACTGACATAGAAACATAGGTTTTTCAAAAAAACCTCAGAAGGATTTGAAATATTCAAAGATTTCCATGATTTTTCAAAAAATAGCAGATCTACAAGCTCGCAGCGCGGCACTCGGTGCCGCGCTGTGAGCTTGTATATCTGCTATTTTTCCAATAGTTAAAGCACAGGGGCCCCGCAGTGAATCCTTGTACCCAGGGCCCAGAATTTGGTGTGACGCCCCTGTGCATGGCATGCCCACATGGACGGCCGTGCGTGCTCTCAACAAACGGGCACTTCCTGCCAGCTGTGAGGGAGTGCGAGAGTCTGTGCCACACGTGTGCATGTCGTCATATGCACAACAGATGCAACTTACATATTGATGAGCGAGCAACTCGTCTTCAGGTGCAAGTGTAGGCAGGCGGGCACGCGCTCACGCAACCACTGCACGTGCGCCTGCGTGTGGCACACGCACACGGACAGGGACGTGCTGGGCCCCTGATTCAGCCTGGGAAAAATTGTTGTAGAGGCCCTCATTGTGCACTATAGAGAGAGATCTCTCTCTATAGCGCTGCTGCTACTCAAAGATTTGCCATTTCAGATCATGACAAGTGACAAGCCAGTGGACCAATTACATGAGTTATATTTCGTCATTGTCGGGTGGAAACCTTGTACGTCTAAAACCATTTTAAAAATGATTTAAACTAGTGAAAACAGCCGATCTACAAGCACACAACGCCTCGCACCAGATCGGCTGTTTTCACTACTTTTGTGCGACAGCCTTGTATGATGAAGCAGGGCTTTGCTTTGCGAAAAAATTTACAAATTTGAAACTTGGAGATACGAGGTTTTCTGCCCGACAGTGACGATTTACTTTGTTGGCCGCCCAGCCCCCAAAATGGAACGAAGGCCGACATGTTATTGTTTTCCTAATGGCCGGCCTGGACTGGCCGGGAATGAACCGGCCGTTCGGGAGTTTTCCTGCTTTTCCCAATGGCCAGCACGTCCCTGCACACGGACACGTTTGTATTACTACACTTGCGAGAACATCGCTATTTTAGGAAGGCAGTTTTATGAATGCCATTTTTTGGGGGTTGTTTCTTGAGCAATGTTTTACCTTAACCCTGAAGCTGAAAATAGCCACGTTGTGAACTTGTACAGTACTGTACATCTGGCATTTGTGGCGCACAACCAAGTATAAATCAGGCAAAACTCCAACCCCAACCCCTAAACCTAACCTATAGAACATGGGTCTTCAACAGGGGGTCCGTGACCACTAGGGCGTCCTCAGAGCTACTACACGGGGTCCTCCAGATCTTTGTGTGATAGAAACTTTGTTTCCTCCTTTTTTTATATTAACCACAATAGTGTCCATATTCAGAGAACTTTAGCCAAAAATAGCTGATCTACAAGCTCACAACGCCTCGCGCTGCGAGGCGTTGTGAGCTTGTAGATCGGCTATTTTTCACAAATAGCTTTGTGTAGAGGGGAAAAAGAGCAGACTAAGTACAGAGTGAAAGGTCAAGTTTATTATGTATTGACGGTTTAAGTGGTTAAACATATATATAATATGATTGTGCTGTCAAACAATGAAACTATATGGAATCTCTAAAAAGGTTGTGGGGGTCCCTGCTTCATCTCTCTCTCAGCTATAAAGGGTCCTTGGCCTGAAAACGTTGAAGACCCCTGCTCTAGAATGCCTAATCCTATCAATCCTTTCCCTTTTCACCATTAAAACAACCATGTCTCTTGTGACCAGGAAAATGGTCCTCACACAATGTCTATTCCTCAAATTCTGTTATACTTGAGGGGAGAGGAGGCGCTCACAAGTATAGTAATACAAGCGCGCACGAGTGCACACACACACACACACACACACACACACACACACACACACACACACACACACACACACACACACACACACACACACACACACACACACACACACACACACACACACACACACACACACAGAGAGAGCTCTAACATTAAGATGAGTCAGAGGAGACATAGTCGTTGTAAAACCACACAGTCTGGAGGTCGTCTGCTCTGCTTTTTCCATCAATTCATCATCGGCCTCTCCCACAACCCCACAGAGCTGCTCTGACCAGAGACACACTGCACACACGCACGCACGCACGCACGCACGCACGCACACACACATAATAGAAATACAACACACTTGTGCGTGCATAGTTACACACACAAACAGAACTCTGTGGAGCTGCCCGGACCATAGATACATAACACACACACACACACACACACACACACACACACACACACACACACACACACACACACACACACACACACACACACACACACACACACACACACACACACAGGAGACAATGGGTCTACAACGCAAAATCCATTTAGGGTCCATTTAACTCCGAGAGTATACATGGATGGACGCATGGAACGGTCCATTTTTACATTCTCTCTAATGGCTCTTTTTCGAGTACTAAGAACTAAGTGAGCCATGCTGTGAAACCATTGACTGTAAAAAGAATGGACAAGGCGGCCGCTTTGAAGCCACTTTTTTTCCGCGAATTGAAATCCGCCAACTTTGAACTTCAGATCCTGAAAATTAAACGCGGAGATGACTGCTATTGCCCACAACCGTAGCTAGGGTGGGTCTTCACTCGGTAGAACCAGTAGGAGATAGATAGAAACAGTGGATGAGATAATGGAATTAGTGATTTTCACTTGATTTTCACATTCATGAATTTATGTCATATGTTGCCATGTTGCCTGATATTAGCGGACTGCTATAGCACATTTTAGATGAAAAAAATTATTAACTGCCATATATCTTTCCTATAGTTTTTACCTGATTTTCAATGGCAGCCCGTTCACGGCCGCTCAACATCTTGTCTTTCACACGGAGAAGAAAAAATACAACCGCGGTGATCAATGAGTCATTTATAGTGCGAGGTGGGTAAACAAAGGGAGAAAATGCCATTTTACAGAACCCGGATATAACAGGGCCATGGCACCGCTAAGCGGTAATCTTTATCACGTTCCTGGACGTTTTTGGCATCCCAAGTGTTAATTTTCAGGATTCAAATTCAACAATAGCAAAAGTAGCAGATCTACAGGCTCAAAGCACTCAACCATGTTTCGAACTTGTAGAAACACAAAAAGTTTAAATATCCACCTCTTTCCGCGGGAATTTACTGGAGAATGTTTTGCACCACACTTCCGGTTAACAGCAGACATACAAGCTCACGTCGCGTCGCAGATGCAACCGTTGTGAGCTTGTAGATCACACTCGGCTGCGGCGCCGGAAGCTCCGTCCAACTTCTGCACAATGAAATATGGGATGTTGGAAAGTTGTGGATAGAGATAAGAGGTTTTTGCCCGCCAGCAAGGATATGTGTTCCCGGGTTCAAATCTGCTGCTGAAGCCCGGGGACTGCCCATAAGTCTGAAGGTTCATTAGTCCGAATTTAGTTAGGGTTACTGAGGTTAAGGTTAGGGTTAGGCATAGTATTCTTAACAAATTCGGACTAATGAACCTTCGGACTAATGAACCTTCGGACTAATGAACCTTCGGACCAATGCCATGGCACCGCTGAGCCCGCCAAACAAAGCTATTGACTCGGAACAGAGTCAATAGCAGTAGCACTCAATAGAACAGGAAACAGCACTTCAGGGAAAAGGGAACTACAGTTACAATATGGACCATTACTATTACTATATTAGTTGTATACCTCTTGAACCTCCCTAGTTAAGTTATAATGGAAACAAAAACATCAACCCATTAAGACCGGGAGCACATTATTACGCATTATAACTTTAACCATTATTTCACGCTTTAACTATTAAAGAAAATGGCAGATATACACGCTTACAGCGTGCGCTGCGGGCTTGCAGATCTGCTAAATGGTGAAAATGTGTCTTTGTCTTTGAAAGTCTCTGAATAGTGTGACCCGATTCACCCTTTGTTAGCCTTCTGGTTGGTCCCTGACTGACCAACCAGCAGGCTCTATCTGCCTTGTCCCGCCCTGGTTCCACCTTTTCTATGTTGAATTTGCTAAAACATAGTTTTTGGAGAAATAAAAACATTTAAAAACATGCTAGTCACTATACTGCCACTGAGCAGCTCCATTTACTGAAACGAAGTTTGACATTAGAATTGAACACACAGAATAACAATACGAAACAACTGAATTAAAATGGTCGCGGATGGACTGTCCCACCGAGTGTCCCACCAAGACACAGCAACCAATGGGTGTGAAGAGGGGCTGGACAACGAGCGGGACTTGACAAAGGGTGAATTCTATAAATGTCTTCTATAAATGTCGTCTAAATTAGTGGTTCTCAAACTTTTTCATTTCAAGGACCCCCAACTCAAAATAGGGACCCCCAGAAGCAGAGATTTGAATGACAGAAGTTTGCTTTGAAAAAAAAAAAATATATATATATATATATATATATATATATATTCAAAGATTTGCAAACTTTTTCAAGATTTTTCAAAAATAGCAGATCTACAAGCTCGCAGCGCGGCACCTAGTGAGCTTGTACATCTGCTATTTTTCAATAACTAAAGTATAAAATAATTCCAGGACTTAAAGTGCTAGTTTTATAACTTTTGTACCTCCCTGTACTGGTTATAGTTATAATGGAAACATCGCAGAACTTCACAGGTTCTGGAGAGTTCCGGGTTCTGGAAGGCTCTGGGTTATACCCTTGTACCCTTGTGAAGTGGAAAAGAAGAAGAAGAAGAAGAAGAAGAAGAAGAAGTAGAAAAAAGCCTCAAGTAAAAAAAGAAAATGGACGTCCCAGACATACTGCAATACTGCAAGTCCCCATGTAAAACTCATTATCATGAGCTCTTATGAAAGACACATATTAGTGAAGGCAGTCAGCGGGTGCGGCGGTCACAACTCGGGCCAACGGAGCCACATTCGCAAACATTCATCAGAAAACCATGTTTTCTGGGAGAGTCCTGGGCCACGGACCGCACAGAGTTACTGTACGCACATACGGTACACACACCTCCCATGGGAACTAGTTCACATTAATGAATTCCCGTAGAAGAGCGCCCGGCCGGCCGGCCCTCCCTCCCTCCCCCACCTTCTCATGCAAAGTAAGATATTCCTCACCATGTTATGTAGAACAGCGGTTTTCAACCTTTTCAGGCGGGGTCACTGCCTGGGGGTCCCCAAAAAATAATCGTATTTTAACTGGGGGACCCCCAAAGTAAGATCATTCCTCCCCATGTTATGTAAAACAGTGGTTCTCAACTTTTTCATGCAGAGCCCCCTCCCCCAAATAATGTATAATGTATGTATAATGTATAACCCGGAAGTTATGCAGGAACGCCTACTGAGTGGCAAATAAGTACTTTCTGGCCTTGACAGCCCATACATCCAAATTCCATCCAAATTCTGATTGCATTAAACGACATTAAATAACGTTAAACTTTAGCACTCGATTTTTCCATTCATTTTATGCATGCGCATACCCTCTATTTTAACTGGGGGACCCCAAAGTAAGACATTCCTCCCCATGGTATGTAGAAGACATTTTCTGGCAGTGACCCCCAAAATAATATTTTGACTGGGGGACCCCCCCCCAAAATAATCATATTTGTAATAGGACCCGCCCCGCACCCTGAGAAGCTCTTGGAATTGTAGGAGTTGAGGCAGTACATTTTGTTTGACTTAGTTCCACAAAATAGCCGATCTACAAGCTCACAATGTCCGTCCCCCCCCCCCCCCAAAAAAAAAGAAAGAAGCATGTGATGTAGAATGACTCTGGGAGTCTGAGGCAACGCTAGGTGTATAGGATTACCCGCTGGCCCAGACTCAAGACTGCACATTCCATTCTTATCTGCTCATCTTTACGCAATGGGACAGAGAGACGGAGAAGGAGAGAGAGAGAGAGAGAGAGAGAGAGAGAGAGAGAGAGAGAGAGAGAGAGAGAGAGAGAGAGAGAGAGGGGGGGGGAGGGAGGGAGGGAGGGAGATAAGGAGGGAGGGAGGGAGGGAGGGAGGGAAGGGGAGATATGAAAGGGAAAAGAGGGCTAAAGTTGTTGGGTTTTTTAAACAAAGGGAACCGATTGTCCCGCAGGTTCGGCAGGTCAGGGCGGGTTCGGTTCAGTCGTCCCGGTGATGTCACACTCGCTCATGTTCCGATTTACGTGTCCACTCCACACACACGCATGCACACACGCGCACGCACGCGCACGCACACACACACACACGCAGAGACACACTTTTTCAGTTCTTCCACTCTGTAATATCTAATAAAGCAAGAAATGGCCTGAAAAACGCTAGCGTCCGTTTGACCGGGGTCGGCACTTTGATGTAAAAAAGAAAAAGAAAAGAAAAACGCCTCGTGAGACTTCAGTCGACGCGCGGGTCATAAGGCAGTGTAAAGGCATGACCCACATTAAAGACACATTTTTTTACGACTGCTGCAGAACCGTTAGCATCACATCAGTGGAATCAGCGCTTTTCCAGGCCAAGTTTGTTTGCAACCGACCAGGAATCTTGCCTCGCTCTGGGTTTGCTCACGGCACACGACGCGCTGAACAAGAAAACAACAAGTACAAATAATGTTTATTTTTTTAAATGAAAGACAAATATAACACACCTTTTGTGTATCGCAGCCGCACGTCGTAAAAGCTTTTTAAACTTTGTGTACTTTTTAATGTTGCCGAACGTAATGCCAGAAGAAGTTTATAGTAAATGCTTATAAAGTGCACAGTGCACTTCTAAGTAAAGTGGTACCAAATGTCCTGGCACGGTGTTGGTGCACAGAGAGAGGGGGGCTTTCAGTTACAGACTGGCTTTTGAAATGAGTTTGACTCATATTAACCAAAGACTGAAGAGGACTCGCCCAAAAGCACACTTTACCCTTCTGGTTGTTAGCCAATGGCGCCCTCTAGTGCATAGTTTCTGAACAGAAGTAGATCACATGAATATTGCCTGGGTAGGTACAAACCATAGGTACAAACCCTGCGGTCCTCAAAAAATGTTCGACAATAGCTGATCTACAAGCTCACAACGCGTCAAATCACGATGTATTGTGAGACTGTAGATCGACTATTTTCAAAATGCAATCCAATTTTTGTCTAGTTATAATTTGGGCTTGAAATAATCCTTGCACATAAGCTACATTTTAAGTAGTACATTAAATAATAATAGCCTGCAGATTTAACCACTTAAACCGTGTAGAAATCCTAATTTAAACTGGACCTGATTTGTCTCTCTATTTGGACCGCTTCCCCAAAATACTGTATCTTTGCCAAATTTGTCGATCTGCTATTTTTGGCTTAATGTTCCCCCCAGAAAAAAAAGAAAAAAGAAAAAAAGAAAAGGATGCAAGTATTTAAGTGCAAAATTCCAGAGACGTCCTTGTACATTTTTTAAGGTTTGCTGCCAATGTATGTGGACTGAACAACATCCACTGAAGGACCCACATGCCTCACTAAATACACTAGCTGACTTCAATCAGAGAGGAGGAAAGAACCGGTTATTTAAATCAGCTGATGTGGGTGTAGGTTGGTCAGAATGGAATCTTGCAAGTGGAAGGACGCTACCGCTTTCATTACATAGGACAGCGGTATATAAGTACATATTATGTGGGAGTCTCCAGACTCTGAGTCTCAAACTAAGTCTCCTAATGACTGATGACCCGGTCATCAAATTAATTGGCTGAGGCAAAAAATAATACATATCGTCACTGTCAGGCAGACACCTCGTATCTCCAAGTTTCAAATGTGTATGTGTTTTGGTAAATTAAAGCCCTGCTTCATCATTCAAAAATAGTGAAACAGTGTGCTTGTAGATCGTCTATTTTCACTAATTTAAATCGTTTTTAAAATAATAACATCAAAAGGAAGGTTTTGGACATACTGTACAAAGTTTCCACCTGACAACGACGATATATGCATTCAATTCAAATATATGTATTCAAGGTTTCATGAGGTGCGTAATTAATAGAAAATACGTGTTTTGGGGGGGTGAGATACTCCTTTAAAAAGGACAAAACTGAACAAAATGTCCTCCAAATGAGAAACAGAGATAAACATTTCTATTTGACACTGGCTGACCAGGAGAGAGGCAGGGACATCGACATTTCTAAAATGGTCTTTTGGTGAAAATATCGTGAATAGCAGACCTCCGAGCTTGGAGGTCGGCTATTTCCGGTGCTTGATACCACACTGAACTAAGCATAATCAAGTGAATACTGGAGATGTGGCTTAACGGCATGAATATCTACACAGAGAGGACAATTCTTTCAACATAAGATGCTGCATTCAAATTCAGGAGAGTTTGGACAAGGCAATTCTCTTGAATGCTGCCTTCAGGTATGGCATGGGAAGGGGGCATTTGCATTTCTTTCACCATAGTAAAAAGGCATTCATGGTCTGGAGAGGGCACTTTTTACCAACAGATAAAAGGGCAGGGGCTCAAGCCCCCTTTGATGTCTATGTGTGCACGTGCTTGCGGCTGACTGAAGTACAGTAAGTGAAAGCTGAAGCAGACACAAACCTGGTTTGTAGTTGGGTAGTTCACTCACTCCCGGCCAACTCTCCTCGGTGGGAACTCCAATAACCTGCAGGTGAAGTAGATTCAAACAGACGTCATGTAATGAAAAATGCCACAAGATAGCATGTGCCCCAGAAAAGCAAAAACATCCCTCATTCAAGAGAACAACGCACGATTCATAGTTGCTGTCGTGTCGTGTGGAGAGTAGCAGACCTACAAGCTCACAACAAGCTCACAACGTGGTTCTGTTGTGCGAGGAGGGAGCATAAATTAGGCTTTAGTCATTGATAAAATAAACTAAAATAAACCTCAAATTTAAAATAATCTCTGTCTGTGACTTTTTTGTCGCTGTCGGGTGGAAACCTTATATGTCCAAAACAATAAAAAAATAGCTTAAGTAGCAGATCTACAAGCTCAAAATGTGTTGCTTAGATTGTGGATCTGCTTTTGTGTGATGTCAACAAATATAAACCAAAATGTCAAGGAGGTACTAGTGGCGAAGAGATACAGCAGAACTTAAAGACAAGTCGTTTTATGTTTGGTTGTGTAGTGGAGAGAGTCGCAGCCCCAGCCTGAAGCCTCAAAAGTCTAGTATCTGCCCTGGTTCCATAGGGATATCCCTTTGGAGTGATGGTTAAGATATTGGACTTTCACGTGGGAGACCTGGGTTCGAAGCCGGGTGGGGAGGTTCAGATCACCTCCGTTACAGTTGCACTCGGGTGTTGCGCTCTGAAAATAACGTGCAGCCCTCGGTGCCGTGCTGTGAGCTTGTAGATCTGCTATTTTTTAATAGCTAAAGCATAAGATAGTTGTTAAAGTAATAATGCGTAATAATGCGTTCCCGGTCTGTGTTTCCCTGGCTATGAAGTGTATTATGCTGCTGTATCATCATGGTAACTGAGCGGCCCTGTACTGTACTCACTGCCCAGATCTTCTGGAGCTGTTCAAAGACGTCAGCCACACCTGGGAACGCCGGCGCACCATGCAGCATCTCAATGAGAATACACCCAGCTCCCCTATGAAGAAGAGGAAAAAAGAAACTTAACAACTCTAAAGGAGTTGTTCACCACCAAAAAAGGACTTATTTTCTATCAATTTGTTTTGTTTTTGTCTCATTCCTTGGAAATGGAGGCTGAACAACAGCCAGAAAGGGCATGCACATACTGTACAAGGCCATGTAGGCTGGGTGCTGGACTAAAAAAACAGTATGCCAGTTTCGAGTTTTACTGTGGTAAAACCATAGAAATGCTGATGAGGCATTCAACTTGAAACTGGGAGCAGCACATTTGGTGTGCGGACTCTTTTTCTTATTTATTTGTCTCATTCCTAACCCAATAATTTGAGGGCGGTTCATCGGTCAATAGGAGACTCAAGAGGAAACGGTTTGAGTCCATGATCAGTCCTCAAATGATTGGCTTAGGAATGCGACAAAAACAAAAAAAATCTTCATTAACTCAAGACTGCATGGGGTGTGTAATTGATAGAAAATAAGATAATACATATATTTTGGGTGAAACTACTCCTTTCAACAAGTGGTTGACCGGAGTCCCTCAGGGCTCTATACTAGTAGCGTTTTTCTGATTTCCAACATCTTCGCTGAAATAAGCCGATCAACGCAACGCGTTGTGGGCTTCTAGATCTGCCATCTTCTGTGAAGGTTTTCCCGGAAGATACGGATGCAGGGGTTTAAGTGGTAAACAAAGTACTCTCATCAAGCTCACAATTAGGATTAAAAAACAATATACTGTATATATGTACTGTATGCGCCGGGAGCAACTAGGGGTTCAGTCTTGCTCCAGGACTCTTTGATACTAACTCTGGGGGAGCCCGGGATTGAACTGAGAACCCTTTGGGAACCCTCTGTGTTCTAAGACGGCAACTCTACCCCTTAGCCACTGCCGCCCCTATACATGATGACATTTTAGGGCTAAAGTTACCCCGCTCACCATGCGCTATTGCAAAGCCGACGTGTAATCATTTCAATGTGCGTTGATATTTCCGTTGAACAGACATAATTCATAACGTGACTCTTCTGTGGCGGTTTCCATGGACTCGCTATGCATCTGCGTCAACAACGCTGTACCGTTTCCTTTTGTCAAAAAAAGAAGGCCCTTTGAATGTCACAGATCTCTACAAGCATCAGTGTATTCTTCTGTCAGGTTGTTTTCCCTTTGAAAATGTAAGCGGGTCAAGCCTGAAAAAAGCTCTTTGAGGTAGTGGTTTCCAACCTTTTCAGGCCATGACCCCCCGACATGATCATATTTGAACTGGGGACCCCCCACCCTGACAAGCACTTTGAATTGTAGGAGTTGCGGCATTACATTTTGTATGATTAGTTTTCACAGATAAATAGTGAACATACTTAGCCGATTGATTTACATGCTCACAACAGGTCGGCTATTTTCATTATTTCTGCCTCTTTCTTACCAATGTTTGATCATTTTTATAATATAGTTTGTTGTTCTTTTGACTAAATGTAATGCCTCAACTGAACTCCAACAATTCCAAGTGCTTGTCAAGGTGGGGATTCCCCAGTTCAAATATGATACATTTGGGGGGGTCACGGCCTGAAAAGGTTTGAGAACCACTGCTTTTAAGGGATAGTAAACACAGCCGTTCTCAAACACACAAATCTATTGATTATCTTCTCTGTTCTACATCACAACCCTTTGACAACATGTGGTTCTAATATTATCTGCTGTCTGGAAAGACCTGAGAAAAGCCCGTCCAAACATCATTAGGACACAAATATGTTTTCTACCCCTCCAATTAATGAACCTCTCTGCAGATTTGGGGTGAAATTACTTAAAAAGAAAACCTTCTCTTGAGGCACTTAACTTCCAAGTTTCTTTTTTCTTTTCTTTCTCTGGCTCAGAGAGACGATACGGGAGAAAGAAGCCAGGAGGCTAAATTTCCCTCCACACGCAACTGCCGTCACTTGCAGCCAACACTGCGCTCAGTGTGCTGGCAAAAACACACAAACACTTAGTGAATTAAAAGCTATTTAGTTGTCCTAAAAGTCATGTCCGATCTCCCTGTTATGTTGCTATGATGTACAGTATAGAGGGTATACCCCCACTGCATTGCCTGCATGCACATGGTGACCAAATGAAGAATGTAGGCCTACACTGCAAAATCCTGAGTAGTGATTTAACTGTAAGAGAGGGAAAAAAGGTGATCCATAAGGGATACATTTTTCCACTATAGCAGGGGTTCTCAAAGTTTTTTCAGGCCAAGGACTCCTTAACCCATTCAGGCCTAGAATTATTGAATGCTTTAACCAGGGAAAAACAGCAGATATACAAGCTCACAGCTTGTAGATCTGCTATTTTTGAAAAAGTTGTGAAAATGTGTGCGAATCTTTGAATATTGTGTATTTTCAAAGTGAACTTTTGTAACTTTTTGTAACTCAAATTTTGCTTCTGGGTGGTCCCTGGAACTAGATATTTTGAAATGGGGGTCCGTGGCCAAATAAATATCATTTTGGGGGTCCTTTCACATGAAAAGGTTTGAGAACCACTGACATAGTAGACTCTCAAGAACAGACTAACTGAGCTCCAGTTAAGTGAAAAGGACCTTTTCTTTGACGATGGCTGGCCAGATTGCTAGGTTTTTTTCCAAAAATCTTAGAAGGATTCAAAAGACACTTATGGAATCGGGTCAAAATTCTAATTTCCACGATTTTTCTAAAATAGCAGATCTACAAGCTCGCAGCGCGGCACTCGGCGCCGCGCTGTGAGCTTGTATATCTGCTATTTTTCAATAGTTAAAGCATAAAATATTGCGTCTAACTAAGAGAGGGCAGAAGCAGGAACTCTAACTACATACAGTACTGCAGGGGTTCTCAAACATTTTGATGTCACAATGTTTTTTTTTATGTCACGTATTAGCAAACATTTTTGGCGACCCCAAAATATTATGTATCATCGACCCCCCAGACGAGGCAAATATTTGAGTTACAAAAGATATATTCAAAGATTTGCACACATTTTCATGATTTTTCAAAAATAGCAGATCTTTTTTTTTATAGTTAAAGGAGCTATAGTCAACTTTTTCTTGAAAAAATGATGCTAAAATAAAAATAATGTTTCGAAAATATTTTATAAAAAAATAAGCTTCATATATGTGTTTCTAATCAAAAATGACCACAAAAAGCGTAAAATAATGATAAAATAATAATTTGGGCCATTGTCAGACCGACACTTTGTTTACATTCTAGTCTATAGACTAGGATGTAAACAAAGTGTTGGCCCTACAATGAAAGAGTTGACTATAGCTCCTTTAAAGCACAAAATAATGGTTAAAGTGGTGAAAATCTAAGGTTAACAAAGATGCATTCCCGGACGAGGTGGCACCGTGTATTAGCAGTATTGTTTAAATTACCATATGTCCAGTGCTGTAGAGTAGTCTGTGGAGCCCAGCAGAACGTCGGGGGGTCGGTACCACAGGGTCACCACCTCTGACGAGTAGGTCTGGCACGGGATGGTCTTGGAGCGAGCCAGCCCTGTGTGGGAACACGCAGGAAAATGTGCATGCATTGCACGCATTAAAAAGTGCTATTTTTTAACTGTTGGCCCGGCCCGGCCCAGCCCAGCCCAACGCTAACCTAACCACCAACCTAGCCTTAATCTTCAAAATCCCTATTCTTCAGTAGAACCTAAAGGCCTAATCTTCTTTCTTTTAAGTTATTTTTTTGGCCATTTTTCTGAGCCGTTATTTGACAGATAGTGTAGAGAGAGAGAGAGAGAGAGAGAGAGAGAGAGAGAGAGAGAGAGACAGAGAGAGAGAGAGAGAGAGAGAGAGAGAGAGAGAGAGAGAGAGAGGGACAGGAAACACGGAGAGAGTAGGAGTGTGAGATGCGGCAAACCGACCAGACGGGAATCGAACCAGGGACTAGGGAATGACTAAACTAATCAGTTGTGTTATGTTACAGACCTGCATTTAATGTATTGTTTAACCCAGCGGTTCTCAAACTATGGGTCGCGGGAAGGTGCCGTTGGGGTCGCATATTGGCAACCAAAAAATGTTTTTTTATCAAGAAACGGTAAAAAAATAAAAAAATGTGGTCGTCACCATCAACCGTAGAGTTAGAGCGACCAACATGAAGAGGACGGCAACTTGACTACAACACACTCTGACTCCAACACCGAAGGAGAAGCAGAAACACAACTGCAGAGGAATTATGTTCAATGTGAGCAGGCAGCTTAAAAGAGCCGTGGTGGGTGTTTTTGTTACTCGAGGTACATCCAATACATGGACATTTGGTTCCATCCACCTGTACCCTCGCGGCTCGCAAAGTTGAATTACGGATCGCGAACGAACTTTAACAGAGGGGACATCATTCTCACACAGACACACAACCAGACAACCAGACAGTTAGGGGTAGATGGGGTCGCCAAAAAAGTTCGCTAATATGGGGTCATAAGATCAAAAGGTTTGAGAACCCCTGGTTTAACCGATTTAGAACCGGAACCCCTGTTTGTAACTATACCTTTCAGGACGGGGAACCCCTTTTGGGGTTCTTGTTGCTATGTACAGTATATAGCAACATATCGTCACTGTCGGGCAGAAACCTTGTATCTCCAAGTTTCAAATTTGCATGTTGATTTTTTATTTTTTTGTGTAAAGTAAAGCTCTGCTTCATCATGCAAGACTGTCACACAAAACTAGTGAAAATAGCAGATCTACAAGCACACAACGCCTCGCACAGATCGGCTATTTTCACTATTTTAAATCACTTTTAAAATGATAAATACAAAACGAACGGTTTTGGACACCCAGCAACAGCGATATTTCTTTTTTTGTAAAAGTGAAACTTTCAGGTCGGGTTTTAGAAAAAGTTTTTAGAATGGGCCTCAGTCGACCACAGTGACGCGCACATCCTCTCTAAGCCGTGGGAGTCACAGGGATGTTGGCCCTCACCAAAGTCGGCCAGTTTGAGCTCTCCCAGGTAGCTGATGAGAAGGTTCTGGGGCTTGAGGTCCCTGTGGAGGATCCTGTGGCTGTGGATGTAGGAGAGACCTCTGAGCAGCTGGAACATAAAGATCTGCAGAGAGAGAGAGGGAGAGAGAGACGGAGAGGGAGAGGGAGGAAGAGAGGGAGAGAGGCTGTGTCCAAAGGGTGTCCGAATGTATAGTGATAATTATTATGCCCTATATCAGGGATCTTCAACATCTTCAACACATCAACACTAACCACTTGAATCCTTGCATCACTATTTTTAGGGGGACATTTGCCGAAAATAGCAGCTCTACGAGCTCACTCGCTTGTAGCAAAAAGGTTTGGTGTGGGGGGGGGGGGGGGGGAGCATAAGGTATAGAGTGAAAGGTCAAGTTTACTAAGTATCAAGGGTTTAAGTCACAGATATAAAAAGCTAGATGCCTCATTCGTCTCTGCAGTTCATTGGAGCGACGTGCAAAAAATGTAGTCCGGCAGGGACTGCTGCCAGTCAAGCGACTATTGGCCAATCACAGCGTGTCTTTTCCGAGACTTATCAATCCATCCATTTCATGATGCTGCGCGGCTCAGCTGTTTTTACAGGGCTGCGTACGTAAAGACCCGCCCCCACCTGCCTCTGATTGGTCTAGCAACTTCCGTATGTATGTGACGCACGTGGAAGCGATGTACACGGATTCCCTTGGTCCCCCGATGCATATGCCCCAGAGCCGAAGGAGGCGTCTACCTTTCTATGTCTATGGTTTAAGTGGTTAAATGTCTGCGTGCGCTCTGTGGCACCCGGCACTGAAGCAAAAACTCAAAACCCCATAATCCATCGGGAGAATACGGAATCAGGAAGTGTAATCCACCGCTGGAAGCAATGGAATGATCTGCAGGAAAATGGCTTTAACTCGGAATCTATCTCCAGATCGCGATCTTTGTTTAAAACTAGTCCTCCTCTACGGACCATAACAAAAGCACGGATGGCTGTGGTTATAATTTTTAATTAGCGGGTGAAAGAAAAGACAAATCGCCGGCCATCCAAATGAAATCGGATTAAATCCGGGACAAGTGCTGCGTTCATGGAGCCTCAGGTAAAAACAATGGAAAAACCCCGGCACAAGCTACCGAATTAACTAATTATATACCAGGCAACTACTGTGTTAATTGTGTGAGAGCAATTTATAAATAATGTAAATGACAGTGCCCCAGAGCAGTGTCTGAAATGTGTTTTTTACAGCGTGGCTCTGTAGGGGCCGAGCCGTCTAGAACAGTGGTTCTCAACCTTTTCAGGCTGCAACCCACAAAATAATCCTATTTTAACTGGGGACCTCCCACCCTGACGAGCAATAAGAGTCGAGGAATTACATTTTGTATAACGCGGTTCTATTGTAAAAATAGCAGATCTACATGCTCTCAGCGCCTTGGGTTGCGAGGCGTTGTGAGCATGTAGATCGCCTCTAATATTAGACAAATTGGCCAAGCACACACACACACACACACACACACACACACACACACACACACACACACACACACACACACACACACACACACACACACACACACACACACACACACACACACACACACACACACACACACACACAGACACGCTCGCATACGAAACACACTTATATAAATATATATGTACAGACGTACTTATATCTATACACAGGAAAATGGACCCCACGTTTAAAAAGAACCAGCTAACGAGCTATGACTTCAACTTGGGGGGGAGAAATGGACCAGCGACCAATCTCTACTAGGACTCGGATGGATTCAACGAGATTATGGGGGGGGGGGGGTTTTTGGTCATTTTAGAGGTATTAATTTGTCACGTTAGAAATGTGCAGACACTTAAAATGTATGTTGGTTTGTTTACTGTTGAGTGAGAAAACATTCAAGTTAATCATCTGGCCTGGGGACCCCCCCCAAATAATTTGGGGGCCACAGGTTGAGAACCACTGGTCTAGACGAGGGTCTATTTGTGTGTCTGTCTCAGTCTGTCTGTGTGTTTGCTTGTTGTCTGGGGTTAATCTTCCAAATCGCTGGACTGTTCCGCACCAAACCTCTTGTGCACGCTGCCAGTAGGGCCAAGGAAGTACCTCCATGTATTTCTTTCTTTTACGTGTTGTTTCTGTCGGAAACTGTTACTATTTCTTTTAAATAGTGACACTTGTAGTATGATCAAATAGGGGCGTTAATTTATTTAAAAAAACACAAAAAGTTAGAATATGGAGATAAGAGCTTTCTACCTGACAGCAACTGTTCTATATGATTTTTATTATTTAACTTTAACCCTAAATAAATGAGATACATGCGGATTGCAGACACTCAAGAAGGTAAAGAGAGAGACAGAGAGACAGAGAGAGAGAGAGAGAGAGAGAGAGAGAGAGAGAGAGAGAGAGAGAGAGAGAGAGAGAGAGACAGAGAGAGAGAGAGAGAGAGAGAGAGAGGGGCTGTGTCCAAAGGGTGTATCCGACTGTAAAGTGATAATCAGTGGTGTAAAGTGACTAAGTACATTTACTTAAGTACTGTACTTAATTACACTTTTGAGGCAGTTGTGCTTTACTTGAGTATTTCCAATTTCCAATACTTTTACTTCTACTCCACTACATCTCGGATCCAAATACTTTTACTCCACAACATTTATTTGAAAACTTTAGATACTAGTTACTTTGCAGATATAATTTATAACATTATAAAACATAAATAAACCACTTTAGCCCTATTTTATACCTTGGCTATTTGAAAATAGCCGATCTACAAGCTCACAACATTTTGTACTTTTACTTTTGGTACTTTAATACAGTGGTTCTCAAAGTGGATTCCAGGGACTCTGTGGGTTCCTTTGGGACTCTGTGGGTTCATGGAACAGTGTACAAATGGAACCAAATCATTTGGTTCCATTTGTACACTGTCAGAAACTTGACAAAAATTGAAAGATTTGAAAGTTTGAGAAACACCGCTTTAATACATTTTGATAGAGAGAAACAGAGACAGACAGATATGAAGAGAGACATGAAGGCAGACAGACAGCCGTCTTGTATGGAGTGAGTAAAACGTACCCTGACGTTGTATGAATGCAGGCCTCCTGGGTGTTGGATCATGTACTGAGCCAGGTCTGTTTGCTGCAGGCAAAGAGAGAGAGAGAGAGAGAGAGAGAGAGGGAGGCATTTACAACATGCTATATACACCCGTTTAGGAGGAGAAAATTAGACATCCCCTTGAGTTGACCCGTTATTATCCCTGCCTGCCAGGGTCATTCATTTACTTACGAGCCGTTAAATAGTACCATTTGTGCAATCAGGGGGTCTCCTCCCACCACCACCACAGCGCCTTCTAGAGCCAAAATGGCGACATTACTTGTTAAGGCCTGAGGCAGATTCTAAAAATGTCTTCTAAATCCTAACAGTTTTATGAAAAAAAAAAAAAAACATATGCGGACCCCCATCAAAAAATATTTAGTTCCAGGGATCACCAGAACCAACGATTTGAGTTAAAAAATGTTCGCTTAAAAGAAGAATATACATATACATTCTAAGATTTGCACACATTTTTCAAGAATAGCAGATCTACAAGCTCATAGCGAGGCATGAAGTGATGCCATATGAGTTGTATAACTGCTATTTTGAATAGCCAAAGAAGCATAAAATGATAATTAAAGTGGTTGATTGGCTGAAATTGGCAACCCATGCTCAAAACGTGGCAAGATCTGCTACTTTTGCGGCTATTGTGTGACACTGCTTATAGGCCGTTACGTTACGAAAACACACATCAAAGTTAGAACATGGAGATAAGAGGTTTCTGCGCGATAGCAACGATACAGTATGTTCACATACTCACCACATATTCAAACACAAAGGTGAGCGACTCCCTGGTGTGGATGATGTCATGGAGCAGCACGATGTTGGCATGCTTCAAACCCTTCAGCAGGGAGGCTGTGCACACACACACACACACACACACACACACACACACACACACACACACACACACACACACACACACACACACACACACACACACACACACACACGACCACCAGTGATTCTCCACATTAATCTGTGTGTGTGTATGTGCGTGTGCGCGCGCGTGCGTGTGTGTGTGTTTGTGTGTGTGCTATGTGTTAGGGATGGGACGATAATCGCTATTATCGTTTTACGAGATAAAACAACACTCACAATAATCGTATCGTGGAGTTTAAAATTCATCGTGAAATCATCCTCCGTCATGCACTGGGATCAATTCACCTTTTATTTGCCGAGCTGCATATCCGGTACCTTTTAAACCCCCTATAATTGGTAAAACGTACCTGGAAATAACTTTCTTGATGCAGTCTTTTTTTTCGCTCTCTACCAAAATCTCTTTGCCAACAAATTGCTGATCTACAAGCTCACAACGTGTATTCTTTGGCAAATGTTCCACCTGCAGGATAATGTTCGGGATATTTTGATTATCGCGATAATATCGTAGATCGCAGATTTCTTTGGTCACAACTTTCATATAGTCCCATCCCTAGTGTGTGTGTGTGTGTGTGTGTGTGTGTGTGTGTGTGTGTGTGTGTGTGTGTGTGTGTGTGTGTGTGTGTGTGTGTGTGTGCGTCTCACCTTCTCTGATAGCCGTGAAGGGCACTCCCTCCTCCGTCTTCATGCGGATCACTTTCAGAGCCACCAGGTGACCATTTATCCTGTGTGTGTGTGTGTGTGTGTGTGTGTGTGTGTGTGTGTGTGTGTGTGTGTGTGTGTGTGTGTGTGTGTGTGTGTGTGTGTGTGTGTGCGCGTGCGTGTGTGCGTGCGCGTGCACATGTGCGTGTGAGTGAGAGAGAGAGAAAGAGAAAGAGAGAACAGAGATTTTGAGGGGTCGTTCTAATGAACCAACCATAAAACTCAATAAGCAGAAAGCCAGACATGAGTAGGCAATTTACAATTCAGACATTTTTAACAGCTCAGACATTTACCTAATAGCTCCAGCTCTAGTTCAGAGTAAAAAGCATGAACCCTGGTCCTAGGGCACCCAAACGTTTCAGGCCGCGACCCCCCAAGGTAATCATAATGAACTGGGGACCCACACCCTGACAAACACTTGGAATTCTAGGCATTACATTTAGTTTGACTCAGTTCCACATATAAATATTGTGAACATGGCCAAACAAAAAGATCACAATCATTTTAACCACTTTAACTATTATTTCATATACTGTATGCACTGCGACTCTAGGGTTCAAGTTTTTAATATAAAAAGGAATGGAAGATTTGGAGGACCCCCTGTAGTAACTCTGAGGACCCCCTAGGGGTCCCAGACCCCCTGTTGAAGACCTCTGATCTATGACATCTGTCATCTATAACTTCAGTAGTCTTGCATAAGTAGACTCCATATTCGGGCAAGACTTCACCTCAATCTATCTCTGTCTCCTTTGACCCCCATCTATAGCATACAATTACAGTTTTAGATAATCTAAATATTAAAAAAAATGTATATACATAAATTTATATTTATATACACCCCTACATTATAATTTCACTCCCAGCACCTTATATTTGTAGCATATCGTCGTTGTCGGACTCGGGTGGAAACCTTGTATGTCCAAAACCGTTTTTTTTTTATCATCTATAAAATGTACTAAACTAGTGAAAACAGCAGATCTACAAGCACACAACGCCTCGCATCGCGAGGCGTTTTCACTAGTTTTGTGCGACAGTCTTGTATGATGAAGCAGGGCAAAAGACGTACACATTTGAAACTTGGAGATACGAGGTTTCTGCCTGACAGTGACGATATCTTAGAGATTATGTTGCGAGGAAAACATTGAGATAATAGCCATTTTGGTTAGAACTGACTGAAAATAACTTTGTACTTCAAGTTTAAAATTATACTAAATATTTTTTCAAGTGTCCAAATAAATTCCATATAATCAAATTATCTCGCGGCATCCCTGGACTGCCGTCGCGGCACCCCAGGGTGCCCCGTCACCCACTTTGAAAACCCCTGCTATAGGGTAACACGTACAAATGCGGCTGTACGTGAGCTGGCCTCGAAACACATCCCACCAAAAAAAAAAAATCTCTCCAGCATCCCCCGCACCACCACCCAACTTCCTCTTCCAGCATTGAAAAAGGAAAGGGAAAAAAAGAGAACAACCTCATGAACCACTTTACAACCCAACAAACTCCTGGCGAATCAAACTTCAGAGAGGCCACCGGTCCAATTAAAACCCATTTCCGAGGAGGTGTTTCCACTGAGCCCATTGGTGGTCTTGTTATGGGATTTGTGTCGTTTCCTTATATGGAAGCGGATCATTGCGTGTTTGCGGTCGCCAGAAAGAACTTCTAGGCATGCTCTGTTTTCTAAGCGGTGGGGATGACCTTATAAAAATGAATACGGTTTTATGAGATCTGAGCCTGTTATTATATATAACGGACTAATAAAGAGTTCCAGAGAGAATGCATTTTACTTGGCATATATGCAGTCAGAATAACAGAACATGTGAGAGCATCAGAGACAGGAGGCTCGACGTCTTGCTTATCATCTCCGTCGGGTGGAAACCTCATATTATGTCCAAAAACATAACTTTTCAGGATTTGAATTAAAAAACAGCAAGAGTAGCAGATCTACAGCTCCAAAGGCGTCGCTTGTGGATCTGCTACTTTAGATGCTTTTGTGCGACATGAGATACAATGTGGATGAGATACAAAGATGATATCAAAATGGATATTTTGGTGGATGAGTCTAGATGTAATGAAACCTGGGCAAACTTAGGACATTAGGAGAGGTGGACACACTGGCTGCTGGAGGGGAATGGACATCACACTTCAAGTTCACTTACAGGACGGTCTCACAACAACAACACTATTAGGCAGCAAACGCTGCATTCGCCATAAGTGGACAGACTGAAGCTGAAAGGTATTCCTTTTTCACCCACTGGATGGAAATGAAACCTGACAGGTGACTCAGGCGTTTGGCAGACGCGGCCAAACCCCCAACATCTGCTTTCACTTGCACAGTATGGAATCGTCACAGCCTCTGGCGAACCATACACGATGCGGTACCCTGACTGCTGGTCTACATAGGATGGAGCCCCACTAGAAAGCCTGCCTCCTGTGGCCTGTATTGGTTCCATCTCATCTCAGTGTATGCAGTGGTGGAAAAAAGTACTCATAATGTTTACCTAAGTCAGAGGTTATCAGCCTTTTCAGGCCACGACCCCTAAAATAATCATATTTTAACTGGGGTGAGCACTAAGAGTTACATTTTGTATAACACAGTCCTATAATGAAAATAGCAGATCTACACGCTCACAACGCCTCGCAACGTGAGCATGTATATCGGCTATTTTCACAATTTCTGCCTCTAATAGATTTAAAGGAGCTATAGTCAACCTTTTTTTGAAAAACGGATGCTAAAATAAAAATAATGTTTCAAAAATATTTTCTGAAAAAATAAGCTTCATATATGTGTTTCTATTTAAAAAATGACCACACAAAGCGTAAAATAATGATAAAATAATCATATTGGCCATTGTCAGGCTGACACTGTTTACATTCTTGTCTATGTTAGACTAGGATGTAAACAAAGTGTCGACCCTACAAAAAAAAGTTGACTATAGCTCCTTTAAAGTATCAATACTGCAATGTAGGAATACTCTGCAATAGTAACAAATTCAATATGTACCGTATTTTCCGGACTATAAGGCGCACTTAAAAGCCTTTAATTTTCTCAAAAAACTACAGTGCGCCTTATAGTCCAGTGCGCCTTATATATGGATCATTCATTGACATTGACATTCCCTTTAGCACAGCTCCATCTGTTGGATGCATAACGCAACGGTAGCGTCTATGTGCGCCTTATAGTCAGGTGCGCCTTATATATGAAAACAGTTTGAAAATAGACCATTCATTGACAGTGCGCCTTATAGTCAGGTGCGCCTTATAGTCCAGAAAATACTGTACTTGAGAGTAAAAGTAAAAATGTATTGGTATTGGTAACATACTCATTATGCAGAATGTCTCATTTCACAAGTTAGCAAATGTACAAAAAGTATCAAAAATAGACAATCTACAAATTGTGAGCTTTTAGATCGTCTACTTTCGCCATACAGATTTGAGTAAACAATGAGTGGACGAGTATAGATCCCTGGGGGATTCCGCTCAATCAAGTGCACAGGGTTTAAGCCAGTGGTTCTCAAAGTGGGGGCCTGGGGACCACAAGGGGTCCTTGCGTGGGTTCCATGGGGTCCCCAGCTAAATTAGTTGATGTAGGATCAAAATCATGACTTTATCCATGTATATGTTGGCTATTCAAAAAAACGCAAATCTACAAGCTCACCACGTCATTTTGTGCCACGCTACGAGCTTGTACAGTACAATCTGTAATTGTGTGTTTTTAGTGTGTTGTACTGACCTGCTGATTCCCTTATAGACGGTGGCGTACGCCCCCTCTCCCAGTTTCTCCAGGTTCAGATAGGAGTTGGCTGTTCCAAACTGTAGCCCTGTGTTCTGACACAGCACACAATACACACACACACAAACACACACACACGCGCACACACACGCACACGCACACACACACGCACATAAATTAAAGACTGTAGGAACATACTGTAGTGTATGCCGCCTGCTGGACACCTGCCTTCAGCTTTTAAACCCTGCTAATGTTAGTATGTTTTCCCCTTCGTCCGTCCGTGTGTCTGTGCGTCCGCGCGTCCTCGCAGTTTGTTACCACCTAATCTCAGTCGCCGTTGGCCCGGTCGCTGCCAAAGTGAGCACACACATTCCCTGGATGCCAATTCAGAACCTCTGACCCACGTTTTTCAAATGGGCCTGTTCTAGCGCCACCATGAGGCCGATGTTCGCAAAACACATTTCTGTGCACTATTCTTACAGATTTTGTCCAAAAATCGTACAAATCGGTAGGCAGTATCTCGACAGTCATGTGATCGACACAGATCTGTCCGATTTTGCATATTCCATCCTGATTGGCTAAGATTGGCTTCCAAAGTTTGCAGCATTGGGCCGTTTTGAACAAAATGCCTCAAATCCCAAACGCAAAGTGCAATTATCATGAAATCGCTTCCCACTAGGTTGAGTAAGAAATGCCACTTCAAATTTTTGAAATCAGCTTCATGGTGGCGCTATAACAGGCCGATTTGTGGTTTTACCTATAACTCCACCTATCAGTTTCAAACTTTGTAAGTGCACTCCCTAGAGGCCAAGGAAAACCCCTTTCCCTGCATTTTTCACATCAGCCTTTTATAGCGGCACCTTTGGGCCGACTTATGTAAAACACATTTTTGGGATATTACTCCTTCAGATTTTCTCCAAAAATAACACAAATCGCTACACAGTATCTCTATAGTCATGTGATCAAGTCTGATCCGTCTGATCTTTCATATTCCATCCTGATTGGGTAATATTAGCTTCCAAAGTTTGCAGGATTGCTCAGTTTTTGAACAAAATGCCACAAATCATCAACGCAGCTTGCGATTACCGTGAAATTTGCCTCACATATTCCCACTATGTCAAGGAACAAAATTGCTATCCTTTTCACATTGGCCTGTTATAGCGCCACCAGCAGGTAGACTTTGGCAATACACATTTTTGGAACACAATGCTTCAAATCATGCATGCAGTGTCCGATTGCCATGAAAGGTCTATAGGTGAAGAACATATGCCACCCTTTTTACATTGGCCTATTATACAGTAGCACCACCAGGACGCCTGGCCTGGTGGAGACCTGTGCTCGGAAGAGCAATGCTTCTAATCTAGTTGATTATTGATTATGTTTTTGGAGCTGTGTGAAACACAGGCTCCCTATACGTGGCTGTGTGGGTCTGTGTGTGTGTGTGTGTGTGTGTCTGTCTGTCTGTGTGTATGTAGCCTGAACTTCCTAAACTTCGGCACGCCACTAGTCCCACAGTTTTGCCACCACACACTCGCGCCATATGTTAAATCGACCGGCTTACTCGGGAATCGTGGGCTATTACTTTTCTAAGAGAAAGGTTCTATAGTTTAATTGATATTAATTTATTAGTGAATTAATTTTCCCCATTGACTTACAATGGGAATCGCAAAAACTCACATTCAATTATTTGTCTCTCGCAAACCATAGGGGCTAGAGTTTCAAGACTTGGAGAGGAGGTTCATAATGATTTCAAGGATTAAATAAAAAATAATTGTGTCATTTGGCCGCATGGTGGCGCCATAACACCCCACTTTACGTTTTGGCCTGTAACTCTTGAACCGTAGGTCGGAAAATTAAAAATATTTTTTCCCTGGATTCCTTGGGTCATGACGCATCTCCCCATATAGGCCACGCCCATTTGCGCCATGATAGATTTTCCGCCATCTTGAATTTTCTCCAAAACACACTTTTTGCTCCTTTTCCTACATATTTTCTTCAAATGTCACAAAAATCGGTACACATGATCCACACACACACACACACACACACACACACACACAGCTCCACTTCACACGGGTGTGATTTTATTCTGCAATGTACAGTAGCACGATGAGATTCTCTGAATGGAAAGTGCATTATTGCGACAGTAGGTCGCAGATTAGTATGTAAACGGTCACAGGCACAGCTTGTCCGTATGTATGTATGTATGTATGTATGTATGTATGTATGTATGTATCTCTGTCACGCCTGACACTGTGGTTCTATGGGTTTGTCGCTCTGACATCATGCTCTGATGTCACTGTGATTTCAGGGGAACCACACTTACAGAATCCCTTTTATATATAGTTCCCTGATGTCATCAATATTAAAGCCATATCTAAAAGGGAATGAAGTCCCATGATGAACCCTGGTAACCATATATGGAGATCCATTTACATGTACAGTATATGGAGATATGCTGTGAGAGCCCAAACATGCGTACTCAGTTATTCGTTATTTTACTGTAAAGTCATATGACGTCTATGACATCTGACATCATACCCTTTCATGCCGATACATGGATTATCCCTGTCTGTAGAACCAGCCACACAGATATGGGCTGTATTGGCCAGATGGCCAATACATGGATTCTGTTAGTGATAGTCACGTGAGGAGCCGCTCGCACATGGGCGTGCGCCAAAGTGTCGGATCGACGGGGGGGAGGCAGAGGGACACAGACAGTTCAATACATTTCCTATGGGGGAGTCACATGGTTAGCATTAGCAAGCCGTGCGTCGGTCACTCACCCACTTAAAGTCGGTCGGCTCGAAGGCTTTCCCACCCAGGGGGTCGCTGTTGCTCCGCCCCCTCTGCACCCTCAGCCTGCGCACCTGCAGGGTGTGAAACCAGTGGGGCTCGGCCTTGGAGAAGGACGGGTCTGATGGGTCATTCAGCTGAGGAGAGAGGGAGAAGAGGGAGAGAGAGAGAGAGAGAGAGAGAGAGAGAGAGAGAGAGAGAGAGAGACAGCGACAATGATATGTTACATATCGTCAGGTGGAAACCTTGTATGTCCAAAACCGTTCGTTTTGTATTCATCATTTTAAACTAGTGAAAATAGCAGATCAGTGGTGTGCTTGCAGATCGGCTATTTTCACTATTCTTGTGCGAAAGTCTTGTATGATTAAGCAGGGCT
Organism: Nannobrachium achirus; assembly: GCF_963921795.1. Classification (NCBI taxonomy): domain Eukaryota; kingdom Metazoa; phylum Chordata; class Actinopteri; order Myctophiformes; family Myctophidae; genus Nannobrachium; species Nannobrachium achirus. The sequence goes on along the minus strand of NC_137831.1, from coordinate 31,364,673 downwards.
AAAAAAACATACACATTTGAAACTTGGAGATACAAGGTTTCTGCCCGACAACGACAATATTGTCTCTGTCTGACCTCACGTGTCTAAAAAGGTTACTTTTAAAGATTCAAATAAAAAAAAAACAGCAAAAGTAGCAGATCGACAAGCTCAAAACGTGTCGCTTCACGCCGCGTTTCAACTTGCGCATCTGCAACTTTGGATACTTTTAGTATCAAAATACTGCTACTGTGTGACTGCAGTACGATCAAGTAAGGCATAAATTTACAAAAAAATATATATATAATGACTACACAGCTGCCTGACCAGGAAATTGTACCTGCGACAACCAGAAGCTCTGGCTCCCCAGGCGGTCTCCCTAACCACTCAGCTACGGCCACCCCTAAACTTTAACCCTGCTTCATGAATGAGCTACAGACACTCAAGAAGGAAATGTGTGTAGGTGTGTGTGTGTGTGAGTGAGTGAGTGAGTGAGTGAGTGAGTGAGTGAGTGAGTGAGTGAGTGAGTGAGTGAGTGAGTGAGAGAGAGAGAGAGAGAGAGAGAGAGACAAACATGAAGACAGACAGACAGACATATGAGAGACACATATATCTCTCCATTAGCCACTGGCGGTGCAAGGCGATACACTGTGGACCCAGGAGATGTATAGCTCCGTGGGGCCCAAGGGTGCCCAATCCATCACCTGCCCACGCAGTGGCCCTTCCATCCATTCACTCTCTGTCAACTTTAATGGGAAATAAAGTGGATTTTTAAGGTAACGCAGCAAATCGTAGTCCTGCTGGGATACAGTGAATGTGATGTACTTTTCTTCCACTTTTCGACATTTCGAGGGTTCTGCGCTCATCCACAGCGGTTTACAATGAATGAGCAATGTACTGTTGTTGAAATACTTTTATGTAACTTTACCTTGTTTTTCATTCTTATTTGCTAATGTCTTTCTTTTATGGCTGTATAAACCAAGTTGATCGTGACCAAACCGGAAAAGCATCCGTGTTATTTCAGATTTTTGCATTGGCTATTCAAAAAATGCACATCCAAAGGCTCAACGCGCGTCTCTTTGTGCCGCGCTGCGAGCACCTACTATTTTTGAACATTTTTGAATTATCTTGAAAGTATGAGAACTACTGATTTAGGCCTCAGGTCTTAATGGTTTAATATATTATTATTATTATGTATTTTTTAAATTATTATTATTTATATGTAGTTCAAGTGAATGACCCCATTGACCTCTGAAGCCATTCTCTACAGAGCATAGCATAGGCTATGACAGAGAATATTATGAATATGATTGAAAACTCGATTGCAATACAGTATGAATTGTGACACAATCTTTCCTCATTTCAATTCCATGCCGTGGGTGTCCAGTCCAGCACAACAGTTCAACATGCCGCAGCCATAGTGCCGTAATGACGTTATCTGAGGAGGATATTACATTGCTGTTGGGCAGAACTGCCTATTTCATCTTTTTATGTATTTTATTTTCTGTCCACTGGGATTTTTTTGAGCGGTGGTCACACCGTCTCCATAGCGTGGCCGTGTGTGTAGGTATGTTTGTTTGTATGTGGGTTTGTATGTGGGTCTGTATGTAGCCTCAAGCCTGTGGTGTAGTACCTTTTCTGACCACACATGTTAAGGGAGGGGCGCTGTTGTTCAGGCCAGGCCACACACACACACACACGGGGGGGGGGGGGGGGGGGGGGGAACCACCGCTCAGTTCACACGGGTGTGATTTTTCTCAGCTGAAAGCTGCAAGGCTCTAGCCTAAAAGCGCTTCCAAGGTAAATGCCACGCGCAACGGTGGTGAAGCTGATGGAATTTTCAAAACTGTGGCGTTAGAGGAGAATTCCGGACAAGTGCTTTTCTCACCCTCCTATCTGTTATTATTCCATCCATTATATAAACAAGTAAATTTCTAACGCACTGCAGCTGTGAGCCAGGGGGTAGGAGGTACAGTTCGCGATTGACACTAACGGTTGCCCGACTGCCCGGGGCAGGTAAAAAAATGGTCTGGCAGGTGAAGTTTGCTACTGGGTTGCCCGGCCGGGCAAGTGCACATTTTGAGTAACATAATAATGAGATCTCTGCCTACTTGAATGTGGCTATAGCGTTCCATCTCTCTCTCTCGCTCCCTCCCTCCCTTCACACACACACACACACTGAAGGAACGTGCAGCCAGTGGCTATGTGAGCTCAGTCGAAAACAGCTGATCTCCAAGGCGTACAAACTCACATTATGCTAAAGCATGGCCAGATTAATGCACAGGCTTTACGCGCTGAAGCACAGGGCACCAAACGGTGGAGAGAAAGTGAAAGAAGACAGAACTTTTGCCACAAAAATACAGAAATCTATAGGAAAGGCTGCTGAAGGAGCGCTAAAACTGTGAAACATGTCCGCAAAGCGTCTATTTTCCATGCTATCAACAGTGCTTTTCTGATGTTTCCCTCCCTGTTAGCCAGCCACACATATCCACACTATTGCGCTACATAATGCATTTAATCATGAGCAGAATGTGTGTCCACTGCAGCGTTTTGGGCTAAGATAAACACATGACATATCCGACTCTGATCGTCTGCTATGATTCTTTTCTTTTTTCCCCCTTTTTTTTCGGGTATGTATGCGTCAGGAGACCGACATCACCATAGCTGAAGTCACGGACAGAGCGGCCCATACCAGGAGATATGCACGTGTGTTATGTTTGATACCATGCGAAATGAGCACCGCTCGCTTCACACAGGTACCATTTTTGCCATGTATTGTGACCGACTGAACTATGACACGTGCTGCTTGCTGACAGTCACAATGATTCCATGCCATGGGTTCTCATCTGCATCGTACAAACGGCCTTCAGACATGGTGATTTTATGAAGCCGCGTGAAGCACATGCATGTAACTAAACCTCGCTCTACTTTCTGCCTGCTCAACAAAATGCATTAGGGTCACACAAGTTCCACAGAGAAAGGATTCATTTGCCATGTGTTCTTGCTGTAATCACATTTTTTTTCACAGCCGCGTCATGAATCATAGCGCATATATGCACAGGATTGCACGCCACTGACCTTCATGCTGCATGCTTGCTGAACGTGCTACTTAAAAATAACATTTTGGTCTACACAGTGTAGATGCATACAATGCTGACAACAGCAACACAACACATCAAGATTGCAGCAGCACAGTGATGTCACAGGAAGTGATGTTGTCACAGGGCGTGCATTCCTAAAACGGCACATCCAAAATGATAGTTTTGTTTATATATACACATTTATTTATATACATGAGTGGTTCTCAAAGAGGTTATACAATATGGATAACCCCTTTGTCCATATTTTATACATTGGCAGATACGTACATTATACAAGCTCACAGCGTGTCACGTCATGCCACACTGAGAGCTTGTACATTTGCTATTTTTGAGTATTTTTGGAAACAAGTTGAATAACTCAATATTTCTGCAGTTGGGCAGAAACCTTGTTGTCATGCAAAAGTAGGCAAAATAGCCTGTCTACAAGCTTAGTTACAACGCGGTGTGATTTTGTAGCAATTTTTTGCTACAGTATATTTGAAGAATTTAGAATGTGAAATTGAAACGGGTTATGTTTGTCTGCGGATTTTATAATTTTTTAAGCAATTAAATCTATTAACAAGAGCTTGTGACTAAATAATACATTGGAACACAGATTCTTTTTTTCCATTTCTTTGCAATTTTGTACATACAAGGTTTCCACCTGACAGCGACAATATTATAAAATGGATCCTAAAGTAGCTTACAGACTAGAGGGGGCAAAAACGTGTCATCTTTCCCTTCCAAAATGTCCACATACAGAAGTACAAGAATGCCTTGACCAAAGGACAAACACTACCTGTGCAGTCAGACAATAGGAATACAGGCAGTTACAAAGTGCCTTGACGGCAGAACATTGTTACACACAGTACAGCTGACATACATGTCAGACACAGCGGACATAAATCAAATAGAGGAAACAACATCTCCTCCAAACTGAGTGGCTTCATATAATAGTTGATGGTGAGCAGTACCTTGCTGACCTCTTGGCCCTCCTTTTGGAGGGACTGGCCATTTGTAAGCCGCACGCGCACACGCACACGCACACGCACACGCACACGCACACACACACCACACACACACACACACACACACACACACACACACACACACACACACACACCAGAGTGCACTACCTCAGTCGGCGGTAAGGAAGTGGCACTACTCCTGCTCTTTTGAGACGCACGCCTCTGCAACTCCGTCTCCTTCCCTTCCCGTTCCTCCTGCACTTCCTCCTCCACCTCCTCCTCTTCCTCCTGCACCTCCCCCACCTCCTCTTCATGCTCCCCTGGCCTTTTCTCCTCCTCGGGCTCGTCCCCACGCCGGACGCCGCAGAAGCAGCCGACGCAGCGGGCCCCGAAACCCCTCAGCCGCCATGCCAGGTCACACATCTTTCTCCCAGCCGTAATCCTCCACTCTCCTTTATTCGCTTCTTTTCCTACTTTTTCTTTCAACCCCTCTGTCCGTCCCTCCCTCCCTCCTTCCCTTTCTTTGCTACTCTCCCTGGTGTGTATTTTCCTCGTTTCATGAGGCCGGTCGGGACGTCTAGGCCGCTCATATGACTTGGGTCAGGCTTCGCAAACATGGTCTCATGACTCCTTGTCTCTGAATGCCTCTGCATCACTCTCTCTCCCCCCTCCATTACAGGAGTGCTTTGACAACGCCCCCCCAACACAGCACACACACACACACACACACACACACACACACACACACACACACACACACACACACACACACACACACACACACACACACACACACACACACACACACACACACACACACACACACACACACACACACACAGCACACACACACTCCTTTCCTTTTCTTCAGCTGATGAGCATCCTTCAATGGCCACTCTTGTTCTGAATTGGGTAGAAGGGAGGAGTGTGTGTGTGTGTGTGTGTGTGTGTGTGTGTGTGTGTGTGTGTGTGTGTGTGTGTGTGTGTGTGTGCGTGCGTGCGTGCGTGTGTGCACCTTATTTCTAAACCTCATGTACATGATGTTTAGATGGATGTATAAAAGTGTAGATACCTTGTTGTCTTTTTTTACTTGTGCCACCAGAGTGCGCAAGTACTACGTTCGGTGTTTCGCGGTCTCTCTTCTGTCTACACTCTTTACTGTGGAAAATAGCCGACAATAGCCTATAATGTTTATTATTATGATGATGATCCAACGTCTATACTCTCCGCTCTGCCACACTGTGTGATCATCATCACCTCTGCTCTACCGCAGCAGCCAGCAAGTCACCACTCTTTCCGTGTTGAAGTTAAACTTATATAAAAAGTATCAAAAATGGTATCGAAAAGGGTATCGTATCGATTCCCAGGTATCGAAAAAGGTATCGTATCGATACCAAAGGTGAACAATACCCATCCCTAGTAAAAACTGCATTCATGGTCTGGAGAGGGCACTTTTTACAGATAAAAGGGCAGGGACTCAAGCCCCTTTTGGTGTCTACAGTATGTATGCATGGTGGGAATCACACCCCTGACTCAGGAGAGAAAAGGGACTTGATCATGCCATACACATCATGCTACAGACTGGAAATCAGTGTTCATTTAGTCGACGGAAACTATGACGAAACATGTACGGACTGCCTTTTTTAAATAAAAACTAAGCTATGATGACTAAAACTAAGACTAAATATATTGACAATTTAGTCAACAATTAGACAAAACTAAAAAGTAATTTTATGTTTGGTTGCACTCAATTGTAGATTTAGTCGACTAAAATCGTATGACATTTAATCGATTAAAACTAGACATGACTTGAAAACTAAATTACATTTTATTCAAAAGACTGAATGACTAGAAAGTTGCTGTCAAAATGAACACTACTGGGAATGGAACTGCTAACCTCTTTCTGTGTTTAGTGCCTTGCTCTATCCACTGAACCATGCAGGGAACCCAATAAAACAAGGAAGAGGGAGGCAGGGAGGGGGCTACGTGCATCCAGGCAACAAAAACAAAACAAAAATAGATTACATTTCCTTTTGACACATGGCACAGAGACAATGAGACCTCACATTCACAGTGTAAATGCAATAAACACCAGGCTACACCCACCCACCCACCCACCCACCCACACACACACACACACACACACACACACACACACACACACACACACACACACACACACACACACACACACACACACACACACACACACACACACACACACACACACACACACACACACACACACACACACACACACACACACACACACACACACAATAACACGTGCTGTAGTAATATGCACATACTGACACATTATTTTTTACAGCAAATAGTAATTTTTGTTGGCATAGTATTAGCTTATGGGGCTTTTTTTTGTAAATTAATGCTACTTGATCATACAGTGTGACACAAAAGCATCAATAGTACATTTGCAAGCTGGAAAAATAGTCATAATTGATTTTACCCATATTGCCTAGCCCATCTAGCGAGACTGAAAGGAAGAAATAATCCATCTTGTTCCGGGATTCTGGCATGGGCCCCATTGTACATCCATCAGCACCTACCCACACACTCAAGGCCCAATTTGCAGAGCCTGAAATCTTTCTGTTATGTTTTGAAAACTGAGCAATGATTACTAATCAATCAGTTAGCCAGCCAGCCAGACACTGACAGCAGTTGCTTGCTTTTCAACTTATCTGTGACACTACAGACTGTGCTATTTAACTACTAACAGTCAACTAATAGGTAACTTGTACATCAGTAGTGCTACAGGTAACTACAGTCAACTGAGAGTTAAACACAATCTCATGACTGATCCTTTTTCCATAATATGCGATTTGTGAAACAGCGTGAAAGGAGCCCGTCACGCACTAGCACGTTGTTTCATAAACAATCAGCACAATATGTAGAATTATTATGTGTTGGTATAGCCAAACAGCCATCCAGCTGGGTCAAAGTTAACCTTTGAATTTATGAAAATATCCAAGACCTTTAGGGTTTTTCGGGAAAGTTGAACATGTGTTGTATTGCTAGTTCGACCACTTCAAATATGCTTTCATCTTAAAATAGCAAATAACCAAAACTAACCAAAAATCGTCAAGTTTAAAACGCGTCACACTGTGATGTGCTGTAAACTTCTAGATATGCTTCCATACGTACAGTAGACAAGACATGCTAACTGGGTGCGTAGTTCTGACGTCCCATTGTTCCGACGTCCCATCAGTCCGACGATACCTAACCTTATAACCCTAACCCCCTTTTTATCGCGATAAACAATAATAACGCGTATTGACCCATCCCTACACTTGACACAACACGTGACCACAATTTCACAACTTTCATCTAACTACATTGCAAAGTAGAATACCTTTCATGTTAATGTGCTTAATTTCTGTGCAACAACTGTTTAGAACCTAGCCTAGCTACATCACGCTAATGATGTTGGCTTTGATGCTATCTTAGAATAGAAGTCAACCTGACAGTGCAAACACATAATTGCCTTCTTTGATGCGTTAACAATGCGACAACGGGGATCAGCTGGGTCACACACACACACACACACACACACACACACACACACACACACACACACACACACACACACACACACACACACACACACCACACACACACACACACACACACACACACACACACACACACACACACACACACACACACACACACTCCACTCTGCAGTGCTCTAAACTGAATGACTGATCCATGTCCATCAGTTCTATTTAACTGCTGACAGTCAACTGAGAGGTCTACATCAGTGCAACGTAACTACTGACAGGTCAGCCGTCCTTCAGGGATGACAGCAGAAAGTGGAAGGGAGGGAAGCCGGTTTCTATTTTGGTTCTGCCAAAGGGCTGTTTAATGGACCCTGAAATGATGTGCTGCTCTAAGACTGTGTGACAAGGCCTACCGGAGATACAGTATTAAGAACTACAGTATACTGCTGTGTGCTCGCGTGTTTGTGCGCACGCGAAAAGCAGTGGGAGATCGGCGTGTGTGTGTGTGTGTGAATGAAAGCAAGAAATAAAAGAACATAACAATTTTAGTGCGAAAGAGGTGTGTGTGTGTGTGTGTGTGTGTGTGTGTGTGTGTGTGTCTGTGTGTGTGTGTGAGAGAGAGGGAGAGAGAGGGAAAGAGAGACAGAGTGAGAGAGCGAGATACAATGTAGAGAGGAAGTAGTATACGTAAGATGTGTGTGCATGTCCACATCATGTGTGTACATTAGGTGTCTATTACGTCTCCAGTAGGTAACAAACAACACGATGACCAGACCCTGATAGAATCAACTTCACTACTCTGACATCATTCTCTCTCCCTCTCTCTTTCTGTCTCTCTCTCAGCGGGGGACAGTGCTGACATCCTCTGCAAATCTCTTTCCTCTCCAGGGGGCAAATGCCTCACAGCAAGATACAGAGGACAGCGAGCAAGAGCGAGACACAGAGAGAGAGACAGAGAGAGAGAGAGAGACAGAGACAGAGACAGAGAGAGAGACTAGAATGCTATTTGGCCCTAAACAGAGAATACACCGTGGCAGAATACCTGACTCAGTGGGCACAGTCTTGTGATCGAGAAAGGCCGTCATAAGCATACCTGGCTCCCTAGAGAAAACAGAATTTGCACCTACTGCGCACAAAATGAAGTGGAAACTGAGCCACACTTCCTAACCGCCTGTCCACGGTACCTAGACATCAGAGACACATACTACCCACAGATCATAACCACCCAAGGAGAGTTTGAAAACATGACTAATGATGGAAAAACTCCCATACCTGCTGGGTGAAGTAAAACGATGTGCAAACACAGCAGCAAGATTCTTGAGCTGCTGTGATAGGAGAAGGATATGAAATGGAACACAACCACCTTAAAGACTACTAACCGTTGTGTATATCCCTGCACTGTCTGCATTGAGTAACCTCGATACCACTGTTTTACTCCTGTACTGTTTTGATTTTATTAATTGATCGTATTGTACACACTTCTGCTTAGGTGATGTAAACATTATGTATCGCATGCCAATAAATAGGGATGTCCCGATACCACTTTTTTGCTGACCGAGTACGAGTACAAGTACTTCATGTTGAGTACTCGCCGATACCGAGTACCGATACGAGTACAATTAATAATACAAAATGTATTTAAATTACGCTTTTTTTTTTTCCTCTAAAAAAATATATTATCCAATTTATATATCCGCATCCATCCTCATCCGCAACTATAACATAATGTCAAATTATTATTTGTTTCTGGTATTCTCAGAAATGCATTCATTGATTTAGCCCACAGCAATCTGAGTTCCCAGAGGTAATTTCTTCCGCCACTAGGTGGCGAAGCCCACAGAATCTCTATTCGTCTTTTTTCAGCTGTGCTACACTGGCAGGCAGGCACGTACACACATTGACAGTTTGACATCAAATGGGGCTTGAGCCCCTGCCAGATCAGTCTGTAAAAAGTGTCCATGAATGCATTTTTTTACTATGGTAAAAAATGCAAATGTCCCCGGGCCCTTTCCATACCATAACTGAAGGCTGCATTCAAGAGAATTGTCCACCAAAAGGCCTTCTAGAAATATCAGCCCCTGCCTCTCTAAAATTTCTCTGCACGTCCCTGCAGACAGACACACACTTCACCGAGAGAGCGAGCTTGCAAGACAAGAGCGACAGAGAGGAACAAAACAAACAAACACACATACAGCTTTCTAGTGGGAAGTTTAACTTACCTACAGTAGCCTATACTTTGCAATTTGCGTGAGGTGGTGAAGGATATATGAAAGAGATTCAACTTTAGAGGTAAGTTTAGCGCAACAAGGCATGCCGTGATGCTAATGCCTTTAAGTGGTCGCAGCTGTATCGTTGGAGCACTGGTGCCTCGTTCGCAGTGCGGCACTGTGAGCTTGCATATCTGCTATTTTTCAATAGCAAAAGTATAAAATAATTAAGGCCCTGGCTTTCACCTTGAGCCCTAGTAACTCAGTCCCACTTTTCTCCCCCTTGTGAAGCCCCTGCAGAGTATCGGGCGCTGCCGTGAGAAGTATCTGGCGAGTACGAGTACAGCAAAATAGGGTTGTATCGGGTCGAGTACCGATACCACGAGTACCGATACCGCATCCCTACCAATAAAGCCCATTGAATTGAACTGAAAGAGAGAGAAAGAGAAAGAGAGAGAGAGGATGACTCAAAGTGAAGTGTGTGTGTGTGTGTGTGTGTGTGGGGGGGGGGGGGGGGACCTCACCTCCTCATATCCCAGGTGCCTTTGCTTCAGACCTGCATGGGGTCAAAGAAGGTGACAGAAATGAGAGTGGTTAAGGGATCAATAAAGTTGTGTAGTGTAAAGATGAGGTATTGAGTGCATACTTATTTGCAAATGCATCAACAACAAGTGTATATTCACGCACAAATTCACATTACAAACAAATCAAAACATATGCTGCGCTCAGAAAAAAAGAATTGTGGGTCGGTACCCCCTGGGGGGCCCCCAACATTATAGTATAAGTGTATACATGGTATCTGCACATTTCTAAATGACAATCTTTTTCTTTTCTTTTTTAGTACCTCTGGTCAAACATTGGCCTAATTGTCAAATATTAACTCATTGACTGCCAAGGCACGAGTTTCACGAGTTATTACAGTAGTCCCAGGCTGCCACAGCCCGAGTTTCCCGAGTTGGAAGCCATTTTGAAAAAAAAAAAAAAAAAGATTTTTTTTTTTTTTTTTTCAAAATTTTTTTTTATAAAAAATTTTCTAAAAATGCCTCAAATGTATTAGTCATGATCGCAATTGCGAAATTGCATGTTTAGCCCCATAACAAACACATCTTTCAAAATGTCAAAAATGGCTGTTTTGTCTGACTTTGAAGGCTTGTATCTCATGAATGCCTGAACGGATTTCCAAGCGGATTTTTTTGTTTGAAAGCTGTTAAAAAGTACTACACATATGGTGCATGATCTAGGCATGGGCGTGCACGATCCGTGCACTAAAATTGATCCGTGCACTCGAAATTTAGGAAGGTGGCAGTGTTTGTTTTGTCTGACTTTGAAGGCTTGTATCTCATGAATGCCTGAACGGATTTCCAAGCGGATTTTTTTGTTTGAAAGCTGTTAAAAAGTACTACACATATGATGCCTATATGGTGCATGGGCGTGCACGATCCGTGCACTAAAAATTGATCCGTGCACTAGAAATCTAGGATAGTGGCAGTCTGGTACTTGGGGGCCATCTTGAAATGGCATTCAATGAGTTAAAGGAAGAAGATAGCAGATCTACATGCCTTGCCTTTCTTTAAAACAGGGTTCCCACACATTTTTACCAATTAATTTCCAAAACTTTTCCAGAATATTTAACCCAATTTCCAGGACTATATAACAATAATTCAGCTCAATAACAAGTCGCTTACTCCTATGCGCAATGCCCAAAGACAGGTAGTGTATTGCCAGGGGTTCTCAACCTTTTCAGGCTGTGAGCCCCAAAATAATCATATTTTAACTGGGGACCCCCCACCCTGACGAGCACTAAGAGTTGAGGAATTTTGTATAACACGTTTCTATTGTGAAAATAGCCGATCTACATGCTCACAACGCCTCGCGTTGCGAGGCGTTGTGAGCATGTAGATCTGCTATTTTCACAATTTTCTGCCTCTAATATTTGACAATTTGGCCAATGTTTAATTTGTCATTTCAGAAGGTATTAACAAAATCAATAAGCAAAGACAATGCATAGCTATTTTTCCAGGACCTTCCAGGACCCTTGATCAATTCCAAAACTTTTCCAGTACTGGAAAAATATTCTTCTAATTTCAAAATATTTCCAGGAATTTCATGACCGTGGGAACCCTGTTTTAAAAGTACATCAATTCAACATGTGTTTTGGGGTGAATGAAGTGTCAAGTGAACGAATAATAAATAAATAAAAAGCTTGTAGAGCCCGAGGGTGACACGAATTCAAACGTCCGATTATTTCAAAGTCTTTGAAGTTCAGTCCGGAGGAACGCATGACTAAGGAGAACGAGAAAGTACATCAGGTTAAAATGTCTCATCCGCTCTCTTCTGTGGCAGCCGGGACACGCAGTCTGATGGGACAGGAAAAGTGGAGCAGCCCTGTCCGTGTGTGTGTGTGTGTGTGTGTGTGTGTGTGTGTGTGTGTGTGTGTGTGTGTGTGCGTGTGTGTGTGTGTGTGTGTTTAAAACCCATTTAGGCCTAGAATTATTGAATGCTTTAGCAATTGAAAAATAGCAGATCTACAAGCTCACACCGCGGCACCGAGTGCCGCGCTGCGAGCTTGTAGTTCTAATCTTTGAATATATGCATTTTCAAAGCGAACGTTTGTAACTCAAATTTTGCTCCTGGGTGGTCCCTGGAACTAAATATTTTGAGATGGGGGTCCGTGGCCAAATACATATCAGTTTCGGGGGCCTTCACATGAAAAGGTTTGAGAACCACTGACATAGTAGTCTCTCAAGAACACACTAACTGAGCTCCAGTTGAGTGAAAAGGAACTTTTCTTTGACGATGAAACATAGGTTTTTCAAAAAATCATAGAAGGATTCAAAAGACACTTATAGAATCGGGACAAAATTCAAATTTTCGCGATTTTTCAAAAACAGCAGATCTACAAGCTCGCAGCGCGGCACTCTGTGCCACGCTGTGAGCTTGTATATCTGCTATTTTTCAATAGTTAAAGCATAAAATAATGATACACAATAATGTGTACCCGTTCTAAATGGGTTAAGAGAGAGAGAGAGAAACGTTGGTCAGGCATAATGGCCTAAACACAGAGTACTCCGTCCTCTGGTAGGGGATCAATGTGACAGATGTTTAGGCTGTTCTAAATCCATTTAACTGTGTCCTCCGTTGTCCTCATGGAGCATCGGATGCCGCAGCATATCCTAAAAGCTGCAGTGCAAACTTTTTGGTGCGTGAATAAAATGTTATTTCATTTTTACCAAATGTGTCTGTATGGCAAGGGTTCCCAAACCTTTCAGGCCACGACCGCCCCAAAATAATCATATTTGAACTGGGGACGCAAGCACGTGGAATTGTAGGCTTTATTTGACTCTGTTCCACAGATAAATGTTGTGAAACTAACTGAACTACAAGCTCACAACGCCTCGCACTGCGAGGCACTGTGAGCTTGCAGATAGTTTTTTTTTTGGATTTGTTTTGGGGCTTTTATGCCTTTATCGATAGAACAGAAGACTAACAGGAAATGAGGAGATAGAGACGGGGAGCGACACTCAGCAAAGGTTGTCAGGAACGGGACTCAATCCCGCGACACGCTGTCAAGCATTATAGCCTACATGGGGTATGCGCCTGGACCACTAGGACAGTGCACACCGAGCCAAAACCAAACGTTTTTTATGTGCGATTTGTACAAATGTGTATGCATTGCAATAATTGTTTTTACTTTTTTGTTACAGCATGTTATGTGATATTTGGATAAGAAAATAAACAACTTTATTGAAGATTACAAAACACTAAGTCTATAAGGAATAAAACCATTTAAAAACAATTAAGGTAGGTTAGCTGGGGAAAGCAATATGAAAGAGGTGGGTTTTGAGGCCCGATTTTGAAGGTTTGGATGGCGGTGAAGGTTTTTTGAAGTGGTCTGAGGGTACTGGGGAGTGCATTCCAGAGGGTTGGGGCAGCAAAAGCAAAAGCTCTGTCACCCCAGGTAAGTTTTTTGGTCTTGGGAACTTGGGAGGAAGTATGGTGTGTCCAACACTGACATGTATGAAGGTGTCCCAGGAGTCCCAGAGCGCCAGGTGATGGTGGGTGATGAAAATCCCCCCTCCTCCTCCTCAAGCCCCCAACCTCCCACTCCCATCTGTCAGTCCATCTATCTATCCATCCATCCTTCCATCCATCTATCTATCCATCCATCCATCCACTCGATTGTCCCAATAATTTATCTACCGGTATTTCTTCCTCCCTTCGTTCCTCATGCATTATTATCGTCTCTGTTTGGGTGGAAAACCTCATATCGTCACTGTCGGGCAGAAACCTTGTAACTTCAAGTTTCAAATGTTTATGTTTTTTTCCCCCCCTAAAATAAAGCCCTGCTTCATCAGACAAGGCTGTTGCACAAAAGTAGTGAAAACAGCAGCAGATCTACAAGCACACAACACCTCGCACCGCGAGGCATTTGGAGCTTGAAGATCTGCTACTTTTGATGGTTTTGTGTGACGCTGTAGCCCGACAACAACGATAATATCTCTCTTCCCGTCTCTCGTCCTTCCATTCTCTCTTCTTAACCTCCTCCGTCTCCGTCTCCCTCACCCTTGCTGCACTCTGTCTCTCCTCCGCCTGCGCGCCGGTCAGGCCGCTCATCAGTATTCACCGAGAGGAGCTTTAACTGCAGGGAAGCGGCGAGCAGACAGCCTGGCAGGCAACTGTCAGGGCACGCTTGTTAATCCTGGACCCACCTCCATGTGACAGGTGGGGGAAGGAGCATGTAAGCATGACCACGAATGCAGACAGGTTCGTATTACTGTATTGTATTGTGAGGACATCAACATTTTATGATTTCTATTGAATTTCTTGCCATTTTTACCCTAAGGCTAAAGGCAAAATGACTGCAGGTCTACAAGTCCACAAGGTGTTGCGCTGTGACACGTTGTGAGCTTATAGATCAGCTATTTCTCAGTGCATGGCACTGGCAAACGACTAAATGTAAAATCATGTTTAACGCAAATTCTAAGCTCTAAATTTCAAATCCAGATCTGAACCCTAATCTGAATCTTTTTCTAATAATGTAAACGTATCTCTAAAGAAAATTGTCCACAAAACGTCTAGCAGTATTACTATATTCTACTATACTTGTGGACACGCACGCACACACGCACGCACTCACGCACGCACGCACGCAGACACACACATTCACTCTCTCTCTCTCTTAAATCAGATCCTCTCCCCCGCTCTCTCAAGCCTTTTCTCTACATGAGCAATTAAACATGATATATATGATAACACTTGATCAAATTAATGAATTCACATTCTCCATTTCTCATCCTGACACCACAGGGTATATCTGTTGCAGCAGTACCAGTGTCAATGTTAATGGACCACAGGTTATATCTGTTAAATTACCATTCTGGGACCATAAGGCATATCACCTGCATACTGAACCATATCATTTTACATTGATTGCACTGTAACTAGGGTTTGAAACTGTAGGAACTTGATCCAACATAACAAACTTTCTTTTTTCTTTTTTTGAGCGGCGCTAACCACTCGTCCGCTCCTACGTTTGACTTTGTGTGTATGTCCCTATGTATGCAGTACCAACACTCTCTATGTATGCAGTACCAATGCTACTGTCCCATTGTATGCAGTACCAACGCTACTGTCCCTATGTAAGCAGTACCAACAGTTGCAGTCACACAAGACTAACGTCATAGAAAGTACGCAGAGACATCAACATAGCATGTCACAGAGAGAAGAGCCTATACAAGGAGATATGCATGTGCAGGGGTTGACACTAAGGTCTAGGCACTTGCCCATCGGGCAAGTACAGGTCATGTTCTACTTGCCCTCGGGTCATGGCCAGACCTGAGAGTTAACCCCAGGAATTGTTAAATGGAACCGTTAACAGGAGTTGACACTAACGCTTGCCCGACTGCCCGGGGCAAGTAAATAAAATGGTTGGGCAGGTGAAAGTTGCTACCAGGTTGCCCGACCGGGCAAGCACACATTTTGTTTTTGAGTAACATAATGAGATTATCCGTCTTTAGAAACTTGAACAGGACAAGAGTGCTGCTCCGTCTGTCTCTCTCCCCTCAGTCCATCCCTCCTCCCCAGTCCCCCCACACACACACACAAACACGTGACGTACGTGCTCACTGCTCTGTGCCTCCGTCGAAAACAGCTAATCTACAAGATCACATTAAGATGAAGACACGATGCTCACACAGCTGCAACTAGGTATAAATCAGTGGGTTTCATTCGCGCAAATGTGAATACGTTTGCAGGATTAATCCTCCCTCCAAAGAGTGTCTGTCGCGACGTGCCGTGGCCGCCTCTCTTTGCAGCGAGCCATGCAGAAAAGCTAGCCGCGAACCGCACACTGTAGTCGGCATCGGAGCGAGCCAAGAGCCGCTCCGACGCGCAACGTTGTTTTCAGATCATTCACGTTGCCGCGACACAAGCATAAAGCATTCGAAGAGAATCCCAGTTTGTAAAAAGAAAACACCAGAGCAATAAACACTTTAAAATATCTCTGCTCCACTTTCATTCATCTACTACAACTACATTCGCTTCTCCCTTCCACTTCAGTCAAGTGAGTCAACCTGTGGGTCGAGACCCCCCCAGAGGTCCCCAAATGATTTTGGGGGGGTCCCTAGACTTAAAACCTTTTTAATAAATAAAGAAAAGAAAAAAAAGACCATTGCTGCATCAAAAGTAATCAAACTATACTATAAAAACAAACACTAGCCAAATTGTAAAATAATAAAAGAAAGAGGCAAATTTTGGAAAATAGATGATCTACAAGCTCACAACTCTCAAAAACATTTTATTGGGGACCCATAATTTTTTTCTGGGACCTATTTGAATGACCACCTGTGGGTCCCGTGACCCATTATATTGAAAATCTAGCAACATCACTGCAAGTCGAAGGTAACACAGGTCCACTTGGTTACATTTCTATGCTTTTGGAGCAAAATGAACATGATGGATTTGGAACTGCGTAGGAACTGAAAAGTCTTTTTCACATTTCAAATCCTTCCAAGGTTTTCTTTTTGAGAAAAAAATGTGTGGAGGACCCCCAAAATGATATGTATTTGGCCACAGACCACCATCTCAAAATATTTAGTTCCAGGGATCCCCCAGAAACAAAATTTGAGTTACAAATGTTCGCTTAAAAAATACATATATTCAAAGATTTGCACACATTTTCCCAACTTTTCAAAAATAGCAGATCAACAGCGTGGCACTCTGTGCCGCACTGTGAGCTTGTATATCCGCTATTTTTCAATAGCTAAAGTATAAAATAATTAAGGCCCCTCCACCTTGGGCCCTAGTAACTCAGTCCCACTCTTGTGACGCCCCTGATCATGCTAGAGAGAATGTGCATTTGCCACATCTATTGTGAGTAAGCTGTACTTTCAACCTGATGTCCCTATTTTGGGCATGTCATTATAGGTGAACATTTTCAAAAATAATTTAAAAAGGAATATGAACATATTAGATATACAAACTCACAATGAGCTTGTACATCAGCTATTCTTGCTGTTGAAAAAAGTCAAAGCACAAATCGTTAAAAGAATCCGCTAATTGCCTTACATTTTACAATGAAAACATGCAAGACAAACATCACATGAACTAGCACTAGTATAAACTGTATGACATTGCAGTATTACTACTTAGATTTTGTTGTAAGCAGGTCTAGATGGGAACCTCAGCTAGACATCTCAAATGCGTGCATGCGTGCTGGTGAGGAGGGGAGGGGGGTCTTCTGACAAAAATATTTTGGATATATCCACAAGTTGCCAACGCCCCATAGTGCATTGCGCAGACGCTGTACCGAGCTTCCGGCGCCGCAGCCGAGTGTGATTTACAAGCTCACAACAGGCTGCATCTGCGACGCGACGTGAGCTTGTATGTCTGCTGTTAAACCGGAAGTGTGGTGCTAACAGGTCCAAATAATCTTCAGTAAACTCCCGCGGAAACAGGTGGATATATTTTTGCTACTCAAAATATATTTTCTTCCAGGTTCCAACATTTTATTCATTGGCCATTTCATTGCACATTTTTCGTCCTTGTGGGTACATGACACAAGTGTTGTAGTAAAAAGGTCTCTGGATAATGCTACAATATCTTTAGCTCTGCCTTGAGCTGACTCCTATACCAGGCAGACACACTGCCCTCATCGGAGACATACTGGAACATGTCTCCGATGGAACAGCCAGCGTTACAAAACAAGGTGTCGGATATTGAAAATCAAACCTCGGTTCGAAGTGGAGCGGTGAATCTGAGCAGCTATACCGTGTGTGTATGTGTGTCTAGTCTGCACAATAGTGCCATAGAAGCTGTGTGTGTGTGTGCCTGCACAACAGCGCCCCTCCTTTAACTTGTGTGTTGTGTGTGGCCACTCAAGGTATTGCCAGGCTACAGACATACCCAGCCAGCCAGCCACATAGCCAGCCACCCACCCACCCACAGACATACCTGTCTATTGGGAGCGCTTTCACCGCTCCAAAAATACAGTGAACTATCCAAAGTAAACAGATTGCCTGGCTTTGGCCATGTCTTAGGAGAAGACAGTAAAAGACGATGGATATGTTTAAAGTAAATGGTGGGCGTGGGCTGAGGTCACTCTTTGTTGGGTTTGCTGACTTTGCTCGAGTTGCAACAATCCAGGTCCAAATCTCATTCAATTCACAGAGGCAGAAAAAACATACCAGTCTTTCCAAGCAATTTTTGGTTTAGAATTCTATAACGAAATAATGTAGCATCTCTGAATGCTGGCTGGTACAGTAGGAGACAAAATCATCGCCCACGGCCACAATTTGTCAGCATTTGACTGGGTGTCTGTCTAGGGGTAATCTAATTCCCCACCAGATTATGGCATTAATAATGTGTTTATAAAAGCCCCTGGAGTCAAAAGAACGTGTGATTCAGTTAGCTGTGTTGTTCTGGCTGCAGCTACTGAGTGATGCATAATTCAGTGGTCAGTCTGTGGCTGTAGCCTATGCCTGTCACTGCAGCCCACGATAACAAACCGCCTCGCCCCCAACAACCTGCCTCCTCCCTGGGGGACCCTCAGTGCCCCATGGGGGCCATCACTCTCTCTCTCTCTGTCTCTCTCTCTCTCTCTCTCTCTCTCTCTCTCTCTCTCACTGCTCACTTCTCCCTCCTGCCTACCGTCATGCCTTCCCTGGTCTAAGCACATTTTATAGTTATCCTATTTTAACCTCTACTTGTCCAGTTGACGGTGAACAGATACTGTGTTAGAGCACCACCCTGCTCCATACCCGTACGGCCACACGCACGCACGCACACGTTTTGTTTTAACACGAGGGAGATGGAGAGAGGAAAACAGATCTCCATGCGAGAGAGAAAGTAGAGCAAGCTACTTTCATGGTCAAGTGAGCATTACTTTGTAGACAGTGAGTGACGATGGAGGCAAGTTTTGGCAAAGAAATGTGGTGTAGATGGAAAAAGTGGTCAAAGTACAGAGCAAACTCGGTCCCGTTTTAGTCTAGAGGATTTTTAAGAGTCTGTCAATCTTTCAAGATCTCTGAATAAAAATTACAACAAAAAATGAACTCCCACATTGTAGCGTTCCTCTGTTGTTGTGTAGACTGTCGCACACGGGCCAACATGGCTCACGCCGGGTTGGACCAAACGACAATCAACGCCAGCGTGTCCTCGCAACTGACCACTGCATTATTTCTGCCATAACTTGAAAACAGAAATGAGAATAGCAGCGAAGACGAAAAGGTGTGAAAAGTTCCTGTGATCCCACGGAAAGACTATCACCAATCAGTGATTACCCTTACAGACTCATTTGAACCCTCCCATCTAGCCCGGTTCTTCATCTCATAATCAGCCTGTTAATAAATAATTTAAATAATACCAGAAGAATTAATTATAATATTCATAAATTGCTATATTGAGAGAGTCAGACAGGTACCGCAGTACATGTACAGGTCCAATGGTGGAGCTCTCTCTGACAACATGGTGGTCAGACATTCGTATATAAAAGAATACAGTATATGACAGTTAAGGTCTTTGCACACTGCTGCGTTTTTCGGGCCGAATATCGGAGTGAATTTCGGAGTGCGTGAATAAAAGAATCAACCTCACGTTATGTCAATCACGTTTGCACACTGCTGACCGTTTCGTATTTATTTTCGGACCAGGGTTGATTTTTCCCGATTTTCGCAGCTGTCGCCCTCCCTTGCTCTCTCTCTCTTTTCTCTCTCTCTCCCTGGCCTACGGCTTTCGGATTTCCAAAACGCAACGAAAACACGCAGTGCAGTGTGCAACCACCTTTAGGCGTTGGACAAGTTCATAGGTTCCTGATAATATGACGAGTTTCCCAAGTCCCTCAAAGACACGTGGGGATACGTTCTGGTATATTTCCACAGAGATGCTGCGTCTGCTGTCCTTGGCTAGACTAAAACCTAGTTGTTTTGGGCCACAGTTGATAAGGCAGGGAGACAGTGTGTTCTTTCTCCACAGAGCAAGGCCTTTGTGTCAGATGGTCAGTTAGTCATCATACTTTGGTCAGCTGGGGGAAGAGCACGTCGTACACCCCCAGGTGAAAGGTCAGTGTCAAACAGTCAATATGTATCGATAAAGAGCTACTCAATTATTAAGTATGAACAAATATACCTATCACAGCCATTAGCCATAATCTCAGCCTGGTATCAAGTTCCAGGCTGATCAGTGCAATTCAGCACGGTTACAACCCGACCAGGCTGATGCAGAACTGGTTCTCCACCGTGCCAAACCAAACCGTACCACGCTCAAAACGTGCATACATCAATAGGTGTGTGATAACCAGTTATCTAGGAGAACACCCCAGCCATGCACCTTTATTAGTAATGGAACTCTTCAAGAGCTGGTGGATGCTCCGCTTAGAGAGCAAAACAGACTCCTTCCAGCACCTCCCACTCTCTACCAAGTAGCGTCTGCAGAACAGCACTGAAGTGTCACGATCGAGCCAATTAAGTGGGATGCTGAGTGGCAATCGGTCCCTCGGGAGTGTCATCATCACTCCCCCTGCACACATACTGTACCGTACATGTGTGCGCGCACACGCACACACACACACACACACGCACTCACATATTATCGACAACTCACCCCTAATGAGGTGTTGTCGTTCCTTCTCGCTACCAGTAGTGTTGCCATGCCGACAACATGCCACGGGTTACTTTTGCATGCATTTTCTGCGGGTGAGGCAGTTCTCATCCCTCAGACGCATTAATTTCACACCTGCCTACACATGCTAGCATAACAGGGGCAGGCGGGTGTCAGAGTAAGAATGTTGCGTGTGTGTGCACCTGTGTACTGTATGTACAGTATCTGCCTGGCCCAACAGGTGCGCCAATGTTTTGTCTCTAAATATATTTGTATTGTGTGACCTCTGTGTTCGATTCGCTTGCGCTAGTAACGGTATATTGTGCCATTATGTAAGTACGGTAATGTCAAATTATATTTTTTGAGTAGCACGCAAACACCTGTATATTTGCCCTTTCCTGCATTGTCTAAGTAAGGTCCCATCTAATTAATTTGCTTGCGTGACACGCAAGCATAATAGTAGTATAAACTCTGATCCTGAGAAAAGATCCTGTAAGAATACAAAATAAAGGATAGATGAGAGGCAAGGCAGGGCACAGGGAGTCAACTGTTTTGACACCAGGGAATATGAGCATAAAAAGAAGAGAAGATAAAAGGAGAGGGGATCTGATTTAGAAGACAGGCGGGGGACCTGCAAGTTACGCAAGAACTGAACTATGCCAAATGAAAATCCCAGTCTAATGCAGTGGACCATTTGCATTCACAGCGCTAGTTCTGACTTTATTATGTGAGTGTGTTTATGTGTGTTTGTAAGCAACGCACATTACATCAGACTAAAAACTAAAACATGCATTTTCAAAAGCTTTTACATAGGTTTAAAGTATGTGTTTTATTCCTTTTTTTATTGAACCGTTGCTTTACTGTATTTCATTCTGATGTTTTCATTCATCTTGTATGTAATAAATCATTTGATAGACTACTCCTACTCTATATGATTGGTTGATCTTTGCCAATTCCGTTTTTTTTTAAGCAAATTGAGTCTACACCTCTATGATTATAAACTATATACATACATTTGACTTGACTTGTCGTGTCGTACAGCAGTATAATGGCAGTACACTACACATTTTGCAGTCTAGCGACTGACTGACCCACAGCAAAACAAATTTTTCATACAAGTTATTTGTCAATCAAGATTCAATAAAGATTTCTGATTCTAAATGTGTGTAAGGGAGTGCGCCATATGGTATGCCTGACGCGCAATTTGGAATTGTAACCACATTTCCAGGCGGAGACGCTCATTTTCATTTCTTAGCGTCGGCAGGTTAGCTACTCACCACCAACGTCGGCAGGTTAGCATTTCACCCGCTTGCATTCACCAGCGTCGTCAGGTTAGCATTTCACCAGCTTAGCATTCACCAGCGTCAGCAGGTTAGCATTCACCAGCTTTAGTTTTACAGAGGTTAGGGTTATGGTTAAGGTTAGGTGGTCGGACCACCCGGCACCTCCGCGCGGTCCAAAAGGAGCGCTGCCTAGCTCCGGTTCAGCCAATAAAAGCTTCCGTGGGTGGGGTTTGACTAGAACTGTGGTGCAATTCCAGATAACGCTGTCTATTCCATGCTCTGTGTGTTAGCAGGGGATGTCTGTCCCTGCACATCCTGTGAACTCAGGCCTGATTTATACTTTGTTGTGTGTGGGTGTCCCGCATCGAAAATAAGCTCACAACGCGTTGCGATGTGACTTGTTGCTGTGAGCTTGTAGATGTGCAACCAAATATAAAATCAGGCATCACTTGTAACGGCAGCACCACAACTTCTGACAACCGCATAATACAGTAGAAACTGACACTTTCTTTAATTGTTATTTGTATTTTGCACCGTCCTGTGACACTCAAACCTACTCTGTAAATAATCATACATGTGATTGTGTACAAGTACGTCTCAAATTACAGAAACACTATTTGGCTGTATATTCTGAATTGCAACATATAGGCTATTGAGCATCAAACTTCTAATTAAACAAAAACTATATTTTGACTAATCGTTCTATAATGTGAAATATGCATAAAATAATATACTGCATAATCTTCCATTTGGGAGATATCCAGTTACAGTTGGGATGTTGCTCATATATACAGTACAGTGCAGGGCAAAATCTAGAGTGCTAATGTAAGTCTGAGCTGAGAGTTACATTAACACTCAGGATTTTGCAGTGTAGTATGCTACTAAAAGTGTTGGTGTGTCTCTGCACCATCCGGCTAATTCTTGTGCAGCTGCTGTATTTTGTAGAATAAATGACTTTAAAACTAAAGTGCACTTCACACAATGCTTCCCACCGCAGAATATGCATGCATTGCATACAGTCATGCACCCTGACAGAAGAACCCCCAAAACAACATTCCATGCAAGTGAGCAGTGCCTATTCAGCCACCTCGTCGCTGCACCATTGTCACCAAGCTGAATTCCTGCGCAGCCACTTGGCAAGTAAAGTAATTATGACACAAGCCGCACTTCTGTTGTTGTGACTACGGTGCATTTCTCCCCCCAGTGCTGACTACCAGTGGTGTAAAGTAACTAAGTAAATTTACTTAAGTACTGTGATTAAGTACAATTTTGAGGTATTTGTACTTTACTTGAGTATGTCCAATTTCCAATACTTTTACTTATACTCCACTAAATCTCAGATCCAAATGTTGTATTTTAGTCCACTACATTTCTTTGAAACTTTAGTTGCTTGTTACTTTGCAGATATAAAGTATAATATTAAAACATACATAAACCGCTTTAGCCCTATTGGCTATTTGAAAATAGCCGATCTACAAGCACACAACGCGGTGCAATGCGACACGCTGTGAGCTTGTAGATCTGCTATTTTCAAACATTCAAAAACACTTTTACTTTTGGTACTTTAAGTAAATTTTGATGCCAACACTTTCATACTTTTACTCAAGTACATTTTGAATTCCGGACTTTTACTTGTAAAAGAGTATTTCTACATTGCAGTATTGATACTTTTACATCCACTACTGCTGACTACAAGTAAATACACACACTGTACGATTAACTATACACCTGTCGTGTGTGCGTGCATGTGTGCGTCACCTTATGCCCGGACAACCTTAAAACACCTGTGGGGGTTTAGAGAGCCGCTGCGCTGCTTACCCAGGCGGTGGAAAGCCTCCGTGGCTGCGTGGCGCAGGTTCTGCATGTCTTGACTGAAACCCCCGAACGACTCCCTGTGTCCCGTGGCTGTTATTATCTGTGCGCAGAGAGCAGAGAGGGTCCACGCTGGGTTTTTGTTGTCTTAATAAGGGACTCAGTTGAACAACACAGCAGCAGCATCAGCATCAGCAACACTCCCGCCAGTTAGTTTCTCCCTCCCCCTCCGCCTCCCTCCTCCTCCCGTCTCATCATCAACAAGCTGAAGGGCACACGAGGAGGGATGCTTACTGGAGTCTCTCCTCCCTCAATGTCTTTCTCCTCTTGTCCTTTTGCCCGAAGCTGTTCTTTTCTGCTCTGTTGGGCTCACTGTTGCTCAGTTCCCTCTCTCTCTCTCTCTCTCTCTTCCCCCTCCCTCTCTGTTTCTCTTTCTCTCTCTCCTCTCATGATGATATTACTCTCACCCTCCCTTACCTCCGTAACCCTCCCCCCGACCCAACCTCCCTCCCCTTCTGCCCGCTGTGACTCGACCAATCAACGGTGACAGAAAAATAGTCTCAGGCCAATAGAGGGAGAGTATGAGCTGACATGAGGCTGAGTGCTGGTATGTTTTGAAAGGTAGGAGCGCCCCAGAGTTCTGCAGTGTACAAAGTGTGTGTGTGTGTGTGTGTGTGTGTGTGTGTGTGTGCGCGTGCGCTTGTAGCTCCTTGGGGCGCACTAGTGAGACAAGTTTTGTTTACCTTGCAACCAATCGCACTGCATCCTGAGATGAAGCTGGCATCAGCATTCTGACAACTCCATCTCCTACCAGAGAGAAATGCAGTTTAAACACATTTAAATAAATAAAAACATACATAAATGAATATTAAACTGTTTGAAGAGGAAAAAAAGTTCCAACCTTCTGCTTTTATGATTACAATTTGGGGGAATGTTATTGCTATATATGTGCTAATTGTCTCCACCAGCCGAAGGCTGAGGGAGAGTATGTTTTCCCCTCCGTCCGTCCGTCCGTGCGTCCGTCCGTCCGTGTGTCCGTCCGTCCGTGTGTCCGTCCGTGTGTCCTCGCAGTTTGTGTGCAGCTAATCTCAGTCGCCGTTGGCCCGGTCGCTGCCAAAGTGAGCACACACATTCCCTGGATCCCAATCTAGAACCTCTGCCCTAAATTTTTCAAATGGGCTTTTTCTAGCGCCACCTAGTGGCCGATGTTCGCAAGACACATTTCTGTGCACTACTCTTACAGATTTTGTCCAAAAATCCTACAAATCGGTAGGCAGTATCTCGACAGTCATGTGATCGACACGGATCTGTCCGATTTTTCATATTCCATCCTGATTGGCTAAGATTGGCTTCCAAAGTTTGTAGGATTGAGCCGTTTGGAACAAAATGCCTCAAATCCCAAACGCAAAGTGCAATTATCATGAAATCGCGCACACACGTTCCCACTAGGTCGAAGAAGAAATGCCACTTAAAATTTTTGAAAGCAGCCTCATGGTGGCGCTATAACAGGCCGATTTGAGGTTTTACCTATAACTCCATCGATCAGTTTCAAACTTTGTAAGCGCATTCCCTAGAGGCCAAGGAAAAACCCTTTCCCTGCATTTTTCACATCAGCCTTTTATAGCGCCACCAGGAGGCCGACTTAAGTAAAACACAATTTTTCCTATTATTCCTTGAGATTTTATCCAAAAATCATGCAAATCGGTACACAGTATCTCTATAGTCATGTGATCAAGTACGATTCGTCTGATCTTTCATATTCCATCCTGATTGGCTAATATTGGCTTCCAAAGTTTGCAGGATTGCTCAGTTTTTGAACAAAATGCCTCAAATCATCAACGCAGCTTGCGATTACCGTGAACTTTGCCACACATATTCCCACTAGGTCAAGGAACAAATGCTACCTTTTTCACATTGGCCTGTTATAGCGCCACCAGCAGGTAGACTTTAGCAAAACACATTTTTGGAACACAATGCTTCAAATCATGCATGCAGCGTCCGATTGCCATGAAAGATCTAAGGTGAAGAACATATGCCACCCTTTTTACATTGGCCTATTATACAGTAGCACCACCAGGATGCACAGCCTGGTGGAGACCTGTGCTCGGAAGAGCACTGCTTCTAGTTTGAATTGGATTTTTTTCAAGTCAATATGTATGTAGAAACGCCTAACCAGGGGTCGCAAATTAGCTTCGACTATAAACCCTACATTACCCTACATCTTGTGTTTTCATAACTCAATGATACAACACAGTACAAGCACAATTATGGTATTGAACAGCAGGTGGCTCCATGGTTAACAAAACGTCCACAGACTGGACTTCGACTTTCCTCCACCTTACATGGAATACGTTTTGTTGGTTAATTTGGTTGTCAAATTAACAAATGAAATTCATATGGACTAAACTCAAATAATAGGCGTGGAAGTAAATAATGTAGGCTAGAAAACCACAACAAAGTCAGAAACATTGCTTACCTAGGCACTAATCAACAGTTTACGTCGTCACACCTTGCCGCCAATTAACATCGCTCGACGCTCTCACTGTAACATAATTATAATATCAATATTTCGCCGTACTTTATCGTTGTTTTGTCACGTATAAACATCACAGTCAGTCTGTCACCTGTAGGCTGTAACATATGGACCGTGTTCGTCCAACAATTGTTCGCGGGCATGTTATGACCCGTTTAATGAATGCAAAGCAAATACCGGTATGCAAATACATTAACTGCACGCTGCATGATGACATGATGATACCGTTCGACTTTCGCCTTTTTGAGTCCTCTCGGGTTCCGTTGTTCCACGCATAGGGTACGCTTTTGCCATGAAAGGTTTTACTAGGCGGCATAGATCTAATGTGCATTTCACAGCCACGCGCTTGTTCAGGGAAGACATATGTTCTCAACCTAAAAAGTAATCATATTTTAAATATGATTTTTTTTTTTTGGTTGAACCACTGCTGTACACATTCTAGGTGGGGTCCCCAGTTAGGTCCCCACCCTGACCATGACCCTGACGAGCTCTAAAAGTAAAGTTGAGGGCGGCATAAGGCATTACATTTTGTATATTCACTGTGAAAATAGCAGATCTACATGCTCACAACACCTCTATTTTCACAATTTCTGTCACAATTTATTTTTGTTTTATTTGGCCAAAGTTGAATTTGTCATTTTGATTTTAGAGGTAAAGTCTTTAATGAGAAAACAATGTTGCACATACTGCACATTAATTAACAGTTAATCATCTGGGGACCCCCCACAATAATGTGGGGACCCCATGGGGGTCCTGACCACGGTCCTGACCCACAGGTTGAGAACCACGGACTCTGTGCAGAATAAAGCCTGGTAGAGATGGGATTTATGGCTCTTTGAAGTGAGCCGGATCTCTGGGATCCGTTCCTTTCAAAGAGCCGTTCAAAAGACTGACTCATTCTACTAGTTACTTTGTAGATTTGATTATAATTGTAAATAACTTCAACCCTATATACATTTATTTCGGACATATATTATATAGGTACAAACCTGCCATTTGAAAATAGGGTATCTACAAGCTCACAATGCGTTGCGTTGCGACGCATTGTGAGCTTGTAGATCTGCTATTTTCAAATTATTTTTCAACATTTTACTCATTGGAAAACCTGTGAAACAGGACATTCTGCATAATGAGTACGTTCTAATATTGGTACTTTAAGTACATTTTGATACCAATACTTTTTTACTTTTACTCAAGTACATTAACATTCCAAACTTATACTTGATTGCAGTATTGATATTTTTACCAGGGCCGTGCTTACCATACAGGCAAAATAGGCAGCCGCCTGGGGCCCCCTCACAGCCTGGGGGCCTCATGAGATTATTATTATTATTTTATTTTTTTAACCAACATGGCCATCAGGGGGCCCCAGTTGAGCTCTCAACTGTGAGACAGAGAACAGTTGAAGTGAGGGTGAGGGTTAACATTAGCTCATTAGAATCTGAAAAGAGCGTGGCTCTCAAAGGTGTGACCAGAGAACAATGGTCCTGATTACCCAAGCGGTTCTTTTGTGTCTGTTCTGTGATGTCACGTACATTACTTTAACTTTAAGAAGGATCGATGCGGGGAATGGATACATTATTTCTAAAGTGTGTGTATATATTTATATTTAGGGCCCCCATATTTATATATACATATAATATATGTGTATCAATTCCATTTCATTTTGGGGGCCCCATATAGTTTGAGGTGGGGCCCGGGATGAGATCAATATAAAAGAAGGGTAAAAAGGGCCTTAACATGAAATGTGATGTTTAACTTGAAATACTTTCACAGGGTTTACTGGGGCTTCTTAAAGATGGCACGCATAGTTTGTATACTGTTTATTTATATTTAACATTTTGAGGGGCCCAAATATATCCATTTGGGGCCTCTCAATCTCTCAAACAGAAACACCCAGGGGGCTCCATGAGTTATCGTCAAATATAAATAAACAGTAAAAAGGCCCTTAACATAGTCATGTAATGTATGTGTTTAACTTCGAATGTCACAAGTTACTTTAGTCTCCTTAAAAATATAAACAAGATTTATACTGTATATATTTATATTTAACGTTTTGAGGGCCCCCAAATTCATTTGGTGCCCCACCAGCTCTCAAACTCAAGCTCTCAATACCCTCATATATAAATAGTAAAAGGGCCCTTAACAAAAGGCTGTTAACATGGTCATGTAATGTAATGTTTAACTCAGTATTCTTATTCTTATTACTTTACCTGTCCTGTGTTAGTTGCTTCTGGTGAGAGAAGTTGAAGCTCATGCTTTATCTTCTATATGTCAAACATTGTGGCCATCCATAGCTGAGTGGTTAGTGAGCCTGCCAAGGGAACCAGATCCCTGGTTGTCACAGGTACGATCCCAGGCCAGGTTAGCAATGTGTTGCAGTGTCCCTGAGTAAAACACCCAACCCCTGTTTTCTCCCTCCTCTTCTTATTATTTTCTCTGGAATTCTTTTGAAAAAGTGCTAGAGTTTATAGGCTATTAAACTTGTAAAAAAAATATATATATATATATATTTTTTTTTCAAATAATTAAAAGCTAAAATATAGGAAACAAAACATAAGGGAGTATTTATTTCGCGACCCCTAGAAATTGGTCTGCGACCCGCATATGGCTCCCGACCCAGGGGCCTCAAACTGGGGTTTGCCTGGGGCCTCCAAATCGCTAAGCACGGCCCTGATTTTTACACAAGTAAAGAAATTGTGCACTTTTCCCACCACTGTTCATTAGAAAGGAATGGCTCCCTATAATGTGAACCGAATCCTATCGTTCATTTCAAAGAGACGTTCAAAAGACTCGATTCGTTCGCGAACGTCCCACCTCTAAAGCCTGGTAGGCGAGGTTAGTGCAGAAGGAGGATGCATGTCTTTCTTGTGCGGGGACAAAAAAAGTACCCTATGCTCTGTCACAACAACACAGCAGCAGCCCTCAGCAGATGACTAAACATCTAACCAAGTCAACACACACTCACTCACACAGACACACAGACACACACACACCTACTGTACTGTACAGTACAGTACAGTACAGTACACTACAGCACACACATACTGTACATACACACACACACACACCGATCTGCGTTCAGAGGAGCGGTGAGTTGAAACAGAGATCTCTTGTGTCTGTAGCTTCTTTATCTCGTTTGATCGAACACCTGTGGCGTGACTAAAACGAATATTAGCCATAGCTAACGTTAGCTCAAAGCAGAGCCTCATAGTACACAGTGTGACTGCTGATGTTAGGGGGTGGATAATGGATGGATGGATGGATGGATGGATGGATGAATATTGTTGTTGTAGTAGACAGCAACCTGCTAGCCACCATCCCCCGTGATCGGGATCAACTATCTGTGGCTGTAATTAGATATATCTAAATATGTGTTGTTTACTTTACAGAGATATAAATATACAGGGGCATACAGTGCAAAACATGCCCCCTTGAGATCAGAACACTGTCCCTAATTCCAGAGTGGCTGGACAGGAGGAGAGATATTTTCTAGGGACATTGTTGCTATTTCCTCAGGGTAAAGCCTCACATGTAACCTTTTTTTTTTTTAATTAATAAGATGTATTTATTTCCAAGTATGGTAGAGTATTATACAGCATAATTTATACAACTGGGGTGGTTGTATTTGTTTGATTGTCTCCCTACTCTTCTATTGAGACGTTTAGTGTCAAAATGTCATGTCTCACCTAGACACAGGATCATTCTGACATGAATTTTGACCTGATGGTCAATATTCAATGCTGAGCAAGCAGGCAGGCTATAATAGCTGTTTGGTAAACAATAATAATAATAATTAGGAAACCGGGTTCAAAATAAATCCATGGTAGAAGAAGATCGTTACATAGTGCTGCTTTAATCTTGCCATTGCACTACAAATTAGATGTCATATTCTGGTTAGTATTAACTCATTGGCCGCCTCCCCCGATAGTCACGAGAAAATTCCAATGTCGCTCCCCGCCAGGCCCGATAGTCCCGAGAATTTGCTTTTATATAATGTAATGTTTAATTACATTATTCTGCAGCCCGTGAAAAAGTTTGAGCTTTCAGTCATATAACGAACCAAAGATATCACTCATCACAGTAAGTGTGTTTGAAAACAAGAGTGTAATAACGTATAAATCTCAATAGAAATGAATAAAACTCCCAATAAACCACAGTGAATGCATTTAGCGTGGCAGAGCGCAGCCCGCAGAGTGCAATCAGCGGCACACTGGCCACACGCATGTAAAGGGATGTGGGGCAGGGATGTGCAGAGAATATTTAGAGAGGCAGGGGCTGACATTTCTAAAGGGGCCTTTTGGTGGACAATTCTATTGAATGCAGCCCTCAGGGGCAGGGGCTCAAGCCCCCTTTGATGTCTATGTGTGTACATGCCTGGTGAAGGGGCTGGCAGAAGCGACAACGGAGCAGCTGGATCTGAGACCATTTTGCACAAATCAAACAAAATCCAGTAAAATGTTCACTTGGAAAGCCATGACCTGCCTCATTGGCCAACAACACACAGCTTCATCATAACCCCCAAAGTCTCGACAACAAAATATTATGTCCCAGGCAGCCAGACAACAACGAAGATCAGAAGATCAGATCAGCAGGAGCGTCACAAGGGAAAAGTGGGACGAGTCTGAGTTACTAGGGCCCAAGGTGGAAGGGGCTTCATTATTTTATACTTTTGCTATTGAAAAATAGCAGATCTACAAGCTTGCAGCGCGACACTCGGTGCCATGCTGTGAGCTTGTATATATCTATTTTTTAAATCCCCCTATGTAGAAAATTCATGGGGGGCCCGCAGTGAATCCTTGTACCCAGGGCCCAGCACCGACACCCAGTTGGAACAGATCCTCAGCCCACTACAAACACACGTATAGAAAGCCTGGTGAGGCGAGGTTACAAACAACACAATCACCTACTGGACAAGATGCAGCGCCGTCGGCCGGTCCAGTCGACCACCAACCGATCTTCAAGCCCTGCTACGGGAGTGGAGAGGAGAAAATATCCCCCCCCCCCGGCGGAGTCCTCAATCAGGCGACCATTGTCTGAAGAAAAGCAACGTGTCGCGTCCATATAACTTCCATCGGTATGTAACAAAACTGGTGAAAATAGCAGATCTGCAAGCACACAACGCCTCGCATCCATGGAGCCTGATGGGAGGAGGAGTTCTAGGTGTATTATATTCCAGTTCTCAGGAAAGGGTCGCGTCCAAACTCCCAGCGGTGTAACAAAAAAAAGGAGTGAAAATAGCAGATCTACAACGCGTCGCGACGAGTGGAATCCAACGAGGAAGAAATGCAAACACGGCGATCGTCATTGTCAGTAAGTTTACTGTTGTTGTTTACATCCAAGCCTAAACTACTTTTCTTCCTCCTCACTTGGCTGATGCTGCAGCGTGCGTGCACGCGCAATCGCGCATGTGCGCGTGTTTGAGGCGCGCCGCGCAACGGCGCAAGTGCTTGCAGCCTGAAGGAAGGAAACGCGCCTGGAGAAATATCACCACTGGCCGTGTGTGATCGCTGCAGTCTGTTCCGTTCTAAAGCCCGCCTACTGTATCCGGTTATGTAACACTCACATGCATGCAAGAAACGTTTCCGCATCCGGTATAGACCCAGGCCGGATCAGCAACAAGCAGAGTAACTTGATTCCTATCAGTTCTCTACGAGGCCACTGAGCAGGGGCGTCAATTGGGTATGGCAGGGGTATGCAGCTGCCATACCTTGGCTACAGGGGGAAATAATAAAAATGTACTTTTCATCGTGCCTGTTGCTAAGGTATGGCAACATGACTGGTGTCTAGTCATGTTGCCATACCTTACCTTTTTCTGAACTGACGCCACTGCCACTGAGGCCAGCCAGCAGTTTGCGCACATCAACAGAGCATGAGAGCGATTCAATTCAAAGGAACGTTATTGGCATGAGAAAACATAGGCTACGTTTACATCGCCAAAGCAAGTGCCACAAATAAATAAAACAGTTGAATATGGGGAACATATTTACAGTTATACACATAGGCTTTGCCTTATATAAAGTTATAAGTTATAAGTGTGTGTGTGTGTGTGTGTGTGTGTGTGTGTGTGTGTGTGTGTGTGTGTGTGTGTGTGTGTGTCAAAATGTGATCTGTGCAAAATAAAACACTTGAATGTGAATAAAAGGTAAAAAGATTATTTCTATTTGTGTGAAGTCAGTATGACGCCCTAAGGGCAAGAGGTGACCTATTACAGCCCTATTACACTATTCCAGTTATTGCCCTATTACACAATTACACTTATTACACTAGTAAACTTATCTGATAAGTGCCTGACGCCATAAATACAAATATCAACTGAATTATCCACTTGAAAAGCGATCGATCACAAAAAGGTCAATATCTCCAGTTTTATCAATTAGAGCTGGATTTTGGTCAAAAATTGCTATTTTGAGATGGCTGCAACTATAGAAAAAAAAGCTTTTTATTTTATTTTTTTATTTTTTGGTGAGACTAGAGGTTGTCTTCTTTCTTTTCAGGTACTGTAAGACATGGTCGAAAAAACACAGAATTTAGGAAAAATGTCAATATAAAAAAAATATATAATTTTTTTTATTAAACAAAATGGCAGGAGAGCCATACAGTCAATGTTAAAATGGCGGCCAATGTGTTAAGTAATAAACAAATCTAAATATGAAACCGATTTTTTTTCCCCCACAAATTATGATTTATTATAGTATTATAAACCACATAACATACCCCAAGGGACATTTATCCTAACAAAAACAAAATGTTGTCAATGTCCCAGACCATCTGTCAGTCAGTTTGTACCCTGGCTTGCCTATGACTGACAGACATGACTTTATTGACATTATTGACAAAACCCTTGTTTAGTTTTTGATTTGCTGAGCAGTTTTACACACCCCCACCGGGGGCACTAGCTAAGTAAACAGAAGCGAGGGTGTCTTTGTCAACATAAGCTTAAAACCTGTTTGCGTTGTAGACAGATAAACCAGACGTTGGCAGTGACTTTGCAAAGCCAAGAGATAACGTTTGCTTCTTTTCGATCGTCATATAATTATAGGTTGACATTCAGGAAGCAGGAGGCGAGTGTCTTCATCTTCATCATCATCATCATGAAGTTGTTGAGATGGTGACGAATAGACCCCAGTGATGGAGAGCCAGAGAAAGAGGTATGCGGCCCCTTCCTTACTTCAAAGAGGATTATTAATCTGTTTCTTCTACTGTGCTAAATGGATGGTGATCGCCATGTGACATAGCCCTCGGATAGACCGTTGCTCACTTCTGCATATTCGCCCACAAAACAACGCTTGTTCGCTTGTACTGCTTAGGGGCTTTTCTTCACTTGCTTGGAACTTAAAAATAGAGAATTGCAATTCTCTCTGTTCCACATTGTTATTTTTAAGCATGATGATGGTGCCAAACACGTGTGAGTTCATCAATGAATTGGTGGCTGGTTAAATAGTCTTTTCCCTTTTCACCAGGCTTGTAGATTGATTGGTTGTTTGGTTGATAATTTAATTTTCATTTCCTGCACACAAAGTGCCCAACCCTTGTGCGGTTATTATAAGACACTACTTTACACTTACATCATGTTTACAGTAGGTCTACATTCACGTAATACATTCAATTTCAGCCCAGAATTATACAGAAAAAAGCTTGACAAATACAATCTGCCACAGCAAAAGCTCCTTTAACAAAACATATCTCAAGTTTATCATAATCATCTAACTCAGGGGTGGGCAATTACCTCTCTTGTATACATACTGTACCACTTTATTTAATTTTGCACACAGATGTTAACATCAGTTACATATGTTTTTTTTACGTGATGCTGAAAATGCAGGTTTCCCATAGTATTACACAACTTTGTGTTGCTGAACTTTCTAACCTGCGTGTGTGTGTTTGTCACAATGTCTGTCAGTCACTGAGTGCTAGGGATAGGATGATAATCGCTATTATCGTTTTTCGTGATAAAAAACACTCACAATAATCGAATCGTGGACCTGTAAATGATGTACTTGATACAAACTTTTTTTCACTCTCTACCAAATCTCTTTGCCAAAAAATAGCCGATCTACCAGCTCACAACGTTGTGAACTGGTAGATCGGCTATTTTATTGGCAAACGTTCCGCCCCAGGATAATGAATGTTGGGGATATTTTGATTATCGCGATGATATCGTAAAAATCGCAATTTCTTTGGTCACAATAATCGTGACATGACTGAGTGCCTCTTCTTCCCAGCTCTGAGGAGGACAGCTCCAGGGAGCGAGGCCTGCTCTACTCCTGGAGGGGCTACTCCTACAGTCTCACCCCAGAGAGACTGCTCCTTTCACGGCCTGTCCTCCAGGCAGCCCTGGGCACTCGGCATGGGGTCCTGTTGGTGGAAGGTAAGACTTGTTTAACCCAATTTATATTTCTACCACTTTTTGTCGTCACATGTTCAAATACTGGATTCTGATTGGCTTAAAACAGTGGTAAATCAGTCAACAACCTTGAGTTGGCTCATGGACCCCGCCCACTGTTGTGTTGCATGATTGTAACTAAATAACCTTGCAAGTTACATCTGTGTTTTCTTTCGTTTATATGGTAGAAGTGGTAGAAAAGTAATTTACCATTTGAGGCTTCGCCTCGTGCCACAACCCTGAAACAGTGGTAAATCAGCCAACAACCCACTCCCTCTCATGGTAAATGGCTTACATATACTTGTTTAGCGGTGCGAGGTGTTGTGTGCTTGTAGATCGTCTATTTCACTTGTTTAAATAATTTTGAAAATGATAAATACAAAACAAACGCTTTTGGACAGGTTTCTACCCGACAACAACAATCTTCTTTTTTTTTTTTTTACTTGGGTTAACTAATTGGGTTAAATATAGGACTGGGGCGGTATGATTTCTTTGGTTAACGCGGTAATAAGTCACTGTTTACCGGATGCATTACTCCATTACGGTAACGTGGTATCTCCCCAAAAAGTTGTTTTGAATGATAAAAAAACAAACAGCGCAGTATGAATTACACAACCACAGTATAGAGGGTATGCTCATGCATAAATTGAATGGCAAATCGAGAGGCGAAGTAAGTTTATCTTCGTTTAATGCAATCAGATAGGACGATAGGACTTTTCTGTTTGGATGTACATGTATGGGCTGTCAAGGCCAGAAAGTAGTTTTTTTGCCACTCAGTAGGCGTTCCCGCATAACTTCCGTATGTCACGCGCATACCCTCTATTGCAGTTATTGCACCAGCCCTAGACTGCACCAATGCAACTCCTTGCAAATAGTGGTAACTCCTTGCAACAAAACAGTTTTAAGGCCATGTCACACAAATGTAACTCTTTGCAACAGCCATTGGGGAGAATGGTTGCAAGGAGTTGCATTGGTGTGGACTGGCCTTAAGGGTATACAGTTTACACCAAACAGTTTAATGTTAACTGTCCTCATAGTTGTGGTGTGAACTCTGTCATCAACCAGAACCTTTTTGTTTAAATATTATCTTTAGTTAAAAAAAAATAATCGTGGATATCTACTCCGCAATATGCATTAAAACAACCGTGGTATAGGGTTATTGCACCCAGCCCTAGTTAAATATGAGTTGAATATGGAGATGCAAGGTTATATAGAGGTGCCTGCTTGCAGCCCTATACTGTAGACTGCAGCCCTATACTGTAAAGCTTATAGTCCTCAGAGCTAGAGTTTAATTATTTGATAGAAAACATGTCAATGTATTTGATTGGTGAGGGGTATCTTTCAAATTGAACAGTACAACTTTTGATTGTGGAAAACCTGTACCGTACACTGTGACTGGAGACAGCTTATAGTCCTCCGCGTTTATTCCACTCAGCTATTCCACAAAATCTGTGGTAACATGCAATTCTATTCAACCAATACATTGAACTACAGCTTACTATTTACCACATGCATGGCTCATAAGAGTTAAATGAAAGCAGAAGAAAGCCAGCACTTAAGGAAGTGTTCTTCAGGTACTTACATACTATCGCTGGCGCAAGTAATAATAGAGTCATAATACCTTTTTTGCTCCTGATGATTCATTGGCTTGTCACCGGACAGGGGGCCAGGTGTACAGCTTCGGCCAGTTGCCGTGGAAACAGAGCCAGGCGCACGAGCCGGCGACGTCGCCGGTCCTGGAGAGCGCCCTCAGCGGGCAGCGGGTGGTCGCCGTGGCGGCCGGGGACCTCCACTGCGGCGCGGTGACGGAGGACGGCGGCGTCCACATGTGGGGGGAGAACTCGTCGGGGCAGTGCGGCCTGACGGGGCTCAGCACCGTCCCCAACCCCACCCCCGTCGCCCTGCCGGACTCGGACGCCGGCGCCCCGCCGCCCAACACCGTCCCCGTCCTGGAGCTGGCCTGCGGGGGCCGGCACACCCTGGCGCTCTCGGCCCAGCACGAGGTGTGGGCCTGGGGCAGCGGGTGCCAGCTGGGCCTGGCATCCGCCACCGTCTCCGTCCCCATCGGGAGGCCGCAGAAGGTGGAGCACCTGGCGGGCAGGTACGTCTAAGGACGGGACGATATGAAAATGTCATGTCACGATTAGGGATGGGCCGACACTCGTGATAATCATATCGTGGAGATTTAATTTATCGTGATGTTGTCCTCCATCATGCACTGGGATCAATTCACCTTTTATTTGCCGAGCTGCATATCCGGTACCATTTAAACCCTCTTTTGGTAAAACGTAGGCCTAACCCTATCGTAAATCGCAATTTCTTTGGTTACAATAATCGTGATATGAAATTTTCATATCGTCCCATCCCTAGTCACGATTATTGTGACCAGAAAAATTGTTATTTACGATATTATCGCGATAATCGAAATATCCCCAACATCCATTATCCTCTGATATTTTCTATCAAAGACATTTGGTAGAGAGAAGGAATATTGTATCAAGTACGTTATTTACAGGTCCGTTTTACCAATTATAGGGTTTAAGGGTACCAGATATGCAGCATGACAGGACGATTTCACGATAAATGAGATCTCCACCATACGATTATCAAGGGTGTTTTCATCACGATAAACCATAATAACGATTATTGTCCCATCCCCAGGTACGTCCTCCAGGTGTCGTGCGGCGCCTCCCACAGCCTGGCCCTCGTCCGGTGCGCGGGCGCCGGCGAGCCCCGCCGGCCCCCGCAGGACAAATGCGGACAGTGTCACCAGCTGCTGTACACCATGACGGACAAAGAGGACCACGTCATCATCTCCGACAACCACTACTGTCCCCTTGGCACGGAGGTAGCCGACGGAGACGGTAAGCTGGAGGCGCCCGCCTCCGCCCAGGGACTAAGGAGCTCCCCGTCAGAGCCCATCCTCTCCTCTCACACCTCCACGTCAACCCCTGCGGCTCCCACCGCCTCCTCCGCCCTGGCGCGAGGTACCGATCCGGACACCCCCTCCCGCCCCCAAGGCCCAGAGGAAGGGGAGTCGGAGATGGCTAATGGAGAGCTGCCTGCAGCGACCTCCGAACATCACGCCCAGGTAGACGGTGCTCAGTCCGCGGGTGCTGCTGCTGCTGCTGCTGCTGGTGCCCCGGGCAAGAACTCACCCTATCCAGACGAGCAGGCTGTCAAGGAGTATCTGAGGAAGTTGTCAGACCACACTCTCATGGAGCAGACTGCAAAGGCACACTCTTTACAGGTTAGTTGACTAGAAGCTTGACCATGATATTTTCTATTCTCGCTGTGTTTTCACGCTTTCACATTGGTTACCGTTTTAGTTGCCAAATAATGATTATCATCAGCAATGTCGAAATGCTGAAGAGAAATCAGGTTTGCTTTTTTTTTTACTGTATGTGCAGGCTGCCGCCACCACCACCACCTCTGCCCTCAACAGCTTGGTGACGTCGTGTGCCTCGGCTGTGGGCGAGCGGGTGGCCTCGACCTACGAGGCCCTGTCCCTGAAAAAGATGATGAATTTCTACCTTCCCTCCACGGGGGCAGTGCCCGGGGGAGGGTTAGGGATGCCGGGATGGGCAGATGGGTAAGGAATGTTCTATACTGATTTATCGTCCGTCGATGCAGAACTGGAATTTGAGGCCCCACCACCCTAGATTCATTGTGACAACAGAATACATTTTAGCTACTTACAGTAGGCCTTTGCCGAATGTCCATCCATTTTTGTCAAAAGTTTTGACTATTATGACGTGCTCAGAATAGGGATGGTTCATGTTTTTTGGGGGTGAGGGGGGTTTTCTGCCTTTATTCGATTAGAGGAAACGGGGAGAGAGTCCAGCTCGGAAATCAAACCCAGGCCAGGCTACTACTGTTATGTGCCCACCTTAACCACTTGGCCATCATGGTTCATG
The DNA here is from genome assembly GCF_963921795.1 of Nannobrachium achirus. Lineage (NCBI taxonomy): Eukaryota > Metazoa > Chordata > Actinopteri > Myctophiformes > Myctophidae > Nannobrachium > Nannobrachium achirus. The sequence continues at coordinate 31,325,899 of NC_137831.1, read as the reverse complement.
TGGTTAACAGGAGTTGACACTAAGGCCGGCTTTACACTGCCACTGAAATCTAGCCTGAATCAGATCTGGGTCACTTCAAAAGTGGAATCCGATTTTTTTAAAATAGTCTAAATCCAAACATGTCACATTCAGGTCACATGAAATCCGATTTTGAAAAACCACATCCAGAGGTAGTTTCAAATCCGATCCATATCGGATCTGAGGACATCTGACACAGTCTGAAAGCAGCAACCACTTCCACCCCATTGAGTTATATGCAGGTCACATACAAGCCACTTCAAAGTGGCCAAGCGTCCCCGAGCGCGGCTGTAAATTACATCATTACAGAGCGTGAGTATTTACTATTTGATTACAGCGCACTGAGCACATGAGAAAAACAAAAGAGAAGAGAGAAAACACGTGAGCTAAACAGTGAAAACGAGAGAGAAGAGTGAAACACAAGCGTAAAGAAAAGAAGAGAGAAAAACAATATTAACGTGTGTTTACAAAGGTCTATTATGTCGCATTTCCTGAACGTAATCAGAACGTAATCAGCCAGCGTCGACGTAGTGACGTAACGTCATGACGCCTACGTCGTTACCACGGTAACCAAAGCATACATGTCGCCACAGGGCAGCTTTGGGCTGACGCTGTCTGAATGCACAGATCAGATCTGTGTCACTTGCAAATGCAGTGTGAAAAGTCGGGCCACAAGATCAGATTTGAGAACAAATCGGATTTGGGCTGGATTTGACTGCAGTGTAAAGCCGGCCTAAGGTCTCAGAGGCACTTGCCCGTCGGGCAAGTGCAGCTCGTGTTCTACTTGCCCTCAGGTCATGGCCACTTGCCCTCATAATCATAAAATCGTAAAATTTAAGTTACCGTTCATTTGAACTTATTCACTAGCTTTGCTACGCAGGTCGCTGCAAGCAGAAAGGGAGAGGCAGCACACAGCAGCAGACCTTCTCTGGAGAGGAGATTAATCCTGCAAACGGATTCACGTTGATATTTTGCGCAAAACCTGCTGATTTATAACTAGTTGCAGCTGCAGTGCTCATGTCTTCAGCTGCATGAAGTGAGCTGGTAGATCAGCTGTTTTCAACGGAGCTCGCTCATGCATGTGTCGGGAGGGAGGGAGGGACTTTGGAGAGAGAGAGAGAGAGAGAGAGAGAGGGAGACGGACTCTAGTCCTGTTCAAGTATCTAAAGACGGGTATCTCATTTCAGGTTTAAAGTGGTTAGGAAGCTGCATTTCTCTTTACATATAAGAATAGCTCTTGGCACATGACACAGATTCATTAATATGAATGGACTATGAATGATTATGTCAATATTATGACAGCTGTATACCTATGTTTTGTCAGTGTCAGGCAGAAACCTTTTATCTCCAAGTTTTAAATGTGTATGTTTTTTGGTAAATTAAAGCCCTACTTCCATCATGCAAAAGTGTCACCCTAAACTAGTGAAAATAGCAGATCTACCCACACACAAACACTAGAGGCGTTGTGTTCTTGTAGATCGTCTATTTTCACAAGTTTAAATAATTTTAAAAATGATAAATGCAAAACGAACGGTTTTGGACATACATGGTTTTCACCCGACAACAACGATTTGCTTTTGCGCTGTGTGTGTGCAGACTCTCTCCAGGGGCTCTTCCAGGCCCGGGAGAGGAGCGGGTACTCCTGGAGGACTCCATGCAGGCCAAGAAGAGCTCCAGCACGGGGGACATCCGCGAGGAGGAGGCCGAGGGCCTGAGGCGCCGTCTCTCTCTGCCAGGACTCCTCTCTCAGGGTATATACGCTGTTCAACTCTTATCCTCCTCCTATGCCACGCTGCGTAAGTACGCCTGCGTGCCGGCACGTGGCTGTCTGTGGATGGGTCTGTTAGGGCTGTCACGATATGACATTTTACATGACGATTAATTGTCACTCAAATAATTGCGATTAACGATTTAATTGTGTTTTTGTTGTTGATAATTACATTTCTGTTCAGCTTTTAGGCTTTGAAGTTGCACATGGCAGATATGACACATAACCTAAATTTACAAAGAAATGACTGACATATTTGACAACTTTCTACTTAAAAAATAACAATGGTAGTGGAAATAGCCGATCTACAAGCTCACAACGCGTCGCATCGCGACGCGTTGTGAGCTTGTAGATCTGCTATTTCCACTATTTCTGAAAATGTTTATCAGTGTATGAACATTTTTCAACATTCACGATTATGACGATTATGAACAAATATTTGCGATTTTGTCAAATAATTACGATTAGACGATTATGTAATAATCGTGACAGCCCTAGGGTCTGTTTGATGTGCGCACACAGTCACTAGGGCTGCACTAACATCGCGTCACCAGGCTTTCCGCGAAAGGAAAGCCTGGTGTTCGTTTTAAACAGGCCGCGTGATCCTGTCTTGGCATGGCTTAAACCGGCAAAAGGCAAAAGAAGTGGCGTCGCTTTGTTTTGGTCCCCCCCTGTTTGTTTCTCCACTCCCGATTTAAATGCTCGAGATGTGTAGTCTTGCCAGTCGCTACGAGTTGGACTAAAAGATGGATATACCAAAACAAACTGTTCAATACATAAGCCAAACTACGCCGCATCAAGGGTTTTATTGGGTAGGCACTAAAATTATGCCCTTGAGTGCGGGGAATTGTTTTGGGTTAAAACTGCTTCCGGTTTGGTAGTTCCGGCCAAAGTGTAGTCTTTGTAGTGACTACAACATGATGTAGGTTGTTTCCGCTCCCGACCGGATCAGAAACCCCAAATGCTACTGATCCCAGGCAAGGGCTGCACACTGCACAGTATGGATTTCAATACAATTATATTGCAGTTTTTAGAGTTATATCAAACTATATAAAACCTACAGTATTAGGGCTGCAAAAGGTAACCACTATCCCAATTAATCATGTCATTATAGGTGAAATAGAGCAGATAAGCTCACAGCATGTCGGCATGCTGCGTTGTGAGCTTGCACATTATAGTGTGGCTTAAGTGGTTTATATGACTTCATACATTTAGTAGATTTGGAATCGTGTTTATATTGTCAGAATCTAAAGGTTCTAAGTGAGGATGCTAATGTGGTACGAGGCATCCTGCAGAGTCAGAAAACCCCACATGTACACTATGGTATCAACCTCCAAATTCTGTCATCAAGACCTGTCAGTTTTACCACATAGTACAGTAAATACACACATCCTTGACGTGTTCCAAACAAAGTCTCCGTGGGCCGTTGCATGCAAGCTCCAAGCATTTGCAGGACGCTGCCATATGTGATGCTAGTAGCTCTCGACTCAATGTAGCCTTTGTCCGAGTCTGATTAGAAGTACTGAGCCTCAGAGGAATGCAGGCCAATATTTAGCCTTGTAACGTTGTGTAAACTGCCCTCTGCGCAGCAACTGGGAATAGAGACATGGGAGAGAGTGTGTGATAGCAAGATGATGAGAGAGAGAGAAACTCTAAATATATCACATATCAGTGCATATAATGTTTTTTCAACAGCGTAGAATATGAGTGTGAGAGAGAGCTGTGACGGAGAGAATGAGGCAGAGAAAGAGATCGATAGACACAGAATCAATGAACCCCCATACCATGTGGTTCAAACAATTTGCTTTGGTACCTCGTGCGTAGCCTGGTTAATAAACCAGACTGCACAACACCACCCCCTGTTGGTAGTGGTGGTGTTGTGTAGTCTGGCCCTTCACATTAAATAAGCTTTTTCCACCAGCCCTCAGAGAGGGCGAGCCAATCAGGGCTGTAGGCTTGGGGCACGTGGTGGGTGGTGGCCTGGTTCAAAACCATTCAGCCAATCAGGCGAGTCTGTGTGTATTCAAACACATTCCCCCCTCCACTCTTATTACAGACATCAAACAGATTGTAGTCTTTGATGCTTTCAGTGACTAACGAGCTATTGACACTTGTATGGCTCAATCAATTACAGCAGCTCACAAGCCCTTTGAAGTTCAGAGGGAGCAATTAAGAGCAAGTCAACTTAACATTTTTTTAAACCACCCCCTGCCCGCCCCCCCAGAAGTGGAATGTCTGCCCGAAATCTCAGACTCTCTTCCCAAAACGAAGTGTGTGATAGAGTCTGACGCTTGCAGTCAGGCTACCTCGTGCGTGGCTCAGTGACAACCAGGGCAGGAATTTCATGGACGCCATGAAGGCCAAGGCCACCATTGCCCCTCAGTTTGGCCTTGTGCTCCTCAAACCAATGGCATGCCATGAGGCCACAGTGGCCTTAATGCCCCAGCTGACTGTATCACTTTCTCCTCTGTCTCTTTCTTGTCAATATGTAGACAGTAGTCACCGGTGTCTCTTTCTTGTCATGTAGACACCAGTGTCTTTCGTTGAGATTCTGAAATCTTAACTCCTCCGAGTCCCCATCTTTAAACCAATCCAGTGACTTTGATTGCAGGCCTGAGCATGGATCAGATTGCAAATACCATCATTTATCTATTTCACTGTAGATAAGATTATCATCCCTAAACCCTTAAATTCAACAAATTGTTTCAAAGGACTAAAATCATGTTTTATTTGATGGCCTTCCTGCTCTGGCATTTGACCTTTGTGCCCTCTGGACAACACCAAAGGCCAAGTGGCCTTGCCCCTAAAATCACGAAATTCCAGGCCTGGAGACAACCTAACATTGCACCACTTAAACCCTATAACAGGGGTGCCCACACTTTTGACTTGAGAGCTACTTTTAAAATGAGCTTTTAAACATGAACATGAATACAATGTACATTTCTGTTGCCCAGGACAGATATGACGAATAACCTACTATACAAAGGAGTGACTGGCAACTTTATTATTTATACATTTATAGTGGAAAATCGCAGCTTCTATTTCCACTACTTTTTGAAAGTGTTTGAAACTATATGAACATTTCTCGACATGGAAATGATTATGCAAAATAATTGCGATTACCTCAAATAATTGCGATTAGACGATTATTATGTAATAATAATTGTACAGGCCTACTGACATCATGGTGCCAATGTCACAGTAGCTGACATCTTATGACGATGTCATTCCACATGGAAGACCCAGTCTGTCCAGGGCTAATCTCGCAAACCATTTGACCGAGCAGCATCACTTTTCTTGCGCTTGCTCTCTGTATGTCAAGGAGGTATGTTTGTCACACATGGCCATTTTACATTCGTTTGATATGTTACATACTGCCCACATGAAGTCTGACATCCAAGACAAGTGCCACACAGAAAGCTTGTTATAGTTAAAGGGATATTCCACTTTCAAAAACTAACTTCCAAACTCCATTTTAACCATGATAGATTCATTAAAAACACCCATTATTTTTGTCTGGTGACTCATACTACTCTCCTAATACTTGAGCAGGCCTCATTTATTTTTAATAATTCTTTGGGGAAATGAGAAAAATTAAATACAAAACAAAATTTTCAATGAATCTATCATGGTTAAAATGGAGTTTGAAGTTACAATGGGTGTGTATGTGGAGAGGCCCTGAGCCTGGGGAGGCAAACTCATGCAAGTGGAATATCCCTTTAAACTTACTGAGTTAATTAGTGTGGTTGCCGAACAGGGTAACACTGTAGTCCTGGGGAAACTTTATTTATTCTTCTAGATAAACATTTTTTTGTGAATGGGTTTTTGCCGTGAATCAGATGCAATTGGAAATTGGTGGTTAGGGGTGTCACAATTATTACATAATAATCGTCTAATCGTGATTATTTGACATTATCGCAATTATTTTGTCATAATCGTCATAATCGTGAATGTTGAAAAATGTCCAAAATAGTGGAAATAGCAGATCTACAAGCTCACGACGCGTCGCATCGCGACGCGTTGTGAGCTTGTAGATCGGCTATTTCCACTATCAAAGTTATTTTTTAAGTTGTAAGTTGTCAAATATGTCAGTAATCTATTTGTGTATTTAGGTTATGTGTCATATCTGCCATGTGCAATTTCAAAAAGCCAAACAGAAATGTAATTATCAACGACAAAAACACAATTAAATCGTTAATCGCCAATTATTTGAGTGACAATTAATCATCCTGTAAAATCGTGACAGCCCTAGGAGTGGTGCTAGCTCGAGTATTGGTTGAGCTTCACATGACAGATAGCTTGCTGCGGAATATAGTCACGTCGGCAACCACACTTGCAATTTCCAATTGCATCTTTCTAGTTATTTAATTATTATAGTTACTGAAGTGGTGGACCTAAGTAGAAAGAAGAAGGAGGGCCTGGAACTGTAATTCCATATCTGGGCAAGGCTGATGTCAGCAATGACCTCATCAAGTTGGTAGCCTATATCAAGCATTTTGTCCACTTCACTGAATCATTCATAGCTATACTTTTGTGGTTGTAATATTAGTGAGTAGTTTCAGAGGAATACCACTGAGATACTTTCAAGCACTTCACGGTACCAATTACAATTGTGCAAACATGCAGATCTTTGTCAAGACCCTCACCGGCAAAACCATCACCCTTGAAGTTGAACCAAGCGATACCATTGATAACGTGAAGGCCAAAATTCAGGACAAAGAAGGGATTCCCCCCGACCAGCAGAGGTTGATCTTCGCTGGCAAACAACTGGAAGATGGCCGCACCCTGTCTGACTACAACATCCAGAAAGAGTCAACACTCCACCTAGTGCTCCGTCTCAGGGGAGGAATGCAGATCTTTGTCAAGACCCTCACCGGAAAAACCATCACCCTGGAAGTTGAGCCAAGCGACACTATTGATAACGTGAAGGCCAAAATTCAAGACAAAGAAGGAATTCCCCCTGACCAGCAGAGGTTGATTTTCGCTGGCAAACAACTGGAAGACGGCCGCACCCTGTCTGACTACAACATCCAGAAAGAGTCAACACTCCACCTAGTGCTCCGTCTCAGGGGAGGGATGCAGATCTTTGTCAAGACCCTCACCGGAAAAACCATAACCCTGGAAGTTGAACCAAGCGACACCATTGATAACGTGAAGGCCAAAATTCAGGACAAAGAAGGAATTCCCCCTGACCAGCAGAGGTTGATCTTCGCTGGCAAACAACTAGAAGATGGCCGCACCCTGTCTGACTACAACATCCAGAAGGAGTCCACGCTTCATCTAGTGCTGCGTCTGAGAGGTGGAATGCAGATCTTTGTAAAGACACTCACCGGAAAAACCATCACCCTGGAAGTTGAACCAAGCGATACCATTGATAACGTGAAGGCCAAAATTCAGGACAAAGAAGGAATTCCCCCTGACCAGCAGAGGTTGATCTTCGCTGGTAAACAACTGGAAGACGGCCGCACCCTTTCTGACTACAACATCCAGAAAGAGTCAACACTCCACTTAGTGCTCCGTCTCAGGGGAGGAATGCAGATCTTTGTCAAGACCCTCACCGGAAAAACCATAACCCTTGAAGTTGAGCCAAGCGACACCATTGATAACGTGAAGGCCAAAATTCAGGATAAAGAAGGAATTCCCCCTGACCAGCAAAGGTTGATCTTTGCTGGTAAACAACTGGAAGATGGCCGCACCCTGTCTGACTACAACATCCAGAAGGAGTCCACTCTTCACTTAGTGCTGCGTCTGAGAGGTGGAATGTAGATCTTTGTCAAGATGCCCCACCCGCAAGTTGAATCAGGCAATACCATTAAGAATGTCAAAGCTCAACCACGAATTTGGAGCAAGTATATTAGCCTCGGCTGTGGTTGAATGAACTCGTTATAGCAGAATATTACACTTTTTTTTTTCTCCCCATATTCTGTTTGTACAGCAGAATATTTAACCTTTCCCCCATAGTGTTTTTTGTTATGATGTAAGTTAAGGAATGGAGATCATCAGATCATGAAATCTTGGCCAACTTTGTCTGTAGATGTACTGTAGATGTAGATGTAGATGTAGATATCACATATCATAGACCCTGTTTTTATACCACACTGAAGATGAAGACACATGGTCATGCTCAAGGAGCTTACATTATTTTATTTGTATTTTTTTGTATTGTTAATATCTCTTACACGCATCACAGAGATTGTCCGTGGCTGCAAACACACATTTTATTTTCCATGTTTATAACTTTTTTTTTAGAATGGAAGTCAATGGGGATGAGATCTGGTATTTTTCCAAGATAGATAACAACACATCATAGATAACTGATGTCCTAGACTGGCCACGTTATGTCAGAGACCCACCTGGAGGCCATGCCTTTACTAGACCCGTCTTTATTTTTTTTCATGAATTTTGTTTCTCTACGTTTAAAAGTTATTTTTTGTTTGTCTTTACCGACAAAAACGTAGTCCTAAATATTGTAATATCTGAAACCTGCGTTTTTTCTTATTTCCTTCCAAAGCGGAGTCAGAGTCTAGGGTCGGCTTTTGCTGTCCTCAAAGTTGGGTCCAAGTATCCCCAGAGGATCCAGGGGACCCGAGAATGTGTGCCGGGTTGATTCCTGATTCACATTCCATATCTCCTCAGTCAATTATGAAAATACTGTAGGGTGTCCAGTGTTCTGAGAAAAAGAAAAGGTGCCCAGAAATACCAGGTGGCCCACTATTCCGGTTGCGAAGTGTGCGCGACAGGGGACAGGGAATGTCATATTGGAGCGAGAAATACTGTTCCTAGTGTGGGCTCGCTGCTCCCTCATTGGCTAGTTTTTTGAGGAGGATAACCTGAGTATACAAAGATTTGTGAGAACACAATTCAAAATATTTAATGTGGGTGTTGTTGCAATGTATATCAGGTTGTACTTGTTGGTGGTGATGTCATCAAGAACACTGCTTCTCATTGGCTAAAGGCCCTGCCTTTGTACTGTCTGTCGTTATAATGTTTTGGTATAACGTACTGGTCTCGAGCCCACGTGGTGTTGTTATTTGTATCGGGTCGCACTTGTTGGTGAGGATGTCACCTAGAACGCTGCTCCTCATTGGCTAAGAGACCTGCAGACCTGCCTTTCTTTGTACTGTTGGTAATTTTTTTGAGGAGAATGAACTTGACCTATAAGGATTTGGTATAACAGAGGGGACGTAAAGTATAGCATAATATGCTGATATAACATACGGTCTCGAGCCAACGTGTTGTTGTTATTTATATCAGGTCGCACTTGTTGGTGATGATGTCACCTAGAACACTGCTCCTCATTGGCTAAGTGCCCTGCCTTTCTTTGTACTGTTGGTCATTTTTGTGTGGAGAATAAACTTGACCTATAATGATTTGCTATAACATACTGGTCTTGTCTTTCAGCGAGCCCACAATTAAATCCTTTAAAGGACCAGGTCACCTCTGGGACAACCAGATCTTATTTTATTGTTGTGTGGGACACGATCAACACAATCCTGAATTATGTTTTGTGTTCAATCTGTGTTTTTAGATATGTTAGTATTTCAGCATGCTACAACTGGTCATATGATGCATTTTGCATCATATGACCAGTTGTAGCATGCTGAAATCGGCTGAAATACTAAAATATCTAAAAACACAGATTGAACACAAAAAATAATTCAGGATTATGTTGAACGTGTCCCACACAACAATAAAATAAGATCTGGTTGTCCCAGAGGTGACCTGGTCCTTTAAAAGAGAACAATGGGTTCAATAGCTCTGCGACTGCCAGCACCGTATCAAACATTGACCATATCTTACATGATCTTTGATATTGGAATTGGCACTGAAAGTCTGAGACTCCTGGTAGAACATTATTAGTTGTGTGTCTGAACCGATTCCTTGTGTGCATATGTATTTACTGTATGTCCATATCTGCTCCTGTGTGTCTTGAGTTTATGTCTTTAAAGATGGGGTGCCACGATATTTCCCCTCTGCAACATAATAATCAGGAATCATGATTATACTAGGAGGAAGATATTTTTCAAAAAAAGTGTACATAAAGTGTTAAAACTATGTTTTTATGTCTCCACACCCACCTGTTCATTTGGTATGCCTGGTTGTCAGGTGGGTTAGCGACACCCACAGTGTTGTTGTGTGGTGAAAAGGGGAGGGGAGTAACCAATAACACACAGGGAAGGTGCATTTGCATTAGAGTAATAACTCCATAGACACATACAAAACAGAAAAAGTAAAAAACTGTGGCAACACCTCTTTAATTATGGGTCTCTTTATGATTGTGTGTGGGCACGTGTCTCTGTGTGCTCGTCAATGTTTGCGTATTATGTCCATGTGTGCGGGTGTAGGCATACACTTGCATCTGTGTTCACGTATCCGCATTCAGCGAGCGTGCCCCTCTCTGTGCTCTCCCCCTCCACAGTGTCACCGCGTCTCCTGAGGAAGGCCATCCGCCCCAGGGTGCGCCCGCCGGCCCTCACCCCACCGGGGGCAGGGGGGCTCCCCCAGGGGCAGGAGGTGCTGCCCTCCCTGCAGACTGAGGTGTGGAGCTGGGGCCAGGGCGAGGACGGACAGCTGGGGCACGGAGACAACCTGCCCAGGTAGGTCATGTGTACATTTTTAAAGATTGTCTTATGCACTTCTGTCATCTCACAGTTTTGTCCCCCGTCGTTCTACTCAGTATGTTGATTATGTATAGACCCACATGATGACTCTGGGGGGTTGAAATAAAAAGATACATAAATAAATAACATAGTGAAGAGATAACATAAGACATTATTGTACTGTACAATTACTGTTACTCATTATTGTATTGTACAATCAGAAAAGGGACATAAGGATTAGGTGTCACTGTCTGGCCAAAACTCAATTTTTGAGGTTTTCGATTTGTTTGCATAAATCAAGGCTATTGAACACCCTTTACGTCTGTGTGTTGGTTAAAATAATATTGAACCAATGGAAAGTAGTAAAAAGTACTTTGGACAAAACCTCCTAACTCCACACTTTCTGCCAAACCAGCTAACTCCACCTGTTTGGCAGACTCTTTTTTTGTTTTACATAAATCTGTGCTATTTAACACCCTTTACATCTTTGTGTTGGTTAAAATAATATTGAACCAATGAAAAGTATTAAAAAGTGCTTTGGTCAAAACCTCTTAACTCCACTTGAGTTCATCTTCCCGAAAATTAGGTTAGGAGGTTTCGGCCCGACAGCAGAGATATGGTCATACATACAAAGTCCCATATTACAACAATCCTGGGCCCTTATTCTGTGCATTGGCTTTAAGATTCTGACTTTGCCTTTTGATGTTGTCACAACTGAACGGAACAGTGAACTTTTCTGAGGTCACCAAGCGAGAGGAATGAGGGATCAGCGACGAAGGCACGCTGACATCGCATTAACAAACAAATTGCATTGATATTCTGTTGTGAATCTTTGATCAAAGAGCAATGAAGTGTATTTATATTATACCGCGTAGCCATGATAAGTCATGCTTAGAGCTCTCGCTAAGTACAACGTTTAATTCAAAGCAGCCTGTGTGCCGCAGATAATTAGAAACTAATTCCATACCATGGACATCTTAACAGCCGGAATAGCAGTGATTAAAGCATGCTCTATAGTGATGGTGACCAGTAAGATTGCTTTGACTGGAACTATTCTTTTGGTTTAATATCTTTTAATTATCACAGTTATCTGTGGTGAGACGCACTGTGATTCTTTGCTGTGCTTTCTTTTTGGCTGTAACGGAGAAGTGTGTTCCTTTTTTTTTTAAAGCAAACTAAACTGAATTAAATGCAACTCGATTTTGAGCTAATGTGGGCTAAATCGATCTAAACCAAACCGCCTGAGCTGCGTTGTGTCTCTCTTTCGTTATATCTTATCTTCCCTATTCGTCTCTTCAGTGTCTAAACAGACCAGTTCGGGAGAAATGTTTACTCTCAAGGGTGAATTAGAATTGTGTGTGACTTAACACCTCTAGTAGTTATGTTATTGTCAATAACGTGTTTATTTTATTTAGTTTTCCCCCTATAAATCATGTACATCATGGTTTTCTTTTATGAGGGTCAATGAATAATATCTGTAAGAACCCTGGGGTCTGGTGAGGGGGTTAAAAGAGGCCTTGGTTGTTTTGCAACCAACAGTACTGCCAGATCAGAGGAAGAGAGAGAGAGTTATTAGGGCTGTCACAATTATTACATAATCGTCTAATCGTGATTTTTGGATATAATCGTGATTATTTTTCATAATCGTTTCCATGTTGAAAAATGTTCATATATTTAAATAAAAGGTCAAAAATAGTGGAAATGGCAGATCAGACCTACAAGCTCACAACGCGTCGCATCGCGACGCGTTGTGAGCTTGTAGATCGGCTATTTCCACTATCGATTTTCTTTTTTAAGTATAAAGTTGTCAAATATGTCAGTAATTATGTGTCATATCTACCATGTGCAACTTAAAAGCAGAAATGTAATTGTCAACGACAAAAACACAATTAAATCGTTAATCGCAATTATTTGAGTGACAAATAATCGTCATGTAAAATGTCATAATCGTGACAGCCCTAAGAGTTATATTGCTATCGCAGGCAAACTAGTACATGAGTTCATTAATGGCTACTGATGGACAATCCATGTACTGAAAGGACACACTTCTTTAATAAGAAACAAAAACAACAGGGGTATATAATACGGATTGACTCCAGTAAGTCCTCTTGTGTTCAGGCTCCAGCCGCTGTGCATCAAGAGCCTGAGCAACAAGGAGGTGGTCCGTGTGTCTGCGGGGGCTCACCACTCCCTGGCCCTGACGGCTCAGTCTCAGGTTAGTTCCACTTCCAAGCATTGTACAGCCCTCCAGTTGACTCTTAAATCAACTGGAATTAAGACCTGGAAATATTTGATACTTTAGCTCTTGAAAAATAGCAGATCTACAAGCTCACAGCACAGAGTGCCACGCTGCAAGCTTGTAGATCTGCTATTTTTTTTTTAATCTTGATTTTATTTTTGCAAATCTTTGAATATATCTTTTTAGTGTGGTTGCCCAACAGGGCAACACATTATAGTCCTGGGGAAACTTTATTTATTATTAGGGTAACTTTTCCGCTGCCATTGGAAATTGACAGACAGACAGACTTCTGTCCGGGAAGGGAATCAATAGGGAATCAATGGAAGTGGGAATCAATAAGGAATCAATGGGAGTGGGAATCAATTGGTCGAGTTTCACATGACAGTTAGCTTACTGTAGAATATAGTCAGCAACCGTCAGCAACCACACTTGTAATTTCCAATTGCACCTTTTTTAGTTAACATTTGTAACTCAAATATTTGCTTCTGGGGGGGTCCCTGGAACAACATATTTTGATATGGGGGTCGGCGGCCAAATACACATAATTCTAAGGGGTCCTCAACATGAAAAAGTTTGAGAACCACTGATATAGAAACAAGCATTTTTCAAAAACCTGTTCGGATTTAGGAGACATTAGAATCGGGTCAATATATTCTAAAGACTTCCTGAAATTGTCATGATTTCTCAAAAATAGCAGATCTACAAGCCTGCCGTGAGCTTGTATATCAGCTATTTTTTAATAGTTAAAGCATAAAATAATGGTTAAAGTAATTAGGCGTAATAATGCGTTCCAGGTTGTTCTGTTCGCTGCTCCATCTGGAGCAACTTCCATTACCAAGGATTCTTCTAACTGATGATGTTTCTTTGTGCCCCGCAGGTGTTCTCGTGGGGCAGTAACAGCTCAGGACAGCTGGGACACATGGAGTCTCCCAGCACCATTCCTCGCCTCGCTAAGGTACGAAACATTGCTCGCCTTAATGATGATTGATTGTCCTACTGAATCTCAATCAAAAATGTTTTTTTTTTTGTCATTTTATAGTATCAGTCTGTAACGGAAGCCTGTGTGTTTCTAGCCCTGTGCGTTCCAAGGGATAAAAGGGCGGGGATACAACGGCAGCTCCAAACGACAGCTCCCTATTTGATCTTTGATCTGTCCGTCTTTGTGTGTGCCATTGGTTTCTATGCTGCGTTTTTTTGTCCCTTGTACGAGTGCCGCCATCATTGTAGAAATCAACGTTCATTGGTAGAAATGGTACCATCTCGAATGCTATTGGCTTCCAACGGTCACATATTTTCGCAAAACGCATATCATGGTGATTGAAACAAGGCTTTAAACTAGCAACAGGAACCAAAAGTACTTACTGTATGACAATGTTTATTAAGGTAACAAAATCAAATGTTCGGGGGAATAGAATGGAATCCTATGGAGAACATGTTGCTTCTGGTACCAGAACAGCGCAACTAGCGGCCAATTTTAAATCCTGGCACCTGCCCCCCTGATTCCAAGCCTCTCTGTTCTCTGTTTCAAGATGACAATTATATCTCTGTCATCAATCTCACCAGCAGCAGGCCTTCCAGAGTGATAATGTAGTAATAACTCTCTCTCTGTGTCCGTCCACTAATTGGATCTGCCTCCTCTCCCATCCATCCCCAGCTGTCGGAGGGCATCAGGGTGTGGGACGTGGCGGCAGGGGAGAAGCACACGCTGCTCCTGGCCGACGGAGACTGCATGCAGCCCATCCTCTACTACAGCGGGCAGCAGGTGAAAGAGGGCGCCCCGGAGGGCTCCGCCGCCACGGTGGCCAGGGAACCCCCCACCCGGGAGGAGGAGGGAGGCGAGGGGGAGAAGAGGAGCGAGGGGCAACCGGAGGAGGAGGAGGAGGAGCAGGCCGGAGGCTACACTCGGCAGCCGGTCCTTCTGCCTTTCTGCATGAACGTAAGGAAGAGAGAGGGGACGCTAGGGATGGGACGATATGAGATGTCAATGTCACGATTATTGTGACCAAAGAGACATATTTAAGATATTCCTTACCTTTTGACGTGGGCACGTGCATGCCCGTTAGCAGCTTTAGTTTTGCTACACTGCCTGTCTTTGGGCACATAAGTGTAAGAGACTCATTATTGCGCTGAATTATTGTTATATAGTCCTGGAAATTGGGTTAAATATTCTGGAAAGGTTTTGGAAAAGTTTGGAAATTAATTGGTAAAAATGTGTGGGAACACTGAATACATTCTAATTTCTAAAGCTTTTAAGTATTTATCAAGTGACTTCAACAAATGAAGTGTTCTAACGGAGAAATGTCTACATTTTTCCATGAACATTTACAAAACCTGCACTCTAATTATATTGAAAATCCATGTGTTTATACTGTACTGTACACCGCATGCATGTGTGTGTTTCCATGTGTGCATTATTTTATGACACTGTGTGTGTGTGTGTGTGTGTGTGTGTGTGTGTGTGTGTGTGTGTGTGTGTGTGTGTGTGTGTGTGTGTGTGTGTGTGTGTGTGTGCGCGTGCGTGTGCGTGCGTGCGTGCGTGCATACATGCGTGCATACATGCGTGCATGCGTGCCAGCTGGGCTATGTGAGTGGCGTGTTCGCAGGCGGGCAGCGGTGCGTGGCGCTGTCAGACCGTAACGTCATGGGCTTCATCGCCAGCCTCCACGAGCTGGCCTCGGCAGAGAGGAAGTTCTACTGCAAGCTCTGCAGCATCAAGACGCAGATACTGCGCCCCCTGCTGGAGATGGGTGAGCGGCACAGTTATGGAGGCAAAGACTTAGAGCAGTGGTTCTCAACCTTTTCAGGCCGCCACCCCCAAATTAATCCTATTTTAAATGGGGGTCCGTAGCCTAAACCATGTCAAACTGCATGGGGGTCCTTGGAATTAAAATGCTTGAGAATCACTGCTAGAGGCATAAAAAACTTCTCTTATACATGGGGGTCCCTGGCATATCTTTTCAAATGGTGGTCCGCGGGCTAATAAGTGTCAATTCCGGGGTCCTTGGCATGAAAAGATGTGAAAACCACTGGTTTAGTAGGTGATTTTGAGTGTCCTTAGGTGTTTTTTCTGCAGAGAACCTGAGCACGGCCCTGGGGCCCACGCTGCTGGGTCTCCTCCAGACCCTGGCGTCCCGGTTCGGCCTCCTGTGCCACCTGACGGGGCAGCACTCGGCCAGCCTCACCGCCAACCTGCGGCGCGGCCGCGACGTCAAGGGCCTGCTCATGTTGGACCACGCCGCCATCTTCATGGAGTCTTACCACGAGTAGGTGTTCATATCATGCAGAGAGCAGGCACTAGGGCTATCACGATTAGGACATTTTACATGACGATTAATTGTCACTCAAATAATTGCGATTAACGATTTAATTAATAGCCGATTAACGATTTAATTAATAGCCGATTAACGATTTAATTAATAGCCGATCTACAAGCTCAAAACGCGTCGCAATGCGATGCGTTGTGAGCTTGCAGATCTGCTATTTCCACAATGTTTTACTTAAAAAATATGTATATGAACATTTTTCAACATGGAAACGATTATGACGATTATGAAAAATAATCGCGATTATGTCAAGTAATTGCGATTAGACGATTATGTAATAATTGTGACAGCCCTAGCAGGCACGTGCACAGATAGGCATCAAAGGGGGCTTGAGCACCTGCCCTTTCACCTGTCTGTAAACAGTGCCCTCTCCAGACCATCAATGCAGTTTTTACTGTGGTGAAAGAAATGCAAATGCCCTCTTTCCATGCCATACCTGAAGGCAGCATTCAAGAGAATTGTCTTGTCCAAACTCTCCTGAACTTGCCCTCGCCTTATCTCCAGTATTGACTTGATAATGCTTTGTTCAGTGTGGTGTCACGCAACAAATATAGAAACTACTAATATAACTGCGTAGATATTAGTCTGGAATCTGGACAATGTGTGTGGAGTGGAACCTGCATTTCCAAGGGGCGGATAAAAAAATGCCTCTGGTGATAAACCCGCCCCGTATTTGCATACTGGGCCCTGATTGATGGCAGCTAAATCCAATCACAACGGTGCGGGACCAGACTAATCTGCTGAGGGCTTTTTTTTTTATCCATTACATAGAAGTGCATAGTTCAAGTCCTGCTCTGGAAAAAATGTAGTTCTGTTGCTTATTATTGATTCAGAAAAGGCACCATGGTGGAGGAGAGTTGCTACAAGCAGCTACATTTGTTAACAGTTGCTAAGTTTTGTTTGTTCAGTGGACATGTTTGTGATTATGACATTGTGATTTTTGTAGCATGATGCAAAAAAAGCCATGTTAATTTATCTCTCACACACATACGCGCGCGCGTGAAAATCCTGGGAAACACATGGAAAGCATGGCTAAACACCAGAACGCTTGGGTAATCATTCTCTATAAAAGGTTTTTTTGTCGTTTATCCTCAGAATTCTTCCATCTCTCTTTCCAAGGTATTGCAACTCGGTGGGCAACTTCCAGGTGATGGGAGGGTTTCAGACGCTAACCAAGCCCTCACTGTGAGTGTGTACACACGCACGCACACACACACACACACACACACACACACACACACACACACACACACACACACACACACACACACACACACACACACAAAACCCACATGCCTCAAACCCACTAAGGTGCCGGCTACACGGAGCTGGATATTTCTGAAGCTAGACATTTGCTAGACATTTTTTTATGTGGTTGGGGCTTGCAGCCACACAAAGCTGGATATTTTGGCTGCGAAGCTGGATATTTTTTAAACCGGATAGATAAGTGGAGGCATTGAAAAATATCCGATTCAGTCGATCCGTGTAGTAGACATGGAACCCGGATATCTCTGAAGACTTTACTGTGTGTGTGCTTGTCCCCCTAGTGGAGGTCTGGGGACTCAGATTATTTTAGACCTAGATATCTTTGTCATGTGGACCTAGATATTTTTCTATGTGAATATCTGAAAAACCAAGATATTTGAAATATCCAGCTCCATCTGGCCTAGGCCTAAATCTCCCTCTCGCTCAAAAAAACAAAATCAAAATGAAATCTCATGACTGACAATGTAATGATGATGTTAGGTTTCATCATCAAACCTTTTGTTGCTACTGTCCTACATAGAGACAACCAGTTGAATAAATCACATTTCCGACACCATTCATGCTTATGGCCGATGCCTCTAAACATGTATTATTCTGTTTAACCACTTCAGATACTCTTTCATCTTAAAAATAACTATTAACCGATAATAACCGATCTACAAGCTCACAACACTGTTGTGAGCTTGTGGATCTGATATTTTTGGTGCTTCCATAGAAGACATGCTGTTTTTTTCGGAATCCAAATGACTAAAACATTTTTCATTTACAGAATCGTGTCAAAAAGTCTTTCAAAAATGTTCATGATTTTTCGAAAATAGCAGATCTACACGCTCACTCGGCATCTGCTATTTTCGAAAAATCATGAAAATTTGTGCAAGACTTTGAATATTTTTGACCCGATTCTATACATGTCTTCTAAATCCTTCTCAGTGGTTCTCAAACTCTTTCATGTCAAGAACCCCTAGAATTATGGGTATTTGGCCACTGACCTCCATCTCGAAATATTATGTATCAGGGCCCCCCCCCCAAGAAGCGAATATTTGAGTTACAAATGTTCGCTTTAAAATATACATTCAAAGATTAGCAAAACGCAGCGCGGCACTCGGTGCCACGCTGTGAGCTTGTATATCTGCTATTTTTCAATAGTTAAAGCATAACATAACGGTTAAAGTGGTTTGAGGTCTTAATGGGTTTAATCCATGCTCTCTCCATTGGCCTGCAGAGATTTCTTTGGGAAGAGTCCTGAGCTGCTCCTCAAGTTGGCGGAGAGCAGCGAGGAGTGCGCGCCCACCGCCGACCTGCTGGCGGCGCTCTTCTACCTGCCGGTGCGACACCTCCACGAGTACGGACGCCTGCTGCTCAAGCTGGCCACCTGCTTCGAGGTGGTACGTCACAACAAGGACCGGAATATATGCCATTCATAAAAAGATAATGAGTGGGCACGGTGGCACAGTTGGTAGTGCTGTCGCCTCACAGCTAGAAGGTCCTGGGTTCGATTCACGCTGGGGACGCTGTGGGTGGTAAACGCGTGTTCTCTCCTCCGCAACATCAGTGCCCATACCCTAAGTGGGGTTGGCAAAGGGGCCTTTCTGTGTGGAGTTTGCATGTTCTCCCCATGTCCCCTAGGCTAGGTAGGTACCCTCACAAAAAACATGCAGTGATCCTGGTCTCTTTACTGCTTCCCCCTGGTCAGCTGGGGCGCCTGATGCAGGGGAAAGGAACTGGTTGGAATAACGTGTTCCTTCCACGCGCTACGTCCAGCCGGGGAATCGCTCCCCTGTCAGATGAAAATTAGCGGCTTGGACGACTCATGCTTAGAAGGAAGCATGAGGCCGATACGATGTTTAAAATAACAATTTAGCTGATGCTGATACCGATATTTGTTTATTTAGTTTTTGGTATTATTATTTGGGCCAGGGAAACAAATAAATTATTATAAGAAATAACTGTTCAGAATCTACTCTCTTGGTAGGCTGCAGATAACCAACACAGCAACATGGCCATCGCAAAATGCATGCTTATCAACAACAGATAAATATCGGCTACTGTACTGCCATCGGTTAATGTCAGCTTTATTTGTCGATTGCGATATTGATCAATAACGGAAAATATTGTCCGATATCTATGTTTGCCCGATATATCGGCGCATCCCTATTCTCGACGGATCATATACAATTTCACCGGAATTCGAATGCTTGTCATTGTTCCATGTGCTATGCTTGTGATTCTAAGTGAATGTAAAATATAAAATATTAAGTCAAGTGCAGAACAAAACAATGCATCATGGGAAGTACAGTTAAACTGAAACTGATGCTCATCAAGGTGACTGGTTATGAATCACATAACACAGTTCAGGAGACGATCACTTGGGTTAAGATATACTTTATTGACCAGAATGAAGGCAGAAAGCAAGCATCACACAGCATGGCATATTGAGCACCCTACTATAGAGACAGCATAGAATCTAAGCCTATATCTAAGCGCATAGTATTGGCAGCCTACCTTAGCTCTACTATAAGACAGCATAGAATCTATAGCCTAAGTTAGCATGGTCTGGCATGGGGTTCTGCCTCGGGCCATGGCTCGCTGAACCCACGATCCTCATGTTACCATGAGCATCGAGGGCATAATTTAGTTACAGCGAGCCCTGGCCCGATACCCCCCGAGGGGGATCAAAGGCAGAACCTGAAGGTGGCGCTGGGGTGGTGGCGGGGCAGTGCTATGCAACAAGACTGAGTCCCACCATCTGACTTCCCTAAGAACTATGGGTAAGGGGGGGGGCAGGACCTAGTGACCCACCCCCCTCCGCGCGCGCGCTCCCTTGGGACCGCCCCCTGAACTAGCTTTGATCCTTACGAATCGTCGCACTATTTCAGGAGACGATCACTTGGGTTAAGATATACTTTATTGACCAGAATGAAGGCAGAAAGCAAGCATCACACAGCATGGCATATTGAGCACCCTACTATAGAGACAGCATAGAATCTAAGCCTATATCTAAGCGCATAGTATTGGCAGCCTACCTTAGCTCTACTATAAGACAGCATAGAATCTATAGCCTAAGTTAGCATGGTTTGGCATGGGGTTCTGCCTCGGGCCATGGCTCGCTGAACCCACGATCCTCATGTTACCATGAGCATCGAGGGCATAATTTAGTTACAGCGAGCCCTGGCCCGATACCCCCCAAAACTACAAACCCCCAAAGCACGCCAAAATCTCAGAATCCCATGCCAGTGCTAGCCAACTGCGAGGAAGGCAGCTCTGCTGTGACTCTAGCAATTAAGTTATCATTACTGCGGGGCAAACTATGAACTGCCTTTCCTGCTAACGCAAAAATAATAATTAAGCATATTAGCATCTGGCAGAGCGAATATTACTAAGGCAAAATACTAAGCAATGATATTGGCAGCTTGCCAAAAACGCTATAAGTACTGCTAAAGCAATTTAATAATTAAGAATGTTAGCAGCTGGCAGACCGAACCAACGGTGAGGAAGGTGGTACTGCTGACTATAACGATATACTGCAATCTGACTGAAGCCATACTAAAACACCCTAGAGAAAAGCGGGAGCAGCAACATGGACGTATATATATATAGACAGCAGAACCAGAAGCAGCGATGAAACCTTTAATTCATATAACTACAGCGCCATACAGCTTCACATCCTACCTAACTAACACCCCAGCAACCACCTAGCTTTTGCATGATAGAAATATTGGAGCGCGCAGCAATGCAATTAACCTAGAACGAGCAAACCTATCAGCAACACAGTGGCCTAATATAGTGCGGCAGCACTGACATATCTAACTTGCAGCAATACTGAAACTATCTAACTTGCAGTACTGCTAAACGGCCCAAGTGAATAACGGGAGCAGCATCACTGAAAACTATATAACTGACAGCAGAACCAGAAGCAGTGGTGAGCACCGTTTATTCAGAATAATAATCTTATGCCAGTGCTAGCCAACGGCGAAGGAGGCAGCTTGGCTGTAATCTAAGCAATACCTTTTAACCTTACTGCGGAGCGGGGGGCAACTAAACTATGTACCGCCTAACCTAAAGCTTTAGAGCGCTATGGAATACTAAAGCAACAGCGAATGAATGCGCGATTACTGCTGAGCCGGAGCAATTACACTATACCTACTGACCGACTCTAGTACTCTAGAGCGCTATTGTATACTAGAATGAGCCAGCAAGGAAAATGCACGGTAGTACCGAATGTATTAATACTAGCAGCTTGCCTAAAGCCAACCAGCGATAAGAAGGTAGCTCTACTTTTAGCGAAGCTATAGTGGGCAGGAGCCACTAAGTATAACACTAATTTAAGACCTGTGAAGCGCAGCAGATAGGCAGCACGAAAAACACACAAATATATCAGGTATACGCCGAAGCAGAGCAGCAACTGTACTGGTGTAACCTTAAAGGACACCTTGCCTTGCATTTTACATACATGTGCAACACAGCAATAAACCCATACATGTGAGAGGCAGCAATAAAACACACAACCTTAACAGGTATACGCTGAAGCAGAACCGCATAATGTAACCTTCTAAACCTGTGCTAATGGTGCGGCCGCTTCAGTCCTGAGTTGCGTGGGCTTGATGCTCATTGACAGCTGGGCGTGCTGGACTTCATATGCAGAGTGTGATGAACGGACATAGCTGCCGATGGCTAAAGGATTCCATGGTTGATGACGGCACCCGGAGCACTGCTGTTGTCGCTGCACCGGTCCGATACCCCCCGAGGGGGATCAAAGGCAGAACCTGAAGGTGGCGCTGGGGTGGTGGCGGGGCAGTGCTATGCAACAAGACTGAGTCCCACCATCTGACTTCCCTAAGAACTATGGGTAAGGGGGGGGGCAGGACCTAGTGACCCACCCCCCTCCGCGCGCGCGCTCCCTTGGGACCGCCCCCTGAACTAGCTTTGATCCTTACGAATCGTCGCACTATTTCAGGAGACGATCACTTGGGTTAAGATATACTTTATTGACCAGAATGAAGGCAGAAAGCAAGCATCACACAGCATGGCATATTGAGCACCCTACTATAGAGACAGCATAGAATCTAAGCCTATATCTAAGCGCATAGTATTGGCAGCCTACCTTAGCTCTACTATAAGACAGCATAGAATCTATAGCCTAAGTTAGCATGGTTTGGCATGGGGTTCTGCCTCGGGCCATGGCTCGCTGAACCCACGATCCTCATGTTACCATGAGCATCGAGGGCATAATTTAGTTACAGCGAGCCCTGGCCCGATACCCCCCAAAACTACAAACCCCCAAAGCACGCCAAAATCTCAGAATCCCATGCCAGTGCTAGCCAACTGCGAGGAAGGCAGCTCTGCTGTGACTCTAGCAATTAAGTTATCATTACTGCGGGGCAAACTATGAACTGCCTTTCCTGCTAACGCAAAAATAATAATTAAGCATATTAGCATCTGGCAGAGCGAATATTACTAAGGCAAAATACTAAGCAATGATATTGGCAGCTTGCCAAAAACGCTATAAGTACTGCTAAAGCAATTTAATAATTAAGAATGTTAGCAGCTGGCAGACCGAACCAACGGTGAGGAAGGTGGTACTGCTGACTATAACGATATACTGCAATCTGACTGAAGCCATACTAAAACACCCTAGAGAAAAGCGGGAGCAGCAACATGGACGTATATATATATAGACAGCAGAACCAGAAGCAGCGATGAAACCTTTAATTCATATAACTACAGCGCCATACAGCTTCACATCCTACCTAACTAACACCCCAGCAACCACCTAGCTTTTGCATGATAGAAATATTGGAGCGCGCAGCAATGCAATTAACCTAGAACGAGCAAACCTATCAGCAACACAGTGGCCTAATATAGTGCGGCAGCACTGACATATCTAACTTGCAGCAATACTGAAACTATCTAACTTGCAGTACTGCTAAACGGCCCAAGTGAATAACGGGAGCAGCATCACTGAAAACTATATAACTGACAGCAGAACCAGAAGCAGTGGTGAGCACCGTTTATTCAGAATAATAATCTTATGCCAGTGCTAGCCAACGGCGAAGGAGGCAGCTTGGCTGTAATCTAAGCAATACCTTTTAACCTTACTGCGGAGCGGGGGGCAACTAAACTATGTACCGCCTAACCTAAAGCTTTAGAGCGCTATGGAATACTAAAGCAACAGCGAATGAATGCGTGATTACTGCTGAGCCGGAGCAATTACACTATACCTACTGACCGACTCTAGTACTCTAGAGCGCTATTGTATACTAGAATGAGCCAGCAAGGAAAATGCACGGTAGTACCGAATGTATTAATACTAGCAGCTTGCCTAAAGCCAACCAGCGATAAGAAGGTAGCTCTACTTTTAGCGAAGCTATAGTGGGCAGGAGCCACTAAGTATAACACTAATTTAAGACCTGTGAAGCGCAGCAGATAGGCAGCACGAAAAACACACAAATATATCAGGTATACGCCGAAGCAGAGCAGCAACTGTACTGGTGTAACCTTAAAGGACACCTTGCCTTGCATTTTACATACATGTGCAACACAGCAATAAACCCATACATGTGAGAGGCAGCAATAAAACACACAACCTTAACAGGTATACGCTGAAGCAGAACCGCATAATGTAACCTTCTAAACCTGTGCTAATGGTGCGGCCGCTTCAGTCCTGAGTTGCGTGGGCTTGATGCTCATTGACAGCTGGGCGTGCTGGACTTCATATGCAGAGTGTGATGAACGGACATAGCTGCCGATGGCTAAAGGATTCCATGGTTGATGACGGCACCCGGAGCACTGCTGTTGTCGCTGCACCGGTCCAGAGAGAGAGCTGTGCAAGGGTTTGGGAGACAGGCTGTCGGGCGGGGGGGCCGGCGTGCAGGCAGCCAGCTGGGTGGGCAGGCCGCAGCTCTCGGTTTTATGCCGAACCAGGTGCGTGTCATGGGTGCCCGGCGTCGGGAGCAGACATCAGGCGGATGACCAGGTGTTTCGGCATGGAAATAAAGGACGGAAAAGTGGGTTAGTTCTGCTGTAGAGTCCGCTGAAGCACATATAAAAACTCAACCCAAACCACATCTTGACTTTTAAGTCAAGCAATGCAAGAGAGCGGCTAAAACCCAACAAACAGAACGAGCGAATGTACTGCTATCTAACTATGGCTACCCATTATTTCCCAGCTTGGAGAGCAACTGACACCCCAACAGAACCGAACAAGCAAATGCGCCGCTATTTACCTTCTAGAGTCTGGCTCCACAATGCTTCCGGGATAGCCGTCGCTGGTGAGAGGAATGGAGTTCCCGCCGCTGGTGCTGGAACTGCTGTTCCCGGGTTCCTTCGCGGCATGATGGCGGCGTGACCGGCGTCGGCGTGTTGCAGCATGACAACGCCCCCGGAAAACGGGCCTGCGCCCCGCCAGCTTCCCGCACGATGCGGCGGGCTGGCGGCATGCCGGCAGGCGGGTGGGCGGTGGGTTGGCGGGCGTGCCGACCGCCTTGCTTGCGTTAGCTGATGCTGTAGCAGCAGAGCCCTCTGCAGTGCCAATCGACTCCTGACTGGCTTCATGGTATTATACAGCCGTGGACGAAGCTATAGAGATGACATGTTAGTAGAAAAAACGCAGCGGCTGCGGCATGACGCTGCAAAGACATACATGCAGCCGCTCCAGCCTGAATCTGAAAAACATGATGTTAGCAGGCATGTAGCAGCCGCAGCACGAAGCTATGAAGAAAACACACTGTTAGCGGAACATGTTGCAGCTTAGCCTGCAGCTGCCATGATAACATGATGCTGTAGTAGCGGGCCTGCCGCAGCTCCGGCATGGATCTGTAGTGACATAATGTTAGCAACAGACCTGTAGCACTTTAGCCTGAAGCTGCCATGATAACATGATGCTGTAGTAGTGGGCCTGCCACAGCTCCGGCATGGATCTGTAGTGACATAATAATGTTAGCAACAGACCTGTAGCACTTTAGCCTGAAGCTGCCATGATAACATGATGCTGTAGTAGCGGGCCTGCCACAGCTCCGGCATGGATCTGTAGTGATGAAGTAATGTTAGCAACAGACATGTAGCACTTTAGCCTGAAGCTGAAAAGAAAGCATGGCGTTAGCAGCCTTTATCCTGGAGCTGCAATGGTGAACATGATAGCAACAGTCCTGTGGCCGCTTTACCGTGATGGTAAAGATAAACACTCGTCATTTTCACTAGCAGTAGCCTTAGCTGTAATTATTAGCTTGAGTGCCGCAGCTACGGAAACACCACAAGGACATGCAGTGCGATACGCGGTGATCCCAAACTATAACCCTAGATTGAAACAAATACGGCAGCTCGATAGTGGACAATATCCAATGACTTCACCTTTAACACTGTTACACTTGAAGCCGCCCTGATGTTAGCAACAGACGCGTGGCAGTTCCGACCTGAGCTGCAAACATAAACAGATGTTAGCGTTTTTACCAAGAGTAGCATCGGCAGTAATTATCGGCTGCTATGCCCGCAGGCAGCCGCAGCTTGGGTAAAGCTAGCATTAACTGAAACCGGGCAAAATCCTCATGAACAAAACATTGGTTATAGAGCCTGTCAAACCCTAAAACTGAGAGGAAAGCCTGACGCGCTGCAGCTTGTTACATGCTGCTTAGCGAATGATTAGCAGGATGGGAGGTGGGGGTGGGCTACAAGAAGCCTTTAGAGTAGAGGATCTATGACGCAACGGGGACAACGGGGATGCTTTTAGCTGTAGCTACCCGCAACTCCCTTGAAAACAACTGCCACTCATAAGCGGATGCTATGACGGCCAGACTACAATGCGTGACTGAATGGGCTACATAAAACCACACGCACACACCCCACACAACCCTTATAGTAGGCATGAGTGAAGCATAGCCATTGATCGTACATGCGCATCCTTACCTTATTAAACTGCGCGTGCACATAAAATAATGTAATAACGAAAAGACTCTTAAAGGACCAAGTGACACGTGCCAAGGAGGTTGAATGCTAGAGCTACGTTACCCGTTGTGCTCAGTATGCGCAGAACATGCGCAACCCTTCGCTTCGTGACGTTACCCTCTGCTAGCCTGTATGCTAGGTAGATGCTGACTACGGACACACGCAACTCCCATGGAGTAGACAGATTGAGAGTCATTACAGTTCGATAGCCAACGTCTTTAGCTACATGCGTCCTGCGTTGTAAGCTAGCCGACTATCAACAAACAGCTCATGGCTGGAATGAACCCTAGCTCATGCAGTAGCAGAACGGACAGCATCATCGATAACAAAATATGTGGAACAAATGAGGGCAGCTAGACGTTAGGTAGATGCTGTTTACGGACACACGCAACCTACATAAAATAATCCTCCTGAATTAGGTCATTTACTGTTCAAAGGGGCAACGATTTCACACGGGCCATTACTTGTACTTTGGATGTGAATAGCACGCCGTTTTACCAGCTAATAACTACTAGTAAAGAAGTTATAGCTAGCCGGCCACCAACAGCAAAAGCTAGCCCCTGGCTGACTGTCTGAATGGAGAAAACGCTTACTCAACAACTAGCAGATAAGGCCACACGGCCACTGATACCAGCACAGTACCTGAGTTTACCTTAGCGAACGGTAGCAGAGCAATGGCCCACAAAGGCACCATAAAATTAGCTTAGCAACAACAACTGCCGCATTGGATCAGCAGCACTGCACTGCAGAAATCAGCTGGGAATCAGCAACATCCGCTGAGACCACAAACTTGTTGAAACAGTACTAGAACCCTTCTACAGTCTATGACTAGAACACAGCAGTGTCCACCCGAATCCACAATCCCAGTGTTTTTCCATACAACCTTGCCTTGATCCCAGCATAGACAGCAGCGAAAAACACGATCCAAGCAGAAGTCAGCAGCACAAACAACCAGTAACCCCTTCGAGACAGCCATGCGTAGCAGCAGCAGCAGTGCTATGCAACAAGGCTGAGTCCCACCATCTGACTTCCCTAAGAACTATGGGTAAGGGGGGGGGCAGGACCTAGTGACCCACCCCCCTCCGCGCGCGCGCTCCCTTGGGACCGCCCCCTGAACTAGCTTTGATCCTTACGAATCGTCGCACTATTTCTCTTTCCATCCCTCCCATCTACACAAACAGGCAGAAGTACAGGTATGTTGCTTATTCTGGGATGTTTGTTCTTCGCTTGCACCACCTAGTAGCCCCAAGGCTATGATAGAAGAAAGTACAGACAGTCCACAGGCCAGTCGGGTGCCATTGACGCGCTTGGGAGGCAAAACTGGAACCGGGAGTCTGGTGAAATACACTGGAGTCGATGAGAGCCGGTTGGACCAGCTTGTGAACAAACACTATTTCTTAACGATTGGGACCTTTGTCAGTTAGTTGGTCACATATCTCTTTTTTATTTTTATTTTCTTCTTTGCACACTGTATAATGTTATTGAGGCATCTAAACACGCAATTTCCAGCTTGGCAGTATCGCCGATATTGTTTGTTCATAAGCAGGTCCACCTGGCTCTATGGGATGGGACAATATGACAATTTCATGTCACGATTATTGTGACCAAAGAAATTGTGATTTAAGATATTATCGCGATAATCAAAATATTCCCAACATCCATTATCCTGGGGTATCCTGGTCGTGATCTTGTAGATTGGCTATTTTTTGGCAAAGAGATTTGGTAGAGAGTGAAAAAAAGACTGTATCAAGTATGTTATTTCCAGGTCAGTTTTTACCAATTATAGACGGTTTAAATTGTACCGGATATGCAGCTCGGCAAATAAAAGTTGAATTGATTCCAGTCTATGAGGATAAATCTCCACCAACTCCACAATACTATTATTGTGAGTGTTTTTTATCACTATAAACGATAATAACGATTATCGTCCCATCCCTTCCTGGTTCTCATTGACTCCAATTTGTTCCACCGAACTCTCGGCTGCAGTTTTCCTTCCAGTGTCCCAATGTGACGAATCTGCCGGCTGGAATTGTAAGGATAGCGAAAATGTTGTAGTTGACTGTACTTTTTTTTTTTTTTTTAACCTTGCCTAGCCCTGCTTACTGTACATAAAGCTGCAGGAATATGGATGCCATCGTCTGGACTTGTGACCTTTAACCACATGACCTCTAGTGTCTCTATTCTGGGGCCTAACATTCGCCAAAAGATCTAGAAGCTAGATTTGCAAGCTCACAACATGTTGTAAGGTGACACGCTGTGAGCTTGTCGAATGGCTATTCTCAGCAAACAAAGTTTGAGGTTTAAGTGGTTAAACTGCGGGATGCGTATACATGTTGATAGATCTGCTGTTAGTGCTCATGAGCTGAGATAAATGTCAACAAAATTTCGTAGGCCTGTCACAATTATTACATAATTGTATAATCGCAATTATTTGACATAATCGCAATTGTTTTGTCATAATCGTCATAAGCGTTTCCATGTTGAAAAATGCATATATTTTCAAAAATAGTGTAAATAACAGATCTACAAGCTCACAATGTGTTGCGGTGTGACCAGTTGTGAGCTTGTAGATCGGCTATTTCCACTATCAATGTTCTTTTTTAAGTATAAAGTTGTCAAATATATCAGCCATTTCTTCGTAAATTTAGGTTGTGTGTCATATCTGCCATGTGCGACCTCAAAGCCTGCTAGCCAAACAGAAATGCGATTGTCAACGACAAAAACACTGTTAAAATCATAATCGCAATTATCTGAGTGACAATTAATCGTGTGTGCAGAGCTCCAGTGACTACCAGAGGCTGCAAGACGGCTGCTCTAAGTTCGAGGCCTTGGACCTTCACCTGAAGAGGAAGAGGAAGGAGGCAGACTACACCTACCACTTCTGGAAGAGCTTCCCTGGCAAGATGACGGTATGCTGCCTGGGTGTGTGTGTGTCAGTATTGATTTAGATTTAGTTTTAGTCATAGTCTTTTTAATTTTAATTTAGTTTTAGGCCCCTTTCACACCCAAAGTTTACTTAAAGGACGATTTTTTTTTTTTTTTTTTACAACAAGGGTTCATATTTTAGATGGTCATTAGAGAAAAGAAAAGATGTTTTTCATTTACTTCTCTCTATTGTTTTAGTGATTTTAACGATTTTGATTTGCATGCATACCCCCCAGGTTGGGGGCATGCATGCAAGTGGCTAAACATGTAATTTTAGACACAATAAGCCCATTCCCAAGATGCACCGCAATCTTTCATGGCCAGATGTGACTTATGGGGGCTGGTGTAAATAGTAACAAAGAAAAAAAAGCAAATTCGGCCCCAACTCGGGAAACTTGGGTTTGGCGGCGTCAAACAATAGGAATAACTCGGGGAAACTCGCGATGTAGATCTGCTATTTTTTTTTAATTGTGAAAATTAGAATTTTGACCCGATTCTATAAGTGTCTTTTGAATCCTTCTAAGGTTTTTTGAAAAACCTGTTTCTATGTCAGCAATCTGGCCAGCCATCGTCAAAGAAAAGGTCCTTTTCACTTAACTGGAGCTCA
Organism: Nannobrachium achirus; assembly: GCF_963921795.1. Taxonomy (NCBI): domain Eukaryota; kingdom Metazoa; phylum Chordata; class Actinopteri; order Myctophiformes; family Myctophidae; genus Nannobrachium; species Nannobrachium achirus. Next base: position 31,296,216 of record NC_137831.1, on the reverse strand, counting down.
GTTAGTCTGTTCTTGAGAGACTACTATGTCAGTGGTTCTCAAACCTTTTCATGTGAAGGACCCCCAAAATGATATGTATTTGGCCACGGACCCCCATCTCAAAATATCTAGTTCCAGGGACCACCCAGAAGCACAATTTGAGTTACACACGTTCGCGCTTGTATAGCGCGAACGTGTGCTTGTGAGCTTGTATATCTGCTATTTTTCACTGGTTAAAGCAGTCAATAATTCTAGGCCTAAATGGGTTAAACGTGCGAGTGCTTTCTCCCAACCACTGTACTCAGGACTCGCTGCGTAAGCCCCACCGCCGGCTGATCTGCGAGAGCAGCAACAAGGCGCTGACCCTGCAAAACGCCGGGCGCTTCTCCGTCAACTGGTTCATCCTGTTCAACGACGCCCTGGTGCACGCACAGGTCAGCAACACACACACGCACGCACGCACGCACGCACACACACACACACACACACACACACACACACACACACACACACACACACACACACACACACACACACAGTAGGTATAGTAGATACAAACAGACAGAACTAAGGATGGGACGATATGGAAATGTCATGTCACGATTATTGTGATTATCACGATAATCAAAAAATCTAAATATAGCAGATCTACAAGCTCAAAACGCGTTGCAACATGTTGTGAGCTTGTAGATCGGCAATATTTTTGCTGACTAAAAGTCAGCTACACGTGCACATACTATACACACACACGTGCACTAGGGAATTCACGAATAGTGATTTTTAGTATTCGAATTATTCGACCTCAAAGTATTCGAATATTCGATAGGACTCGCCCAACTGGGCAAACTGTCAAGTAAGCAAGAGGCGAACATTGTGAAAATAGCAGATCTACATGCTCACAACGCCTCATGTTGCGAGGCGTTGTGAGCATGTAGATCTGCTATTTTCACAATATTTATCTGTAAAACCGAGTCACATTAAATGTAATACCTACAATTCCAAGTGCTTGTCAGGGTGGGGACCCCAGTTCAAATATGTTTATTTTGGGGGTCACGGCCTAAAGGTTTGAGAACCATTGACAACTCATTCTTATGACTTCCTATCTAGCCAGGCTTTATAAACTATATATATTTTTAAAGAGAGAAAAAGAAAGCGCATATTCGACTTCGGTGAACAACGTTGAATAGTGACTTTGATATTCGAATATTCGAATAATTCGAATAGTTGGTGAATGCCCTACCACACGCGCACACACCAGCACCTCTTCCTGGGCTGTGTCAAATCTCTTTCTTTTGTTCCTGGTGTGTTTTCAAGTATTTGTGTGTTTGTTGTGTTTGTCTCTGTGCTGTCAGGGCGTGGCGCCTTATAAAAGTCTCGTAAGTACAATGCAAGGAGCCAATGAAACACCGGTAGCGATACCCCTCAACCCCCCCCAAAGCACACCCCCAATTTAGTCTTCTCCCCTCACTCTCTCTCTCTCTCTCTCTCTCTCTTTCTCTCTCTCTCTCTCCCTCTTTCGCTCTCTCTCTGTGTGTTCATGGGCTTGGCTTGGGGCCAAACCTCAACTTCCTTCAAGACTTATTTATTCTCTAAATTACACAAAATGAGTTAAACTCATTTGCAGTGTCCTCCTCGAGTAATACAATGCCATGCATTCAACAGTGTTGAAAATACATTACATACTAACCCTATTACAAATCGGTCTAAATAATTAAAGGTAAACAACTCTCAAATTGTTGTCAGCATTGTGGAATGAAATGTGGATAGGCTGGGGGAAAGAGATTCCGCCACAGGGTGACAAGCTATCAGCCGCGTTAGCCCGCGCTGCTATCAACGCATATACATCACATTCAACACTGATCAGCATCAGCTTGATGTTCACACACCCTGCCTTCCAAGCCAAGCCCTGGGGCCTCTTTGCCTGCTCTCCTCCACTGCCTGGTGGGAAGTGAATGGACGAATGAACACACAAGAACCAAGGTCCTACAGGATATATAGACTAGAACAGTGGGTCTCAAACGTTTTTGACTGCAGTACCCCCTTATACTGATTCCTGAAGCCAATTACCACCTTCCCCATGCATACTTTTGCTTAGAAACATTGACATCTAAAGTCCAGTTTCAATGCCAATGTGTTCAAAAATAAAACAGCTTAATGGCAAATAGCATTGCTTTCTATGCAATAACAGTTGTACTAGTCAAAGTATTGATGTCAGTTGGTTTAACAATTTACAACTGAGCAGGTTCACACAAAGTATGTCAATGTTTTATCATTAACCATAATACTAAAATACATTTTCCCATTTTCTAGTTTTTCCTCTGTGGCGGTACACGTACCCCTATTTGAGAAACACTGGACTAGAATTTAATTGCGACCGTAGGTCGCACTTACTATCAAAACCTGCACAAACTGTCAGTCAGTCAGTCTGTCTGTCTGTCCGTCTGTCTGTCACACCTCACACGTCACACTATTGCCCTGCTCATATCTCCGCAACCGTTGCCCCGATCCATGCCAAATTTTGCACACACGCTCCTTGGCTGCCAAACTACAACCTCCAAGGACCCCCGGAGCTCCAGGGACCCCCAGGTCCCTGGGGGACCCCCAGATGTAAAAAATGACCAAATGTGCAAAAATGACCAAATGACCACCCCAACGGGGCTGCTCACGGGGAATTCCCGGGGACCACCGACTCCTGGTGCTCCAGAACGGATGCAAAAGTGGTGGCGCCCCCAGTGGAGGACCCCCTCCACTGCAGCTCACATAAAATGCCGTAACTCGGGCTAGGAGGGTCCGGGAGAGCCGGGGCCGGTACCTATTCGTCCGCCAAGGCAACGCGGACACCCCACCCCTCATTTCTCACATGGCCCTCTTCTAGCGCCACCATGAGGCCGATTTTTAAAACACATTTTTGGACACTGCTCCTACAGTTTTTGCCCTAAAATCACGCAAATCGCTACACAGTATGTCTACACTCATCCCATCACCATGAATCTGTCCCATATAGTGCCACCTTCAGGCCGATTTTTAAAAACACATTTTTGGACACTGCTCCTACAGATTTTGCCCTAAAATCACGAAAATCACTACACAGCATGTCTACACTCATGTCATCAACATGGATCAGGAAGATTTTGGAAAAACATATTTTTGCCATATTTGTGGAGATAAGCGACCTACGGTCGCTTATCTCCCGATTAGGGAGTCTTACTGGTATACTACAGTATAATGCAATCATATCGCAATGTAACTAGGGGCGTCACGATTATGACATTTTTCATGATTAATTTTCACTCAAATAATTGATTTTAACATTTTCCTTGTCCCGCAGAGAGTCTCATACACACGCTCTCATGCACACGCTTGATAATTTCCACAACGATGTTGATGGATGATCCTATGGGAACTGATATTATTATTATTAGTCATTGACTGTATATACCTAGATAATAGATTTTAGATCCTACCCTGTGTATTTTTGCGACCAGAGTTCTCTCATTCACTTCTCCAAAGCAAGTTTCCCTCCTTCTCACTCTCCTCTGCCTGTCTTACTTGGTCTCTCTCACTCTCACTCTCACTCTCATTCACTCTCGCTTTCACTCTGCCCTGCTGTCTGTCACTTTGCTCTCCGTCATTGTCTCTGTCATCTCTCTCCCTCTCATTCTGTTTTTCTCTAGCCTATATATAACTTTATCTTCCTCTTTCTGTCTTTGTCTGCCTTTGCTTCCCCTTCCCCTGCCTCCCTGTCTAGTGATGCACCAGTCCCCCCCCCCCCCCCCCTTTTCAATCATTTTAGTCTCACTTCCCAGTTGTGACTCTGCCTGTTTTATTTGACTAGCACTCTTTTTTGTTTCATGATCCGATGAAACGGTGTCCTCTTGTTGAGATGTCTTGTTGTGTGATACTCTGTTCCCTTTAAGCTGTGCAGGCAGCACGCACAGCTCCCAGGCATTGCACGCGTAACTCGGCACCGCCACGGACTAAAATAGAAAACTACTTCCTCTTTTGGAAAATGCTGAGATCTAAAAAAGGTTAAAAAAAGAAGAGAGTGACTATATATGGTATATTTACCTCATATTTGTTACCAGCGTGCTTGGCCACTTGGGAGCTGTGTGCTGTGACGCTTACAAAGGAACATTGGTCATTAAGTGGCTTGTACCTGAGACCTCCCATACCTATTAATAGGCCTGTGTTTTAATTGACATTGGCAATGACTGAGGACAGGCTTCTTTTACAAATGGGGACTGTCACACTTTTCCCCTACTCATATCTCCGCCACCGTTGCCCCTATCCATGCCAACCTTTGCACACACACTCCTTGGCTGCCAAACCACAACCTCCACCCCTCATTGCTGCTACAGATTTTGCCCTAAAATCAGTCATGTCATCAACATGTCAGGCCGACCTTTGCAAAACACATTTTTGGACACTGCTCCTACAGATTTTGGCCTAAAATCGCAAAGCGGTGTACTACAAATAGTATCAGTCATGTCATCAACATGGATCTGTCCCATTTCCCATATTCCCTCCTGATTGCCTACCATTGCCTTCTAAAGTTTGTGTATGTGACCTGATGGTCGCTTATCTCCCAATTAGGAAGTCTTACTGGTAATATAGCTCCTGCCCATGACTAATGTGTAGTGTTTGAGACTATGGCTTCCATCCTTGCGGGCCAAATCCCATAGGAAACCCCCTCTACCCCTTGTCTACCTTGCCCTCCTACGTTAATATTGTTGTTTGATTGATGTTGCGCTCTCAGGAGCAAAGTATTTTGTTCGATTTTAGATTTGATTATCCTGTCTGATGGTACTTTTTTCCTGTGTGAAGTCTTATTTTGTAGAGTGCCTCCGCTTATCGATGTGCCGTAAAATGTATTTGCTTGTATTTCAGGCCCAGTTAAAAAGCACACATTAAGCCTGTTGCAGCATACTTTCAAACAGAGTCAAATGGTTTCAGGCTTTGAGTCCTGAACATTAGACACTGCCTCTGTATACTGAGCTTGAACAGTGATTTTTACCATGGATCTCAGCGGTTTGCTTACATACATCTCTGATGTGCTTTGACATCTGTTGCCTTGGACAGTTAATTACTTACCAATCACACAAGTTCAAATTGGTGTCTCTGCGGCGATATTCGGCTATTCAGAAAATCTTGGCAGTTCAAGAACTGCCAAAACAAACTTCGGCAAGGCCCTGCGTTTGCGTAGCCTGGTTGCCAGCCTGTTTCTTTCCGTTCCGCGATTTGTTTTGTCTCTACGCATCACTGTCTGGAAATCATTCAGTTGACTCGTATTTCTGAACGTCCGTTGTGACTTAGGCAACGACGTTGCTGATTGGATGTTGTTCCAACGAATCAGGGTAGGGTGAGGGTAGCTACGTCATCAGCCAGCCAATACACACCGGTGTATTCGTCCCGCCCCGCACCACAGACCAATTGAAGCCGCGATTGTGTTCCAGCCGCTTTCTATGTCCCACCTCCCCTTGGAGATAGGAGGCTTTCCAGACTGTGATGCAGAGAGACAAAACAAATCGCGGAACGGAGCGAACAGGCTGGCACCCTGGCTAGCGTTTGCGCCACAGTGATTGTCATTTTGTTCTCTTATTAACCTGCCTAAGCTGGGGGGCAAAGAAAATCTTCTGGAGAATGCTGTAGCCTGTCTTTCTTAGAGTTTTCTTTCCTCTTCTGTCGGACATCCTTAAGGCTCTTTCAGATGGGGGGGGATTGCGCTGCCGTCTCATCGGAGTCTGTGCAAATGAGTTGTGTGAAAAAAAAGCTGACCCAGCTCTTGTCCTCCGCAGGCGTGTGCATGAAACGAGCACGCAAGCGATAATTTCACGGGACCGAGCCCCCTTGCCTCTCCTCCCTTCAACTTCTCTGCGCGTCCCAAATAATCGCCAGCCTCTCATTGAAAATGAATTACTAGGGCGCGTCAACCGCCCACCGTCTGAAAGAGCCTTTAGTTTACAGCAGTGTTCAAATCATGCCTTTAAGAAGAGACTGAACAAACACCTCCTCGGCATGTGACTGTAATCCCTTAAAGCATGAGGACATTTAATCATCCAACATTCAGTTTCATATACGGTATTATACTCCCCGACTTGAGTAGCTGCAGATCAGCGATAGGCTCTCTGAATAGCATTCATGAAGCCTGTCTCTGCCCAAGATTCATTAAAATAATACACGGAAAGAATCTCTTATCTGACCTGCATCCTTTTCCTCTCCTTGCATCCTTCCCCCTCGCTCCCTTTCCTTCCCTCCTCTCTCTCTCTCTCTCTCTCTCTCTCTCTCTCTCTCTCTCCTCCAGTTCTCCACTCATCACATCTTCCCGTTGGCCACGCTGTGGGTGGACCCTATCCCAGAGGAGAACACCGCCACTGGCCTGTGAGTCTGTCAGTCACTGCAGATCTGCCCGATCACGCAGTCAACCTGTTATTGGAAAGTCAGGGTGAACGGAATGGTCACTTCTCCAATAGGGATGGGACGATATGAACATTTCATATCATGATTATTGTGACAAAAGAAATCGCGATTTACGATAGTATCGCGATAATCAAAATACATTATCCTGGGACGGAACATTTGCCAAAAAATTGCTGTTCTATAAACTCACAACGCGTCGCAACGTGTTGTGAGCTTGTAGATCGGCTATTTGGCAAAGACATTTGATAGAGTGAATTGATCCCAGTGCATGACGGAGGACGATATCACGATAAATTAAATCTCCACGATACGATTATTGTGAGTGTTTTTTATCACGATAAACGATAATATCGCTTATCGTCCCATCCCTATTCTCCAATGAGTATATAATTATTTTATATCATAATAATTGTGAACAAACTATGGTTTGCGAGCTTGTAGATCAGCTCTTTCCACTAGTTTGGGTCTCGACCTGAACAGTTTGGGAACATTTGGGAACCACTGATTTAGACACTGTCAGCTTTGAACATCGAGTTTGTGCTATAGAAAGCAGAATACATTAAACAGAGCCAAAGGCTTTATATCCGGTCAATACTGTGCAGATCAAACAGGTGATTCTTTTTCTAGACACCATGAGCATATGTCTATATGATTTATTTACTTATTTTTTGCAGTACAGGACATGTAGCCAAACAGCATCAGCATGTCAATGTCAATCATTTTGCAACGTGCAGTAACAGTGTCAAAGCATTTAGCAAAAACAAACAAATAATTGAGTAGGCTACATGACAAATGTATCTGCCTATTATACAATGAATTACAGCCCCCTGTCTTTTGCTCTTGCCTACTGTTCAATTATTTGGTACATGTTTATTTCGTGTTCCATCTCTATCTGCAAAATGCTCTGACGGCCACTCAGCTGATGGCCGGCCGCCAGGGGGTGCAATTGCACTCTTTGCCCCCCTATAATTGCCTGTGTTTGTCAGTACTGCATACTAAGTTGTGCTGTTTGTCATGTCAAGGAATGGGTTAAAGGTGATCTCTCCAGAAGAGACCTTCACTCTGCTGGCCTGCTCACCCATGGAGAAGGTAAGGCTAGCCTGGCTGACAGCTGGACCTTATCAAATTGTTTGCCATAGTTTCCTTGGATGGTGTTGATTCTTTTAAAGGTGCAGCGGTGTTGTGATGAAGTATGTTTGTTAAAATAAGTGTTGCAGGCTTTGTAGAGCATCTCTATGAGGGGTACCCCAATGCTAGATCGTGATCTACCAGTAGATCACAAAGTAGACCACATGACATGCGCCTAAAAATAGAATTAAATAAACAAAAATCCCCCAAGAGTCGGTAGCATTACAAATGAACCGACCACTTCCATACAGAATGGGATGAAGACTTTTACCCCCACTATTTCCCAATTTTTCCCTACTATTTAAGTGAGTTTGTCTTATTTGTAACACCAGTGCCGCTATTCCAAAGATCCCCTCAGGTACATTGTTGTTGGGTGGGTAGATCAAGTACCTGGTCTAGATGAACAAAACTGGCCCGTGTTCAGTGGAGGGAAGCCGAGCAGGGAGGGTAAAAATTGTCAAATTGCTGGTGACAATAGCTATGTATTATTTTATACTTTAGCTATTGAAAAATAGCAGATATACAAGCTCACGGCACGGCACCGAGTCCTGCGCCGCAAGCTTGTAGATCTGCTATTTTAGAAAAATCTAAAAGAATATTTTGCAAATCTTTGAATATATATTTTTCAATGGAACATTTTCTAAATCAAATCTCTGCTTCTGGGGTCCCTGGAACAACATATTTTGAGATGGGGGGTCCGCGGCCAAATACCTATAATTGTGGGGGCCCTTGACATGAGAAACATTTTTTTTTTTTTTTTTTTTTTAAACCTTTTAGAAGACATTTATAGAATCGGGTCAATATATTCAAAGACTTGCACAAATTGTCACGATTTAAAAAAAAATAGCAGATCTACAAGCTTGCAGCGTGGCACTCGGTGAGCCGCGTTGTGAGCTTGTATATCTGCTATTTTTGTAATAGTTAAAGCATACAATAATCGTTAAGCGGTTCAAATGACACAGATGCGTTCCACGTCTTACTGGGTTTTTAATCATGTATGATCACCTCCGTCCTCAGGCCAAGTGGCTTCGCTCCATCAACCAGGCCGTGGATCAGGCGCTGAGCGGTGCGGGCCAGGAGACCGCCTCCAACCACAGTTCGGGGGCGGGGAGCAAGGCGGAGCCCAGGGCGGAGCCTCCCATCTCGAGGACGGCCTCCTACACCTTCTACAAGGACAGCCGGCTCAAAGAGGCCACCTACGAAGGACGCTGGCTGAGCGGCAAGCCCAACGGCAGGTGGGTCTCGTCTCGCACAGCGTCGATGTTGTCACTTTGAGTTTCAGGCCATAGCTCTTCTTAACCAGTAGGTGTCCTCCTCTAACACAGGATTTAAAGGGCCAGTTCACCTCTGGGACAACCAGATCTTATTTTATTGTTGTTTGGGACAAGATCAACACAATCCTGAGTTATTTTTTGTGTTCAATCTGTGTTTTGAGATATTTTAGTATTTCAGCATGAATGATGATGCATTTTGCATCATATGAGTCATCATGCTGCATCATATGATGCAAAATGCATCATCATTCATGCTGAAATACTAAATGATCTTAAAACACAGATTGAACACAAAAAATAACTCTTGATCTTGTCCCAAAGAACAATAAAATAAGATCTGGTTGTCCCAGAGGTGAACTAGCCCTTTAAATGTCTCAATAGAAAAAGAGGGGGACTCGCTTGTGGTGGACATTTTTGTAAAAATTTAATTTTTCCCACGGACATGTACAAAATAAGTGGACAATAATATTACCACAAACACAAAGAGATAGTTCTGAATGACCATTTCAGGTCTGTAACTTTGAGAGTGTACGGGGTCCATTTGGTTCCATGTGTACCCTCTCTGAGTTATGGTGGTCCTTGCAAATGAAACATTTGAGAACCACTAATACATGTGGACTCATAATGTGCCATAGTGTCACAGTAAATCAGTGTCATACATATTCTGAAGAAAAACTGGAGACTTGACAACATTCAATAAATTGATTTTATGAGCAAAATAATAATAATAATTATAATAATCATTATAATTGTGTGTAAAACAGATTTTTTTTGCCACGGACACATTTGTCTGTGTGCGGACATTTTGATGACCCCTGGGGAGACCACATCTACCCACATCAGTTGCACTAGTTATGTAAGCCATTTACCATGAGAGGGAGTGGGTTTTTGGCTGATTTACCACTGAAACAGTGGTAAATCAGCCAACAACCCACGACCCTCGAATGGTAAATTGCTTTTCTACCACTTCTGCCATATAAATGAAAGAAAACACAGTTGTAACTTGCAAGGTTATTTAGTTATACAACTGCAACACAACAGTGGGCGGGGTCCATGAGCCAACTCAATGTTGTTGACTGATTTACCACTGTTTTAAGCCAATCAGAATCCAGTATCTGAACATGTGACCACAAAAAGTGTAGAAACTGTATGTTACTATTAATATTAACATATTCTACCGTACTGATTGGCCAATGTAGAACATTTGATTCACTCAACAAAGTTCTCCAGCTCACCATCCATCGTTGGGTTCTGTCATGTGTATCTGTCAGGGGAGCGTTGAAATGGCCTGATGGGAGAATCTATACGGGGACCTTCAAGAACGGACTGGAAGATGGGTGAGTAATGTGGAACTGCTCCTCACTGTAGATTGTGATTCTCAGGACAGGACACACAGTCACACACTTTTATGCATGTTTGTGTTCTCTTCACATCTCTGGGGCCCACAATCTACACCAGTGGTTCTCAAACCTTTTTGTCTGCATTACCCCCTTAAAGCAGATTATGTTTTTGCTTTTTTTTCCTGTATAGTAAAGTTAATGGGACACCGACTCTAGCGGCTGATAACATCAATTTAGCTGGGTCTCAGAAAGGGTTATCATACAAAAATGTAAACTAGAGACATGTAGGAAGACAAGAATTTTAAAAACGTACGGCCACCTTGGGTGGTACCAATTTGTGAAGATATCAGAATGGGCCCCTGGCCTAGAAGGGTTCCACAGGGTTCCCCTGTGGAAATCTGGCACAGAACATTTTCAGATGGGGGTCCAGAGCCATAATTTGGGGGTTCCTTGACATGAAAAGGAGTGTTGGTTCAGGGATTTCTCTGCCACATTATAGTGAACAGAAATGACATTTCACACAGAATATTAACAGGATATTAACACTCTATATGCAATGTGAGCTTGTAGATCAGCACTTTCTTTTTTGCTGAGTGGGTCGCTGGGTTACGCTATATGTTCATGTCTAGATTGCCTTTTATTCTGCTCTTCCACTCTACCGCTGCCATGTAGTCTTAGTTTACATGATGCCTTCTGTACAGATGAAACCAAAACAAACCACCAGGCCAATGAGCGCCAACACAACTTTATTAGTTCATAATAAGATGTGAACAATCAGTTCAGTGTAGTTACATCACAACTAATGAAAATGTTCAACACAAAACATAATATAATGTGTTATCTCCTACATTAACACATTATGCACCCAATTGGTCCATATTACATGAAGGGAAGACGGACAGGGATGGTGATATTGGTCATTGCATGTTTTTCATCAATATATTTTAGCTTTGCAGGGTTAACCATTATGTACAATGTAAACATCAACATTTTAACCCTTATACCCCCTTCGAATACATCACTGCCAGTTTACAAAATATATTTCTGGTTGTAGGGTTTGAAACTATCTTTATATAATCCGTTAGTGGACACAGGTTGTGAATGTTGTGAATCTTTATTTAGAGGATGATTGTCCCTTTGTTAATGTACAGGTGAGAATGGGTTAGGGTGTGTAGCCCTGTTGCTGAATGGATGGACCAACTCATTTGCATGTGTTCCTTATAGTATGATAAGTAGCTAGCATAAAGCCCCCAACAGTATTGTGTGAATGGTGTGGAACATAGGAGTAGGGTGAATTTATATTCAAAATGTTCACACTGGAAAATACCTAACCTTTGCAACAACACCTGAAAGGTGACACACACAACTTTGCTTGGCTTTTACAGGGTTAAACAAGTATATGAGCACAGAGCTAGATTGCAATCTTTCTACAAACATTAGGCAGCTCTCACATTAGGCAGCTGACCACATCTGATAAATGCCTATCCTTAAAGGAAAATAGATCTGCGTGTGCAGCTTCAGATGACCTTTCTCAAGCTGTCGCTGTAGACACAATCAGTATCAATACAGTTAAAGGGACTTCCAGTGCATGAATTCTCACGTGGTTCTTCAAAGTAAAATGACTAAAGCTTTACACAGTACAACTAAAAGACTATTCCCCTGCATGAACCTTCATGTGCTGTTTCAGATTTTTATGTTACCACAAAGTGTACAGCTGAAGGGTTTCCCCCCTGTATGAATCCTCGTGTGCTGATTCACAGTACTGTTTTGACTATAACTGTTACCAAAAATTGTACTACAGCTAAAGGGGTTTTTCACCTTTATGAATTAGCATGTGCTTCTTCAGGCTAATTGCTCGACTAAAGCTGCTGCCACAAACTGTACAGCCAAAGGGCTTTCCCCCTGTATGAATCCTCATGTGCTTCTTCAGAGTACCATTATCACTAAAGCTCTTGCCACACATTTCACAGCTATATGGTTTTTCACCTGTATGAACCATCATGTGCTTCTTCAGAGTACCCTTTCGACTAAAGCTGCTGCCACAATCTGTACAGCTAAAGGGCTTTTCCCCTGTATGAATCCTCATGTGTTTTTTCAAATCACTACTATAACTAAAGCTGCTACCACAAACTTCACAGCTAAAGGGCCTTTCCCCTGTATGAATCATCATGTGCAGCTTCAGATTACACTTCTGACTAAAGCTGTTGCCACAAACTTCACAGCTCCAGGGCTTTTCCCCTGTATGAATCAGCATGTGCTTCTTCAGCCTACTACTTTGGGCAAAGCTACTGCCACAATCTTTACAGCTATAGGGCTTTACCCCTGTATGAATCCTCATGTGTTGCTTCAGATAACTATTATCACTAAAGCTGCTGCCACAATCTGTACAGCTATAGGGCTTTACCCCTGTATGAATCCACATGTGCTGCTTCAGAGTACCATTATCTCTAAAGCTCTTGCCACACATTTCACAGCTATATGGTTTTACCCCTGTGTGAACCATCAAGTGCCTCTTCAGTTGAACCCCTTGACGAAAGCTTTTGCCACAATCTGTACAGCTATATGGTTTTTCACCTGTATGAATCCTCATGTGCTTCTTCAGAGTATCCTTTCGACTAAAGCAGCTGCCACAATCTGTACAGCTAAAGGGCCTTTCCCTCATGGATGGCTTCTCCTTTGATGATTTAACACCGTTTGACAGTTTGCAGCTCACAGACGATCTCTGTCCTTTCACATGTTGTTGAGTCTTGTGTGATTGCTGTTTGTTTAAAACTGACTGGGCTTCCCTGGTCTCCTCCCACTCATCACTGTCTTCAGTATCAGATTCAGAACGGTGTGAAGAGAGGAGCTGAGCGTCACTGGTTGGTTGGGATGTTTCACAGCCCTCTTCCACCTAAAATAAAATAAATAAAATAAATAAAATAAATAAAATAAATAAAATAAATAAATACATGCTCTAAGCCACTTAAACACAAGCAAATACTGTGGCTCTCCTTTTATAAACAACACGTAAAATCTATTGGGCAGAAATGATTGATCTACAGGCTCACGCCATGTTGGCAATGCATTGAAAATGCATCGACACTGTAGTTTGTAACGCTAGTGTTCAATGTGGAGTAATAAGGCCTCATCCAACAGATATCATTTATAATCAACTTACCATTTTACTTTGTGGAACAGCTGTGTATCTCACGGTGTTGGAAAGATGCAGTGGAACTATTTCATCCTTCACACCCAACAGTCCACTGTTAAAGCTTACACGTAAAATCAAATGCCAAAAAAAAAAGACAATTCGTGAAAACGTGTCTTGTGAAAAGCAGATATAAAAAAGCATGAATGGAACATGCCATCAACAGTAGGCTAAAAAAATACTATTTGTGAGAGATACTCTTCATAACTAGGCTACACGATAATTGTTTTGTTCAACTTAAACAACAAACCACAACTCGAGTCACACTTGCAAATTAATTATGTCCTGTGCGACCTCGCCCTTAGTCGTCTTACTGGTAGATAATACATGCAATAAGACAAACGTAACAAACCTGGTGCTCAATCCTCCCTTTGGTTTCTCTACAGGACTGTTCAACTTCCTCTGGTTGGTTCATCTGTAATGATAAATGTCTTGGTATTAAACACGGGTCCGCATCAGTGTGCCGACGGGCCGGTATTCCGACACTAAAACTAACCCTAACTCTAATCCTAACCCCAGTAACTGTGACGAGTAACTAACCTGCGGTCCCCATTAAACACAAGGCCGGAAATAGAGGCTACACAAATCAAATATCGAACAAACTCTTCTTCAAGGTTAATTGTTTGTATCAAACACAGCTAGTTGTCTCAACCACATGACCAACTTCTTACCTTCTTGTTCAGTTGTTCTGAAAGTCAAATCCTTGAAAATGGCTCTCTGTCTTGTCTCTGAATATGATGAAAGCACAAACAACATAGACTACAACAACACTATGGTACTTTACTTATACCTGAGGAGGGCCTTTCACACGTTGAATTCAACCAATCAGAGCAGAGCAAAGGAAGTGGGGGGAGCTAAGATGCTTGAACATTAACATAGCACATCAACTATCTGGAAACTTTTCAGAACACAGTCTGGTGATTAATTAACATGACATGCATGCTTGCTTCAAACTATTTAAAGTTATGATTTATGTCTACAAATAATCACCAAAGGCCTACCCAGTGTATCATTTAAATTGCAATTACTTTTACAGTTGTAAAACAAAACGTGTTTTTATCCTTGTATTTTTTGTTTGTTTTGTTGCTGTCATGCTTGTTAACTTCAGTAACAGGACCAAGAGTCTCCCCATCTCCCCAACTCTTGTATAAACTTAAAATATATAATAAGGGAAACATAATAAAATCTGCTAACTAAATCGTTACCACTACTAAAAGGTTGAAATTCAACTCCCGGGCGGGGGAAACTTTATAAAAAACTGATGAAAGTTTGTGTCCCATTAACTTTACTATACAGAAATAAAATAAATAAATCTGCTTTAAAGGGATATTACACTTTCAAAACTTTTTTTTCATCTAATCAGGCTTGTATGAACACCCTGAACAGTTTTTAATTTGCTTCATTCAGTATTTAGATATTTGAATACTGATAAATGTTACCACCTCCAACACGCCCAGGCCCTCTCCACATACACACCCATTGTAACTTCAAACTCCATTTTAACCATGATAGATTCATTAAAAACACCCATTATTTTTTCTGGTGACTCATAATACCCTCCTAATACGTGAGCAGACCGTGTTTTTTCAATAATTTTTTTCATTTATTTTCAATAAAATATTATTGTATTTAATGTTTTCCATTTTCCCAAAGAATTATTAAAAATAAAAGAAAAAGGTTATTGAAAAAACACGGTCTGCTCACATATTAGGAGGGTATTATGAGTCACCAGAAAAAATAATGGGTGTTTTTAATGAATCTATCATGGTTAAAATGGAGTTTGAAGTTACAATGGGTGTGTATGTGGAGAGGGCCTGGGCGTGTTGGAGGTGGTAACATTTACATCAAATATCTAAATACTGAATGAAGCAAATTAAAAACTGTTCAGGGTGTTCATACAAGCCTGATTAGACGAAAAAAAGTTTTGAAAGTGTAATATCCCTTTAAGTAGCATGTGAGGGGTCAAACTAGGGGTTTTTCATGATGCTGAATCCATTGCAAGCATGTGTTTTGCACGAAAAACATTCTGTGGGCTACAAATTGCCCCAAAAAAACGGTGAAAAGTGATGACTCATCACTAAACCATCGTTAAATGCTTGCAATGGATTCAGCATCATGAAAAACCCCTAGTTTAACCCCTCACATGCTACTTAGAGCATATTTATTTTTCCTGTATAGTAAAGTTAATGGAACACATACAACAATCAGTTTATTTACGAGGTTTCCCCTGGGAGTTGAATTTCAACCTTTTAGTACATATTATTACACACCAAGAAATATCTTGGTAACGATTTACTTCGCAGATTGGTCAAATATCTTATAAAATCTCCTTATTAATAGTATAATTTGGGAACACAATTTAAATCAGGCAATTTTACCCATGAATCCCCCTCAATTTGATCAATTGTCCCAGTTACCAATGTTTTCTGTTGATTTCCCTGTTTCATCACTTCCATCGTGCCTGTTTATCCTGTATCCTGCATGAGTTCGGTCTCCTGGTTGGGTTAGTCTGTTTGATACAGAGCTGGGGTAACACAGAGATCCCAGTTAATGAACAAACACTTGGATAGAGCTATGTAACTTAGCAAAACATATCCACACACCCCTTTATCAGTGCCAGTTTACTCAAACTAAAACATCATTTCTTGGTTTAGGGTTTGAAACTCTCGTCTTCATCTAATCTGTTAGAAGACCCATGTTGTGAATGTTGTGGGATGTTTTCTTTAGAGGATGCGTGTCTCTTTGTTAATATACAGGTGAGAATGGGTTAGGGCGTGTAGCCCTGTTGCTGAATGGCTGAACTCATTTGCATGTATTCCTTTTAGTATGATAAGCAGTGAGCATAAAGCCCCCCCAACAGTATTGTGTGAATGGTGTGGAACATAGGATTAGGATTAATTTGTATTCAAATTATATATAGGCCTACTGCAATCATTAGCATTCTGCAGTAACACCTTAAATGTGACATATAACTTCAGCTGTGTTTCATCCATATATGGGTCTTTCACAGAGTTAAACATCTACTGTATGAGCACAGAGCACCAGATAGATTATGACGTATACACGCATTATACAGTTCTCACATAATGGTCAAATAGCAATTAGGGGCTGTTAAGTATGACATCATTTTGTAGGCAGAGGAGAATTTCTACCACCAGTTTCCGTGAATCTTTTTACTATTTTTACTATTTACACATTTTTCTTCTCTTTGTTGTTGAAAGGAAAGTGTTAGAATTATACTTTAGTCGTTATTTTTGTCTCGGATCTGTTGAAATAGCGAGGGATAGAAAATGCTCTGGGGGCAGAGTTCTCCTCTGCCTACAAAATGATGTCACGGCTTAAAATCCCCAAGATGGAGCTGTGTTCTCACCCCAGTAGTATAATGGCCTGCGTCAAGAGTGTAACATACTGTATGCCATTTTAAGTTCACAAAACAATGTGACCATTTAGCCCAAGACAATGTGGCTTTTAAAACATTTACAAATGCATTGAGCTATCTGAAACTGAAATGGTTACAGTTTGACTCTGCAGGTGTAAATCATTAGTGTTGATTGATAGTAAACTGGGGTCCATTCCCACACACACAGAGTCACTCTATAAATTCATACCAAAAGTCTTTGGTATGACCCGACCGAGGATCGAACCCCGACCTCCCAGTCTCAGGGCGGACACTCTAACCTCAAGGCCACTGAGCTCAGCGCGCCACATAGCATGGAAACACCCCACCCCCGTCTGAAAGGGCCTTAAAGGAGCTATTAGTCAACTTCTTTTTGAAAAACGGACACTAAAATAAAAATAATGTTTTGAAAATATTTTATAAAATATTAAACTTCATATATGTGTTTCTATTCAAAAATGACCACAAAAAGCGTAAAATAATGATAAAATAATCATTTTGGCCATTGTCAGACTGACTTTGTTTATATCCCTTATCAATCCATATAAAAGAATAGAAGAGGGATATAAACAAAGTCAGTCTGGCAATGGCAAAAATGATTATTTATTTAAAATGATTATTTTATCATTATTTTATGCTTTTTGTGGTCATTTTTGAATAGAAACATAATTTTTATTTTAGCGTCCGTTTTTCAAGAAAAAGTTGACTATAGCTCCTTTAACTCTGAGAGTCTACAAATGGAACCACCAAACCAAATGGACCCGTAACTTGGATCCCACTGTGGACTCAACCTACTTTACAACCAGTAGAACAATGTGTGCCTGTTTGTCCTGGTCATCACCTTAAATTATTAGCAACACCACCATATACTGTATATACTGTACATTTGTACCTTGAAGTGGAGCAAGGCATTACGCGATTTACATAATGTACATAATGTATTCTTGCACTAAATACAATAAGCACATATAAATACTGTATATTTGTTTCTATTTGTCTGTGTGCAGGTTCGGTGAGTACGTGGCTCCCAACAAGGCACTGAACAAGAATGATCACTACCAAGGCTTCTGGAAAGAAGGCAAAAAGGATGGTTTAGGGACATACAGGTGTGTGGGTGTGTGGGGGGGGATTAGAGAGATTATACAGACAGTAGCAGTGTTTTGAATGGTATATTGTCTTTAGGGCTGTCACAATTATTACATAATCGTCTAATCGCAATTATTTGACATAATCGCAATCATTTTTTATAATCGTTTCCATGTTGAGAAATGTTAATATATATTTTTCAAAGTAAAAAAATAGTGGAAATAGCAGATCTGCAAGCTCACAACGCGTCGCGATGCGACGCGTTGTGAGCTTGTAGATCGGCTATTTCCACTATCAATGTTCTTTTTTAAGTATAAAATTGTCAAATATGTCAGTAATTTCTTTGTATATTTAGGTTAATTGTCATATCTGCCATTTGCAACTTCAAAGCCTAAAAGCCAAACAGAAATGTAATTGTCAATGCCAAACACTCGATTAAATCGTTAATCTCAATTATTTGAGTGACAATTAATTGTCATGTAAAATGTCATAATCGTGACAGCCCTAATTGTCTTGTCTCTCTAGTTACGCGAGCGGCGAGGTGTACGAGGGCTCGTTCCAGGACAGCATGCGTCACGGCCACGGCATGCTGCGCAGCGGCAAGCTCAACACCTCGTCCCCCAGCGTCTTCATCGGACACTGGCTGCACGACAAGAAGACGGGCTATGGTGTCCTCGATGACATCACCAAGTACGTCTCTGCTTGATCTGATGGCAGAGCAGTGTTCATTTTGTCGCCTAAGACTAAAAGACTACAATATTGTAATATTTTGTCGATAAGATTAGACTAGACTAAAACAATTTCAGAAGATTAAGACTATTATTTTTGTTATTCAAAAGACTAAGACGAAATCTATGTCTAAGACTAATGGCTGTAAAAATTAACACTGGTATGTAACTGCAATGAAATTAAAGCCAAATACATCTTTTATGTATGGTTTAGTTTGACCAAGTAACAGGCAGTAGAAGACAATGACTTGTTCAGAGTTATGTGGGCATATTTAGCCCAAAAGATTTAGCCTAAAAGACGAATACTAAAAGACTAAGACTAAGACTAAAATATTTTGATATTTAGTCGACAAAGAATAGACTAGACGAAAACAATATCAGCAGACTAAGACAGAACTAAGACTAAATGGTGTGTTATTCAAAAGACTAAGACTCAAGGTCTTTGCACACTGCTGCGTTTTTCGGGCCGTATATCGGAGTGACCTTCGGAGCGAATAAAAAAAATCAACCTCACGTTATGTCAATCACGTTTGCACACTGCCGCCCGTTTCGTATTTATTTTCGGTTGATTGAGTCCCTTGCTCTCTCTCTTTCCTCTCTCTCTCCCTGGCTTTTGGATTTCGTATTTCCAAAACGCAACGAAAACACATAGTGCAGTGTGCAACCAGCTTAAGAACGCTCTATGTTTTTGCTTGTGTTTGTTTCCCACAGAGGGGAGAAGTACATGGGCATGTGGCAGGACCAGCAGCGACAGGGCACCGGGGTGGTGGTCACCCAGTTCGGTCTGTACTACGAAGGTTCCTTCAAGGACAACAAGATGATGGTGAGCATTCGACAAAAAAGGACCAGGGACTGTCATCTAGGCCAGGGTTCTTCAACGTTTTCAGGCCAAGGACCCCTTAGTTGAGAGAGATGAAGCAGGGACCCCCACAATCTCTTCATAGATTCCATATAGTTGTATTCTGGATTCATATACATTTGTGTTTCATATACATTTGTGTTTTCAGATATTTAATCACATGAACCGTCAATAAACTCGACCTTTCACTCTGTACTTAGTCTGCTCTTTTTCCCCTCTCCACCAAACCTCTTTGCCGAAAATAGCCCATCTACAAGCTCACAACGCATCGCGTAAAATAAAATAAACTCCTGGCACCCCATCTTTAACACTACAGCTCGTCCAGTGTTATGTGTTTGTTGTGGAGTCCATGGGCAAGACACACAACCCCTAATAGCCCCTTCGTGCACTCATAAGCAGTAAAAGTAATTTCCCCGCTATCTCATCATTGCTAGCTATTACGGCTAGATTCCTTCAGAATGAAATGGCACTTCCATGTGACAGCAAGGGAGACAAGCCCATTTTGGTCACACAGTGGTGTGACCAAAGGTTCAGCCCGTGGCAGTAACTGACCTCAGATTGATGAGAATGAACTCGATGTTGACATTTATTAGACATTTATTGGACCTTTATTGGACATTTTTCTCCGTCTCGCTCACAGGGTACAGGGGTCCTCGTCTCCGAAGACGACACCACGTACGAGGGGGAGTTCTCGGAGGACTGGACCCTCAACGGCAAGGTGACCCGCACACATAACACGCTACATTAAAACTGCAGTTAGTTAGCTGCATTAGTATATAGGCTGGCTATGCCAGGCTATTAAAACCCATTAAGACCTGAGGCCAATTCTACAGAATTGTGTCAGTGGTGCCCAAAGTTTTTCATGCCAAAATGTATTCTGCCATGGATCTAACCTGTCCCCGCCAGAAGGTGGCGTATTGAGTTCCTCATACTTCTATCTGGAACCGCTCATGACCGTGCATGCGTGTGTGTGTGTGTGTGTGTGTGTGTGTGTGTGTGTGTGTGTGTGTGTGTGTGTGTGTGTGTGTGTGTGTGTGTGTGTGTGTGTGTGCGTGTGTGCGTGTGTGTGTGTGTTGTTCACTCTCAGGGCATCCTAACCATGGCTAATGGAGACTATCTGGAGGGCTCCTTCAGTGGAGAATGGGGCGCCGGACTCAAGGTCGCAGGGTCCTACCACAAACCCAACCTCTACGACACAGACAAGGACAAGACACGCACAGTGTAAGCCAACCGCAGTGTGTGTGTGTGTGTGTGTGTGTGTGTGTGTGTGTGTGTGTGTGTGTGTGTGTGTGTGTGTGTGTGTGTGTGTGTGTGTGTGTGTGCGTGTGTGTGTTTGGGGGGGGGGGGGGGGGCAGTCTTTAGACTGCTATCTTTAGACAGAACTTCTCACACCTACTACTTAGCAGTTCACACAATTGATAGACCGTCCATCAATGCATCAACAAGGTCGGTCATTGCTGTTAATTCAAGCTGTGAGACTCGGCGTCGATCGGCAGGTTTTGTTAGCGAGGTGCGAAAACAGAAATTGGTGCCTGTGACGGCGTGCCTGCACTTTCAGGTAGTGGAACGCCGCTCCACATAGCTCCACCGTCATCTCACCCCTGCGTTCTTCTATAAACACTTGCTCTATGTGTGTGTGTGTGTGTGTGTGCGCGCGTGTGCGTGCCTGTGTTTGAGCAGTAAGCTGGGTTGTCTGTGCGTGCGTGCGGAGGATAAGTGGCAGGCTGTGTTCTCAGAGTGCTGGGCCCAGCTGGGCTGTGAGCCGTCGGGTCAGGGTGACCAGCGCAGGGCCTGGGAGAACATCGCTGTGGCCCTCACCACCAGTGCACGACACCTCCAGGACAGGTTAGACACACACACGCACACACACTCGCACACACACTCGCACACACACACACACACACACACACACACACACACACACACACACACACACACACACACACACACACACACACACACAACCAGTGGTGTAAAGCAAAAAACAATGGGCCGGGACTCATTTGTGGGTCGTGGGTGCCTTCATTTTGTAGAACACACACACACACACACACACACACACACACACACACACACACACACACACACACACACACACACACACACACACACACACACACACACACGCACACACACACACACACACACACACACACATAACACACACACACACACACATACACACACACACACACACACACACACACACACACACACACACACACACACACACACATACACACACACACTTTAATTAAGCAATTTACTTAAGTGCAGAAATCAAAATGGTTAAATGGCTAAAACTATAGAAAGCAGTAAATGAAAACATTTTAACACTCATCTTTTCTCTAATTACAATCTGAACTCTAACTGTTGCACCACTACAAGTGTCAAATCGCAACGTGAGGAAGATAATTCCAGCAATAATAATTACTAATAATTGCTTTGTGTGTGCGTGCGTGCGTGTATGTGTGTGTGTGTGTGTGTGTGTGTGTGTGTGTGTGTGTGTGTGTGTGTGTGTCAGTCCTGAGCTGTTGTCTCGGAGCCAAAGCAGGACTCTGGAGAGCTTGGAGGTGATTCCTCAGCACCAAGGACCCATCACCATGGAGAGATACCACGTCATACGCTGCTACCTGCTCAAGGTCAATACACACGCACGCACGCACACACACACACACACACACACACACACACACACACACACAATGACAATTTCATGTCACGATTATGGTGACCAAAGAAAATGCGATTTATGTTATTATCGCAATAATCAAAATATCCATTATCCTGGGGCGGAACATCTGCCATAAAATAGCAGATCTACAAGCTTGCGTTGTGAGCTTGTAGTGTAGATTGACTATTTTTTCCCAAAGAGATTTGGTAGAGAATAAAAAGAGATTTGGTAGAGAAGGAGAAAAAATATACTATTTTTTTTTATCAAATACTTAAT
This sequence comes from Nannobrachium achirus, assembly GCF_963921795.1. Lineage (NCBI taxonomy): Eukaryota > Metazoa > Chordata > Actinopteri > Myctophiformes > Myctophidae > Nannobrachium > Nannobrachium achirus. The sequence goes on along the minus strand of NC_137831.1, from coordinate 31,273,868 downwards.
TTCCATTGCATTCTATTGCAATTTCACGATAAATTTAAATCTCCACGATACGATTATTGTGAGTGTTTTCTTTTTATCATGATAAACTATTATCGTCCCATCCCTAACACACACACACACACTACCTCTACCTGTCCCCTATGAGGGATTGAAGGGTTAAAGGACAACTCCGCCCTAAATCACTTCTAGGCTCATTTTCCTACTTATATTGATCCAAAAAGACTGTCCATGGGGTCTATTAGGCAGAAATGCCCTTGTTGTCCAGTTTCCCCTTCAGAATGCAGCAGCTGTCATTGCATAGAATGGAGTTTATAAGCCTATCGCTTTTACACTATTTGTTGTGTTCAAAAGTGATTTTCTTTTTCATGAATGTGTTACTAGTTGTCATTACAAACACATCCATGCCTTGTTTTCTCCACACAAGCCACCACAATCTCATAAATAATGTTTTGGGGTGATCATTCGGCACAAGTGCCAATCAAAGTGACTGCACTGGCCAATCACAGGGCATCTTTTCCGGGACTTGGCAAAACACATAAAAGCATAACATCTGTTTAGCAGAGTGTGATGGCTTGTGTGGGACAACTAGTACCACATTCATGAAAAATAAAAACACTTTTGACCACAACAAATAGTGTAAAAGCGATAGGCTTATAAACTCCATTCTATGCAATGACAGCTGCTGCATTCTGAAGGGGAAACTGGACAACAGGGGCATTTCTGCCTAATAGACCCCATGGACAGTCTTTTTGGATCAATATAAGTAGGAAAATGAGCCTAGAAGTGATTTAGGGCGGAGTTGTCCTTTAACCCATTGAAGCCTGTGGCAGATTCTACAAGGGCCTTCTAAATCAGGGTTTCTCAAAGTGGGTGCTGTGACACACGTCCAGGGGAGCTGCCGGAAATACTTTGATAATATTTGGAATTTATCAGTTTAACCCCTTTAGACCCTCTGTACTTACAGTAAAGGAGAATTCCGTACTACTGCAAATCGCTCTCTCACCTTGTTGTTATTTTGTCGCCATTTTGTAGCCTATTGGATCCAATAGGATTCGGAAGCCTCGCGATCGCGAGTGAACCATTTTACAGCAGAATCTCAACAATGACGTGACCCTGGAGTAAAATATGCAAAATTAAGCATGTTAGCTCAACAGATAATTACCGGGAAAAAATATATATATTTGGAGTGATGGAGTAAGCGGATTTCCTAAGCCCCACCGCTCTTGTTTTGAGCTGTGGTCGGGTCAGCCAAATTGGACAATAATGCATCTTTTGAAAAAAACTAAAACACCTGGACCAGCTTTCTGGCGACAAAATAACAACAAAAAAAGGTGAGAAAGCGATTTAGCACAGAATTCTCCTTTAATATAATGTGCTGTATACTACATAACATTTTGTTTCCTTCTCTGTAATGAAATATCTGTTAAAAAGAGCACTGCTGTCTTTATGGCAGGCAACAAGCAGGAGATCTTTCAGGCCAAGGTTCTAATTATCTTGGCCAGGGCGTCCTGCCTGGCTTAATCCTCTCTGTGACAGATGGAGACACACTGACACACTTGCACACTCGCATGGCATGTGTGTGTGCTTTCCCCAGCCTGCTAGATTAGCCCAGGTGACAAGTGATTGTTTACGATCCCTGCGCTGACTGAATGACCCGCACCGTAAGAATTCAAAGCATCACAAGTAGCATTGCAGACGCAGACATATCTTTTGGCTGCAACCAACCTGGCTGACACCTACCGACATGATGATTCTATCAGTTACAGTTGTAATCGTGATTATTCTATCGATTAATAAAAGACAAAAAGTCATTTTTGGAGTATGGATAATCTTTAAAAGTGGGGAAGCATAGATTGACAGTTAAGCAGTGACACCCGCAGGAAAACATTTTGTTTTTCATTGCAACTCAAAAGGCCTCAGAACACACAGAGAGAAAAAAACCTGCCACGGCTCACTGGAGTGGACTTTTTAGTTAAAACCTTTTAATACACATTTGAAGGACCATGATAAAGACTTTTATCATGAAACCTTTCATAGTGTGTTCCCTGCTGATTATAGGAGCACCACACACTTTTATAGATGTCTTTTATCTCCTGTGAGCACCCGGTTGGCCTCACAAGTCATTTTATGTTTGGTTGCCCTCCGGTGTTGCGCTCCTTAAAGACGTCTTTTATCTCCTTTGAACACCCGGTTGTCCGTTTTTTTGTTTGGTTGTGCTCTGGTGTTGCGCTCCTTAAACATTTTCACCATGCAGCCATGTGTAAAATCTTAAAGACTATGCCTATAACTGTCCTGGTGTGTTTGGTTGTGTGTGCCCCAGGCGTGTGACACCCCGCTGCACCCTCTGGGCAGGCTGCTGGAGAGCCTGGTGGCCGTGTACAGGATGACGTACGTGGGCGTGGGCGCCAACCGCCGCCTCCTGCAGCAGGCCGTCAACGAGATCAAGTCCTACCTCAACCGCATCTTCCACATAGTCAGGTTAAAACCTTCTTTTAGTGTTTTTTTCTTTTTTTTCTTCTTTCTAGATTGTATTTTCATTTACACCAGTTTATTAGGAGGCAGCACATTTCATACACAAAGGCAATTTAAAGTGCTTGAAATAAGACAAAATAAGACTGCAAATAAAGAGAACAAGTTATGGGACTCAAATCCCAACAAATCTGGTGGGATTGGAATGCGTCATGACTCATTGACTGCCCCCCAAAAAAAGAGCACAACGCAAGCTCCTCAATTAAATAAATATCTCATGGAATCTGCTTTTGATTAAGGCATATTGCTCACTGTTCTATAGATTTCTGTTCCCTGATCTGCCAGAAGAGGGCGGTGTGATTCCAGAGCCCTCCACAGAGGTTCAGGAGAAGAGCGAGGCGGGCTCCACCAATGCTCCACTGGAGTCTCCTAAACCTGGGTATGAATCTGGCATAGACTGTTCAAAGACTTGCACAAATGTTCACGATTTTTCAAAAATAGCAGATCTACAAGCTCGCAGTGCGAAATATCCTTTTCCATCACAACTGACTGAAAATAACTTTATACTTCATCTGGGGGTTCACCAAAAATAGATCTACAAGCTCAGAATGCATTGTGAGCTTGTAGATCGGCTATTTTTGGCAAAGTGCTTTGGTGTAGAGGGGAAAAAAGAGCAGAGTAAAAGGTCAAGATTATTAAGCATTAACGGTTCAAGTGGTTAGATATCTGACATTTACACAAATTCAAAATATACCGACGATTGTGCTGTCAAACCATGAAACTATGGAATCTCTGGAAAGGTTGTGGCGGTCCCTGCTTCATCCTATCTCTCAACTAAGGGGTCCTTGTCCTGAAAACGTTGACGACCCCTGGTGTATGTGTGCCATGCCTGTCGTCCCCTCAGGCGTGTGGTGAGCAGCTGTGCCCTGCTCCTGCCGGTGCTGCTGCCGCGCCTCTACCCTCCCCTCTTCACCCTGTACGCCCTGGACAAGGAGAAGGAGGACGACATGTACTGGGACTGCGTCCTGCGTCTCAACAAGCAGTCCGACCTGGCCCTGCTCGCCTTCCTGGGAGTGCAGGAGTAAGTCAACAATCTCCATAGTCCGAGGTCCCATTAGTCCGAGTAAAGTTAGGGTTAGGGCATACATCAGGGTTCCCCAATTAGTTTTCCCCAAGGGACAAATTATGTCTAGGGTACCAAGCCGAGGGCCACAACATTGCAGGGGGGCTACTCCAGCGACAGTTCAGATATCGTCGCTGTCGGGTGAAAATCTTGTATGTCCAAAACCGTTCGTTTTGCATTTATCATTTAAAAAAAGATTTAAACTAGTGAAAACAGCCGATCTACAAGCACACAACGCCTCGCACCGCGAGGCGTTGTGTGCTTGTAGATCTGCTGTTTTCACTACTTTTGTGCGACGGCCTTGTATGATTTGGGAAAGAGCGTACAAATTTGGAGATACGAGATTTCCACCCAACAACGACGATATACTAGTGTTGTTGCTGCTCTTATACAACCATTATTACTGGGGTTGGTGTGGGCCAGACAGTAGCCCCCCGCGGCGGGCCGCCTATTGGGGAACCCTGGCATACATGGACAACTGGCGGCCCGGGGGCCACATGCGGCCTCCACCTTCACTTAATGCGCCCCATAGGTTAATATCGGAATACTGATATTATTGATTTCAGCTGTTACATTTCCATACATGCAAACATGACCCGCTTTAATTACTTCAGTCTATGTTAGTATATTAAGTATAACTAAATGCATTGGAAATTAAATGAAAATGTTACATTTCAGTTACATTCCAATTAAAAAATAACAAAAGATAATTCAGGATTCCAATTCAAAAGTAGCAAAAATAGCAGATCTACAAGCTCAAAACACGTCGTGCTGCGTGTTGTGAGCTTGTAGATTGGCTAGTTTTTGGCAAGAGATTAGGTTGAGAGTGAAAAGAAAAGGACTGTATCAAGTGTGTTGTTTCCAGATCCGTTTGACCTATTATAGATGGTTTAAATGCTCCCGGATCTGCTGCTTGGCAAATAAAAGTTGATCCCAGTGCATGACGGAGGATAATTTCACAATAAATTTAAATCTCCACGGTATGATTATCGTGAGTGTTTTATTATCTTGATGAATGATAATAGCGATTATCGTCCCATCCATACTTAGCAGAGCACACAGTGCAACGTGGGGAATGTCCCCACATGCCATAGACCTGTGTTCTGTCTTGTCTGTCTCCTGTTTCTGGGAATAAACTATGCGAGTGCGTGTGTGCGTTGCACACTTGTGATTAAATACCACTCCTACAGTACATACCATCTCAGAGCTAGGTTATAGGTGCAGACTATTTGTTTTGAATCTTTTTATATTTGGCAGCCTAGGGCATATCCGCAGACTGGTTGTTAGAGGGCTTCCGCAGACTGGGTGTTAGAGGGCTTCAACAAATTGGGATGCAAAAAGGCTGGCAAAGTATTGTGCTGTCTCTGCTATAATTGGCAGCTGCTACAAGCACTCCTTTGCAAGGCATCTCCTACGGAAACAATAATAGCGTACAGTACTTATACCCATAGAGTACTATTTTGTTACCTTACTGCAACTATGATATTTGTGTCCTTGTATGCTCTCATTTATGTGGACATAAATAAATTGTTAATGCCTGCGTGCATTTATCTTTATATTTCTTTCAGGAAGTTTTGGCCCGTGGCTATCCCCGTCTCCATGGCTGTGTTGGGAGAGAAGCAGCAGGTACGTAAGCCATTTACCATGAGAGGGAGTGGGTTGTTGGCTGATTTACCACTGTTTCAGGGTTGTGGCACGAGGTGAAGCCGAGTGCCAAACAACCCTGAAACAGTGGTAAATCAGCCAACAACCCACGACCCTCGAACAACACAGTTGTTACTTGCAATGTTATTTAGTTATACAACTGCAACACAACAGTGGGCGGGGTCCATGAGCCAACTCAAGGTTGTTGACTGATTTACCACTGTTTTATGCCAATCAGAATCCAGTATCTGAAGTATGTGACCACAAAAAGTGGTTTATTTTATTTTTTATTTAGTGTAGTCCAAGGTTATGGTAGATAGTGCCAGCACAAAGCTTCATGTTGCTACAAAACATGAAATAAGCACTAAATATGCAGTATTTTAATGGTTGGTAAGTGGCCGTGCTACAGTATAATCGGGATAATCCTCTCTCTCTCTCTCGGCCGAGGCATTCTGCGGTTATTAGCCTCTGCATGGTGTGTTATGTTTGCCTAATACCCAGTTCATACTTCCTCTACTCTTACCAGAGAGTCACCAGTTCACACACTGAAAATAGCAGACCAACAAGCTTGTAGATCTGCTATTTTTTTTTTTTTATATAAATCACGGCTTAACAGCACTTGACTGTGTGTGCCCAGGGGTGTCGCACCAAATTCTGGGCCCTGGGTACAAGGATTCACTCACATTTTGTGCTTTAACTATTGAAAAAGTAAGCAATTTACCCCGAGTGAGAGGACATTATGCTCTCATAATGTCCGCAGTGAGGTTGTTATCGGACGAGGCGCAGCCGAGTCCGATAACAACCTCACTCAGGACATTATGAGAGCATAATGTCCGACCCCGAGTGGTAAATAGCTTTTCTACCACTTTTTCCCGTATACATGAAAGAAAACACATAGTTGTAACTTGCAAGGATCTTAAGTTACAATCATTATTGCCTATAAAACTTCCGCGAGACAGCAGATAGTTCCACAAACAACATCTTCTACTCACCAACAGATGGCGCCAACTCCATACTAATCCATGCGTCTAGCTTACAGCTAAGCTAACGTCAGTTAGAAGTACCGTTCCGGCCGTAAATAGAGGCTGTTCGCTTCCAGAAAGGCATAGGTTCAGAGAAAAGGGGCTTTAAAGTTGGCGGATTGCATTGGATCCAAATAAATCGGCGACTATAGCATGCACGTTAGTAAACATAGGACCGTTGCCACCGTCATTTGTTGGTTGGGGGAAGTCCCCGGATGTACACTGAGGCGCATTGATCTCGGACACACAACTTTGCGGCAGTTGTCCTCTGATAACCTCCGGAATTTAGCCAATCAGAATCCAGTATTTGAACACGTGACTCGAAAAAGTGGTAGAATAGCAGATATACAAGCTCACAGCGCGGCACCGAGTGCCGCGCTGTGAGCTTGTAGATCTGTATATCTGCTTGTAGATCTGCTATATTTAAAAGTCAAACCTTTTCATGTGAAGGACCCCCAAAATGATATGTATTTGGCCACTGACTCCCATCTCAAAATATTTAGTTCCAGGGACCCCCCAGAAGTAAAATTTGAGTTACAAATCTTCGCTTAAAAAATACATATATTCAAAGATTTTCACACATTTTCACGAGCTTTCAAAAATAGCACATCTACAATCTCGCAGCTCGGCACAGAGGCGAACATTTTTCAATAGCTAAAGTATAACATAATTAAAGGACCAGGTCACCTCTGGGACAACCAGATCTTATTTTATTGTTGTGTGGGACACGATCAACACAATCCTGAGTTATTTTTTGTGTTCAATCTGTGTTTTTAGATATTTTTGTATTTCAGCCGATTTCAGCATGCTACAACTGGTCATATGATGCAAAATGCATCATATGACCAGTTGTAGCATGCTGAAATACTAACATATCTAAAAACACAGATTGAACACAAAAAATAATTCAGGATCGTGTTGATCGTGTCCAACACAACAATAAAATAAGATCTGGTTGTCCCAGAGGTGACCTGGTCCTTTAAGGCCCCACCTCCAGCTTGGGCCCTAGTAACTCAGTCTGTCGGTCTGTCTGTCTGTCCCAGGTCCTCTCCAGCACTAAAGACGCCTGCTTCGCCTCAGCAGTGGAGACCCTACAGCAGATCAGGTAGGTCTTCACAAATTCTGAACAGAACCGCTATCTTTTTTTTTTAGGACAGTTGTTGTGACTGTGAGTTTGTGGCTGACCATCATCACAGTTAAAGGGGTTAATGACGATTAACTCATTTAGTGCCTCACCCCGATAATCCAGAGGAAAAGCCTATGTTCCTCTCCGCGAGGCCCGATAAACCCGAGAATTTAATATGTTTTAATCGCTACAAAACATTTAAAAGTATGATCGCTAAGTGGTTTCTAATCTCCTGCGAAAAAGTGCTCCCGGTCTCATTTCCGGTCTCCGCCGAATATGGTTTCCGTATCCGGGCGGGAACAGAACGCAGTTAACGTTAGCTATCATGTAAACACTAGTAGACGGAGCTCAGCGATGGAAGCGTCTTTTTCAATGGGATTTTCTTTTGTTAAAAATCTGTGATCGGGTGTACAGACTGTACACACGCCTGGTGCATGATCCGTGCACAGATCGTGCACAGACGATGTGCACGCACGTGCCCACGTTAAAAGGTCAGGACAACGGGGCAGACAGCCCCGAAAGTCGATGTTGTCTCTCGATGTTGTCAATGTCTTTTGAATCCTTCTAAGGTTTTTTGAAAAACCTATGTTTCTATGTCAGCAATCTGGCCAGCCATCGTCAAAGAAAAGGTCCTTTTCACTTCCACTGGAGCTCAGCTAGTCTGTTCTTGAGAGACTACTATGTCAGAGGTTCTCAGACCTTTTCATGTGAAGGACCCCCAAAATGATATTTATTTGGCCACGGACCCCCATCTCAAAACATTTAGTTCCAGGGACCACCCAGAAGCAAAATTTGAGTTACAACCGTTCGCTTTGAAAATACATACATTCAAAGATTTGCACACATTTTCGTGACTTTTTCAAAAATAGCAGATCTACAAGCTCGCAGCGCGGCACTCGGTGCAGCGCTGTGAGCTTGTATATCTGCTATTTTTCACTGGTTAAAGCAGTCAATAATTCTAGGCCTAAATGGGTTAATAGCGGTAAATATTTAATGATTGATTGATTGATTGATTGATTGATTGATTGATTGATTGCAGCACCACCTTCACGCCGTCGGACAAGCTGCAGGTGATCCAGCAGACGTTTGAGGAGATCACCCAGGAAGTGCTTAAGCTGCAGAGGGAGGACTTCCTGTGGTCCATGGACGACCTCTTCCCCGTCTTCCTCTACGTGGTGCTCCGTGCACGGTCAGCACGCACACATGCACACATGCACAGCATACACACACACTCTCTCTCTCGCTCTCTCTCTCTCTCTCTCTCTTTTTTATATGGGGCTTTTAAGCCGTGACATCATTTTGTAGGCAGAGGAGAATCTGCCCCCAGAGCATTTTCTGTCCCTCGCTATTTCAAAAAACAACGACTAAAAAATAACGACTAAAGTATCATTCTAACACTTTCCTTTCAATAACAAAGAGAAGAAAAATGTGTAAATAGTAAAAATAGTAAAAAGATTCACGGAAACTGGGGGCAGAAATTCTCCTCTGCCTACAAAATGATGTCATACTTAACAGCCCCATAATATACAGTACGCAGTGGTAACCCGAGTCCCCAGAAGTATTTTTTTTACCTTATCTTTTTTGACCTGATCTTTTTTCTTTTGTTTTATGATGTTTTATGCAAATGTTTTACACTGATTGTAGCACTTGTGTAGATTAAGAAAATAAAAGAATAAAAGGGACAAGGACAGAATTAATTTGCATTAGTTTAGTGTGTCTCACGGTTAGTACTGACACAGGTATTCCCCTTTTCACAGATATGGGCTTAATATTGATGGGCATAAAAGGGATTCTATTGTATGGACATTCCCAGATATGAGCTTAATGTTGATGGGCATAAAATGGATTCTATCAGGGCATCATCTGGGAATCAGATGTAGAGGTCAGCTCCATATATGGAGATCTAGGTGATGATCCAGTCATCTCCATGTATCGATAGTGTTGTGATCTTCATACATACTGGTATATGGATATCCAGATGATGATAGTCAGCAGTCTTGACAGTCAACAATGTGATGTCAGAAGGTCAGCTACAGAAGGTCACCTCTCCTCTCCTCTCCTCTCCAGGATTAGGAATTTGGGGTCAGAGGTCAGCCTGATTGAGGACCTGATGGATCCATGTGTTCAACATGGAGAGCACGGCATCATGTTCACCACACTCAAGGTACACCCGCACACGCACACGCACACACACCCAACAATCAGTTAACCCCATTTAGACCGGGAACGCAAACCTGTGTCATTTTAGGTTTTCACCACTTTAACCATTATTTTATGCTTTAGCTATTGCAAAATAGCAGATTTACAAGCTCACAGCGTGGCACTCGGTTGGTAGCAGATCTGCTACCAAGATTGCCCAAAATTATATTAAATGCACTTTTGTGACACTGGCTCTCTATGAAGAAACGTGACTTCCTGGTCATGTGATCTCCCGTTGCATTTCGGGAATTGGAGTGTTTCTCTTCAGCCGCGGTTGGCCCATACAGTTTAATATAAAACAATAGGCAACGCGTCGTGGGCACTGGGAGACATCAAAGAGTTTGGCATTTTGAAACTGGAGGGTTTCTTGACCCCTTTATATCTGTGACACTGATATGTTGTTAACTCTGTGTGTGTGCGTGCGTGTGCATGTGTGTGTGTGTGTGTGTGTGTGTGTCTGCGTGTCCCATGACCTCTCCCCCAGGCGTGCTACTACCAGATCCAACACGAGAAGATCACTTAAAAAAGGAAGGTGCTGGGCACCGACCGACGTGCTCCTCAGTGATCCGGAGATGGGACAGCTTTGGGGATGACGGACGCACGGTGCGGCCAATAGAAGAAGAGGAGGAGGAGGAGGATCACACTAACAGGTTGCCTGCAGCTCCATCTGCCGCTGTTACAGAGGCAACATCCCCGCCACACACACACACACACACACACACACACACACACACACACAGAGTATTTATATAAAGGCTGGAGGACTCTGGTAGGTTGGCTGACCCTGAACCGGCCTCATTTATACAGAATGATCACCGTTTCAGTGCACTGTGTGCTGCATGTACGCGGCACCTTCCCCTTCCACACTGCCAGTTCCACATCCCCTTTCCCCATAAAGACAACTGTTTCTATCTCTCTGGAGACTTTGGCCTGCCAAGTGAAGGATGTCCCCCCTCCTGTCCCTTCCCCGGGACATCCTGAATAAGCAAGGCCGGGAATAAAAAAACAAAATAAAAACTGTTTTTGGGGTGGATGTTTCACGGCACAGTGACCTCTGCGTTTAATGACGCTGGACGATGCGGCACTTCTTCTTTGTGCCGTGGGGAAGAAGAAAAAAGGAAACTAAAAAGGAAGAGGGCTTGACACTCCCGGCGTGTGAATCTGAGGAACGGCAAGGAGGTTCCGTGATGACGCTTGCATGCGGTAAAAACAGTGTTAAAGGGGCGGGTTGGTGAGCAGCTCTGACCGCTACAGAGGATGGATGTTATCCCATCATTTCCATCAGGACTTAATATCCTTGTGTATTGTCTTAGGCCCCCGATGCGGAGACTTTCAGGAACCCTCATTGTGAGCTCCACATTGTCTTGAGTATTCCAAGCGCAATGGCTGGCGAAAAATTATGAGATGCTAAATCAAACTGTGAGGGAGTTGTTTGTTTGTTTTTCATGACAATCTGAATGCCAAATTCAGCCATGTTTTCAGTATTAAGGAATCACAAGCAAGCAAGGAAGGAGGTTGCATTTTCTTGGTCAAAGACGGCTCTTCTGCCACAGTAAAGAACTGTACAACACTGACATTACAAATACTTTGTCTTTACTAACACAGGATGTGTTTTGGGTTCCTGTTCTTTATACAGGAATATTTTCCGTGTTCCTACTGTAGACGGGTCTTAAAATGGTATTTCAATTTGCTCATGAACACGCGCGAGTATAGCACTTGTCAGTGACACTTTCCGAAGGACGTCTTATTCTCAAGGACAGAACTCCGTCTGCCTACCCGTCCAACCCTGGCGAAAGCATTTACTGTGAAACCCACCTCTGCAAACGTCCAATTACATACATACACATCGTCACACATAGATAAACGCGACACTTCGCACCACGTTTCTCACCACGCTTCGAGCTTGCGGATCTGCTACTTTTGAATGCTTTCGTGTGGCGCTGCAGTAAGACCAAGTAGGGCGCTAATTTATGAAAAATCACACCCAGTGTGAAGTGAGCGGTGCCATTCAGTTGATTTCATTAAGCGTCCTGCGAAGCTTGGCCAACGTGACCCTGGCCATGTACAAATAGATGTTGGTTAAACGCCAGAGCGGTTAGCACCGTTAAAAACCCCCCACAAAAGTTAAAATATGGAGGTAAGAGGTGTTCCGCCCGGCTACAGTGATACACAGTATACTGTATGTACAGTATGTATGTACTCTGCCCCTGCACGCCATCTGTTTGTCTGTAGACAACCATTTAAGGTAACAACCGTTTGACAACGTCACAATGTTTATGATAGCACTGCATTACTGTACGTGCAGCCCCATACGCAGAAGTGGCTTACATAATTTAATAGGGCTTAAAAGCCTGATTTATGTCGCGCGCCGGTGTGCCCTAAATAGCAGACCTACAAGCTCACGATGCACCGCCGTGCAAAGGCGCTTGTGGGCCTGTAGATCTACAGACCTCCGGCAGAGGATGCCTGCACACGACTGAAGCATAAGTCAAGGCTTACGGGCGATGCGGTCAATGACTAAGCCTTTTCCTTTGATATTATCATGATCTGTGGTTAAGAGCAGGAGTAATGGATCAGATTAATACATTCTTTCAAAAATACTGTATTGGCATGTTGGCACTAGGTTGTCAGCAGCTTAATTTACATGCAAGGCTCCCAATGAAGGATCTCTCTATTGAGTACTGCATCAACCGTCTTTGCTAAAAACAAGAGGAGTACAAGAAAAGCCTCTGGAAATCTTTCGAATCGCGAAGGACCTCGATTCAAACTTTCCATCCTTTTCAACTCCGTTTCCACAAAAGAGTATTATTGATACATGACATTGTATTGCCCTAAGAGTTTAAAGTGTTAGTTCACCTATTTTTGACATAAAGCTGTGTGAAATACTTGACATTAAAACAGTGGTTAAAAATGTATTAATTGATTACCAGAGTCCCGTGGTCAGAGTTCTGGTCAGTTTTAGATGAATATTAAGTAGTTCCAATGGGGTGGGGGCCATTTGACCCAATCATTGAAAATAGATTAATCCACAAAACTAGCGTCATTTGTATTGTTGGCCTATTTCTACCATATAGAGCGAGGTTTCGTTCTGATCAGCTGACTGCAAAGCACCTTGTTTTGGGGAAATACGTTGCAGCGGCGTAGTGATACTGGACACATAAAATAGTACCATGTGAGTGAGGGGTCAAAATTGAACGAAAGTTGGTCTATTTGGTAGAAATAGGTCAACAATACAAATGACGCTAGTTTTGTGGATTCATCTATTTTTAATGATTGGGCCATGAGCCCCTGCCAAATTACCGGAACTACTTTATATTCATCTAAAACTGACCAGAACTCTGACCACGGGACTCTGGTAATGAATTAATACATTTGTAACCACTATTTTAATGGCAAGTATTTCATACAGCTTTGTGTCAAAAATAGGTGAACTAACACTTTAAACATGTGGTCAAAACAAGGAATTAAATAAATACATTTAATCAAGAACACAATTTAAAATTGTGCTGCTCTCATATTGTGCTTTAGTATTGTGGTGACTCTGCGACAGCGCTGCATTCTTTGCCCTAGAAGTATTTGGTTCCAGCTGTGCGCGGCCATACGTGCCTATAGGTTTATGTCCAGCGACAGCCACCAGTATTACGGTTTAGCAATACAGTCTTTGTAACAATGGTGTTAATGCAAAGAGAATTCATATATCCATTTTAGAATGGAAAAAGGAAATTCACCTTTATCAAACTGCATCTCTAAAACCCTGCGGATCCTGTTATTTTATTTTATTCGTCGATCATCTTGTACGTTTAGGTGTTGACTTTTGTTAACTGTGAATCAGTTTTGATAGAAAAAACAGCTTCTGCAATCATTACGTTTATGTCACCTTAGATGTAATGTATTTTTTATTTATTTTTCCAAAGGCAATCATTCCCTCTAAAGGGTGATGCATGCTACACTTTTAGTGCAGAAATTAAATCGGTTCGGCTCTGTCCAGACTGCAATATGACGTCATACGTCATTCAGAGGTCCGCGCCAAATCAACCCAACTGATTTGATTTTGTCTCTGGGAAAGTGTACTATGCCTCGGCCTTAAGAAGAGATGAGCCGTTGTATAGAACTAGATGGCAACATGCACATTAAATCATACGGGCTTATGACGTCTTCAGGAGGCTGCTAGGGGCTCAAATGGAAGCTCATAAGTGGATTTCCCGCGCAGGCACCACAATACTGAAGGCTGACAATAATTTACCTACAGTTACTCTACCTACCTACACACTGGTTGTTGTCAACCGAATAATCCTTCCCTGAACTATATAGTCAGTGTTATTCATAATCTGGCAATGTGTGTGATCTCATTTTAGAGAGGAATGAATCTCTATGGCATTTGTATTATTTCTATTCTATTCACAGTTTGGAACAAATTGTCCGCCTGTCGATTGGATTACTGCGGAAAATCTACAGCAAGAACATGAAGTGCTATTTAACCCATTTAGAACGGGTACACATTTTGTGTATCATTATTTTATGCTTTAAATATTGAAAAATGGCAGATATACAAGCTCACAGCGCGGCACCGAGTGCCACGCTGCGAGCTTGTAGATCTGCTATTTTTGAAAAATCGTGAAAATTTGAATGTTGACCCGATTCTATAAGTGTCTTTTGAATCCTTTTAAGGTTTTTTGAAAAACCTATGTTTCTATGTCAGCATAGCCATCGTCAAAGAAAAGGTCCTTTTTCACTTAGCTCAGTTAGTATGTTCTTGAGAGACTACTATGTCAGTGGTTCTCAAACGTTTTCATGTGAAGGACCCCCAAACTGATATTTATTTGGCCACGGACCCCCATCTCAAAATATCTAGTTCCAGGGACCACCCCCAGAAGCAAAATTTGAGTTACAAATGTTTGCTTTAAAAAATACATAATAAGATTTGCACACATTTTCACACATTTTTCAAAAATAGCGAGCTTGTATATCTGCTATTTTTCAATAGTTAAAGCATTCAATAATTCTAGGCCTAAATGGGTTAAAATGGATTCAATCCACGTGTAATAATAGTTATTTGGTTGTTCTAAGCTGAGATATTGTACTTTGAGTGAGTGGTGTCAGGCCCGGTTTATACTTTGTCTACTTTTATCTCATGCGTAAATAGGCGATCTGATCTATAAGCTCATAACACGCTGCATCCGCGATGTGTTGTGAGCTTATAGATCGGCAATTGTTTGCCGTGTGACGCCGTCGTACGGCGGAGCACGTTTTATGCTTTAGTAATCATGTACGCTTCTCGTGAAGATTGAACTGTCAGATTCAACTTACCTCAACACCTGTTTATGACCATAGACTGTAAAATAAAAAGATATATACGCGCTTCTGGTGCAAATACGGCACGCGGACAGCCACGCCACCGGCACCTCAAGTGTTCACGTCATGTCAAAGGAATGGTGTGTGTGTGTTTCTGAGGACATTTTGTTTCAGCTGGCTGACATTGTGTGACTTTTACACGTGGACAAATGTGTTGTACCTTAAAATAATAACCAAGGGCAATAAAGACATTTTTGTTGGATAATAAATGTTCTGCGGCTGAGATCTCGTCCTGTTCTCGGTTCCTACTACCCTGGTAGACCAGTGGTTCTCAACCTTTTCAGGCCGCGACCACCAAAATAATCATATTTTAACTGGGGACCCCACCACCCTGACGAGCACTAAAGAGTTGAAGCATTACATTTAGTGTAACATGGTTCTATTGTGAAAATAGCAGATCTACATGCTCACAGCGCCTTGCGTTGTGAGCATGTAGATCTGCTATTTTCACAATTTCTGCCTGTAATATTTGGCCAATGTTTAATTTGTCATTTTAGAGGTATTAAAAAGTCCTTAAATTGTCACTTTAGAAAAGTAAAGATACCCACACTAAAACTTTATGTTGGTTTGTTTACTGTTGAGTGAAAAACAATGTTGCACATTAAGTTAATCATCTGGGGACCCCCCAAATAATTTTGGGACCCCCCCTGGGGGTCCCGACCCACAGGTTGAGAACCACTGTTGTAGACCATCCCGGTCGCGTGCATTCACATTATCATGTGTCTTCTGTTTAGCACTTACAAATATGCAAAGTAGAAGAAAAAAAAAAAGAAAAGAAAAATGTATTCTTAAAATTTCTTTCAAATGTTAAAACAAAAAATGGTATTGTATTTCTATGTTACTTCTTTTTTTCCTTGTATTTAGTTTTTTAGTTTTTCTGCACCCCCTTTTTTAAATAGACAATCTTCAAGCTCACAATGTGTCATTTTGATGCATTGCGAGGAAACAAACCGTTTGCGTCCCAAGTGCATTTCCTGCCTTGTCCTGAGAGTGACCAACCCCCGCAACAGGAACCAATGTTTTATGTTGGCAGATGTGAAATGGAATGTTGATTTGCGGTTGTTGCCATCATTTGCTGCCATCATTTGCGGCCAGAGTAGTCTCGTGTAGACAGACAACTGTTCCACAATCTCTGAATGCCATGCATGATGGAAGCATTTGGAAATTGTGGGAGACAACCGTCTGGCTTGCGAAATTGCTGCCGGAGTGTAGTGAGGCCAGGCCTGGGAATCAGAAGGGCTCTGGTTCAAACCCAGCCATTGTAGAGCCCCATTTCCACTGTAGGGCCCACCCAGAACTAGAACCAGAACCAAGAACTTTCAAGAACCTTTGAAGTTCCGGGACTAAGTTCTGCTTACGTTTCCATATAACCAGACCTAACTGGGAAGGTCCCAAAAAAGAGTAGCACCACTGCTGGCCCGGCCCATAGGTTCCCAGAACTCAAGTTTAGTTCTACCTCAGGAGCAGGACCGAAAAAAGGTTCCAGGAACCTCGTCTGAAACCGGACTGTGCAACAAAACCAGAACAAAAAAAAAAAAAAAATAGGTTCAGGTTCCTGAAAGTTCTGGTTCCACCTTGCAGTGGAAAGGGGGCTTATGTGTTAAAGAGTCCCTGTGCAAGACACTTAACCCCTAACTTAGGATGGGTAAATGCAGACGACAAATGTGCAAATGTACAGTGACAAACTAAATTATGACTATTATTACCAGTAAGATGCCCTAAGGACGGAATTCGCACAGGACTGAATTCATTTGCAAGTGTGACTCGAGTTGCGGTTGGTTGTTTAAGTTGGACAAAATGTGGACAAAATATTGATGTCACAGATGTCTTACTGTATGTTATAGACCACATGAGACTCACACAATATGTCCATATATGGGCATTCCAAGCTATGGGCTTAAAATTGATGACATCAGGGATCTCCATCTATGGGCAGGTCAGCTATAGACATTGAGGCATTTGTAAATGAATTCCATATATGGGTATTGCCAAATATGGGTCAACAATGTGATGCCACAACAGGAACAGGTCAGTCAGCTACATTGAGGCATTACCTACCTATTCACTGACGGTCAAGGTTCTGCCGGGTTTGATAGTAAATACTCCCTACAGTCAATCTTTAGTTAAAAGTTCTTTGTAGATTGATTATTATTATAGCAAAAAAATACATTAACCATTCCAGGCCTATACGTTTCCGCCATTTGAAAATAGCTGATCTACAAGCTCACAATGTGTTGCAATGTGTATTGTTGAAAAGGGGCATAATGAGAATACTTTTACTTTTGTTTTTTTAAGTACAACAATATATATATATATTTTAACTTTTACTCAAGTAAAGACTTCTACTTGGCAACAGAGTATTTCTACATAGCAGTATTGATACTTTCACCTAAGTAAAGCCCTTGAATACCGTACATTTTCCCACCACTGCTGCTAACTGCTGCTAAGCTAAGACCTTTTGATCCCACACCCGGGCAGAGAGAGCGTCCATAGTAGTGGATTGAGTGGTAGATCTCTCATTCATTCCACCCCACACACACTGTCCCTCTTCCTCCCTTTCCCTTCCTCCATGCGGCGTGCGTTAAAAGCTGAGAGGACTTAAGAAGATTTGAGCCCCCCCACACACACACACACACACACACACAGTTAGCTCAGCCCGGTGGGGTGGGGGGCGGGGGGGGGGGGGGGGGGCACCGCTCCTGCAGGGCGAGAGGCTGCCAGGCGGCTCTTGCCTGGGATTAAGTGGGATCGAGTGAGATTACACATCTCCCTCTCCCTCTCTCTCTCTCACTCCGTCTCTCTCTGCCACGGCGGCGGAAACTACAAGGGGGAATCATTTACCAATATATATATATATGCATCCGAATTGATGCTACACCGGCGGGATCTGCATCATCAAGGCTCTGACGTTGCAGCGGGTTTTGGCAAACAGGTAAGTACTGAGACCCGTCACATTGCTGCACATCAATTGGTCAATTGGAAAGCAGGTCACGGAGCCGGCTTTGCCTCGATACCTTTAATGAATGATCATCCTGCTGTTAGACAACTGAAAATGTATGATTATTTTGCTCTTGATTATTTTTGTAATGTTATATTGAACAATGTATTGCCATTGAACTTGTTACCGCTGTGTTTAGCGGAGTTATATAGGCCTAACAGCGCTGCCTGAATGCTGGGTTGATTTAAAACGGGTCACGCCACAATATGAGCACTATGGCTGCTTTAAATCGAGTCATTAACCTTTGACCCTGCAGTTTGTGGCCGCGCGCGCCTTTCATGGCATTCGCGTCGGTCATTTGAATGAAATTCCATTTAGTTTTAGTCATATTTTGTAGTCATCTGAAATGTTTTAGTTTTAGTCTAGTTTTAGTTGACTAAATCTATAGTTGATTTTGTCTATTAAAGTGTATGTTGGCGGGCCTTATATGGCGCCGTAACGCCTGATTTTACATTTGGTTGCATGCTGAAAAAAGCATGTAGATCGGCTATTTTCAGAGCGCAACACCTGAGCGCAGCCAAACATAAAATGACTTGTCTTTTAGTTCTACTGGATCTCTTCTCCACTAGTCCCTCCCTAACATTTTGGTCTAGTTTCTATTTGTTGATGAAACTGTCAGTCGTGTGTGTGTGTGTGTGTGTGTGTGTGTGTGTGTGTGTGTGTGTGTGTGTGTGTGTGTGTGTGTGTGTGTGTGTGTGTGTGTGTGTGTGTGTGTGTGTGTGTGTGTGTGTGTGTGTGTGTGTGTGTGTGTGTGTGTGGTCCAGGGACCATGCGACAGGCGGTGGAGGCCCAGGTGCTAACCTCGCATTGTGCACTTGGAGAACACAGTGAGTTTGGGAAATGTAGTTCTCCACACCAAATGTATACTGTTCTGTGGACTACATGGTTCATAGTGTACTGTACTCTGTCATTGGGAGGTTTACCCATCTACCATCCAGCAGTGATGGATTAAGTACTCACATTTTGTACTCAAGTAAAAGTATCCATACTGTTGTAGAGAAGTCTGTTACAAGTACAAGTTTAGTATTCAAAATCTACTTGAGCATTCACAAATATACTTAAAGTGCCAAAAGTAAAAGTACTCGTCCTTTGAAAATAGCAGATCTACAAGGTCACAACGCATCACAAAGCGTTGCACTGTGAGCTTGTAGATCATCTATTTTCAAATAGCCAAATTATAGGCCTGAAGTGGGTAATGGGTATTTTTTGTAATAATAATCAAAATCTACAAAGCAACTAGTAACTAGTTTTCAAATAATTGTAGTGGAGTAAAAAGTGCAATATTTGCCCCTGTGGAGTAGAGGTAAAATTGTTGAAAATCTGAAATTGCCCACTCAAAATTGTAAAGTAGTTACTAACCACCACTGCCATCCAGTCTGATGACGTGTGTGTGTGTGTGTGTGTGTGTGTGTGTGTGTGTGTGTGTGTGTGTGTGTGTGTGTGTGCGTGTGCGTGTGCGTGTGTGTACGCGTGCACGCGTGCACGTCTGTGCGTGTCAGGCCTGCGTCAGATCCTGTCAGATGTGATCGAGGAGGTGAGACATTCCATCCATAAAGACATCGACGGGGCTGAGGTTCTGACCAGCCTCCTCAGCGCTCCCTGGCTCCACTCACTGCTCAAGGTCTGACTCGCTTCACCGTTAGCCTGCGTTGGTTAAAAACCCATTAAGACCGGGAACGCATTATTACTTTAACCATTATTTTATGCTTTAACTACTGTATAAAAAGTGCAGAGTGCCGCACTGCGAGCTTACAGATCTGCTATTTTTGAAAAATTTTGAACATTTGTGCAAGTCTTTGAATGTTTTTGACCCGATTATATAAATGCCATCTAAATTTGTGGTTCTCAAACTTTTTCATGTCAATGGACCAAAATATATTTCCCGTTCATAGAATTACCGAAAAGCACCGTTGTAATTCTTATCACGTTCCTGGATGTTTTTGGCATCGCAAGTGTTAATATCCATGCTGTTGTTCTTCCAGGTCTACGAGTGTCTACAAAGGTTCAAGCTAGAGCAACCCACGTCATATCTGAACTACGCCTCTGGACTTTCCCTCCAGGTCAGACCTAGACTCTTGTCTACTGAGCTAGGAAGTGTAAGGTTTCTCTGTGCATGTTATCACAATTATTATATCATCGGCTAATCACAGTTATTAGACATAGCTATTTAAAAGTTCCTCGAGGGTGTGGGCTATGTGATTATTATGTGAACTTCTGCGCTGCCTATGGGCCTTTGGGCTCGTGCCTGCGGCAACGTAGGCAGTACAATAATCACGATAACCCACACCCTCTTGTGTAATATTGCTTTAATAGCACGGTATAAAATAAGGCTAAACGTGTTTTTTATTTAATATTATTTTTTATCTGCAAAGTAACCAGTAACTAAAGTTTTCAAATAAACGTAGTGGAGTAAAAGTACAATATTTGGATCCGAGATGTGGTGTAGAAGTAAAATCAATGTACTGTACTTAGTTACTTTACACTTGTGATTTTGCACTGAGACATCGTCATGCTTTGTGTCCGCAGCTGGTGCTGGACATCAGGTCACTGCCAGGCTCCTCTGAGGAAGCGCGGGAGCTCTGCCGTCTTCTCAGACAACCACACTTCCAGGTAAGCAATGACACATGTTTATTCCGTGTCAATCCTGAACCACGTAAAACCCTTTCGTTCTTAATCTCGATGTTTTTATTGACTTTTCACATACACATACAGGCCCCTCGGCAGTGTAAAAACAGGATTAATTAACAGCCGCAGCGTCCACAAAACAACAAAACAAAGCCATGACAAAAAATAATAATCAGAATAAAACATGATAGTCAGTACAAAACACTATTGGAGCACAGAAAACAATAACCACTTTGCAGGCAGCCGACTCACAACAACCCTTCTCTCTAGGTCGTCCTCAGACGAGCCCTCCATCGTTGTTTCCAGTCATCTCGGTTCTCCATACATCTGGCCAGCTCATTGGTGTTCTGTGTCCCTACGTCTTCCTTGAGTACGTCCACGTATGTTTTTGTGGGACGTCCTCGCGACCGGTGCCCATGTGTTGGCTCCCACAGTACCAATTTGCTGGCTGGAAGCTCCGGGTGTCTTTGGCAGTGTCCTGCTAGTCTCATTCTTCTGGTGGCAATTTTCTCGCTTACCCTTGGTATTCCCTCATACAGGCTCCTGTTGGTAACATGTGCACTCCTGTTGATGTTGAGTACTGCACGCAACATTCTAGTGTAGCACCCATCTAGAGACTTCTGCAGGGTTGGCTTCAGGGTCCAGCATTCACTGCCATAGAGGAGAACAGACTCCACTGTTGCAAAGAAGAAGCTAAGTTTGATTTGGCGGGGGAGGCTAGAGTTCCATACACTGTTCATGCCGTTCAGGGCCCTCCAAGCGAGTGCCTTCCTTACTTTAAGGTCTTTCTCAGTTGAGTCGACCCATGCGCCCAGGTACTTGAAGTCCTTGACTTCCTTCAACACAGCTCCTTCTGTTGTTGTCAGAGGTGAGTGATCAGGTAGGTTATAGGTGATAACCTCAGTTTTCTTAGCATTTAGCCTGAGACCAACTTTGGCACACTCTATCTCCACCCTGTTCAGGAGTTCTTGTGCTTGTTCCATGCTGTCGGAGAGCAGGCTGATGTCGTCCGCATAGTCCAGGTCTGTCAGAACTACTGCGGGATGCCGCCTTGACCTCCTTGGTGTTAGCGTGAAGCCAAGCTCTTGTTCTCGTCCACCTATGGCTTTCCTGAGCGCATAATCTAGAACTATGATGAAGAGGTAGGGGGCTAGGGTGTCTCCTTGCATTACACCAGCTCGGATGTCAAACACCTCACTGCTGCCATCTGGGGTCACCACTTTGGCCCTTGTTCTTGCGTACATGGTCTCGATAGCCCGGAGAATGTTGGGAGGGACATTGTAGGCCTCAAGGATCTTCACCATCTTGCTTCTGTGGATAGAATCAAAAGCCTTTTTGAAGTCAATGAAGCACAGCACAGCTGCTAGGTTGTCCTTTTTCACCTCCTCTATTAATCTCCTTAATGCCAGGATCTGTGCTACGGTTGTTTTCTCCTCTCGAAAACCATTTTGGTTCTCTCTCAGGTGAGGGTCGATGGCATGCCGTATCCTGTTCAGTATCATTCGGTTGAAGACCTTAGCAGTGATACATGTCAGGCTGATGCCTCTGTAGTTGTCTGGCTTTGAGAGGTCCCCAGCTTTAGGCACCGGGATGATGTTAGACAGAGACCATATTTCAGGTTGCTTGTTGTGCTGTAGAGCATTGTTGCAAAAGTCTAGGATGAGGTTGTCTAGGTCGCAGTTCTTCAAGACCTCTGGAGGTATGCCATCCGGCCCAGCGCTTTTTCCCTCTCTCAGGGTGGATTTTGCCCTGGCGAGCTCGCTGATTGTGAAGGGTCCATCGTCGATGTTCAGGCCCTGGAGGACTGTTGGTATATTTTCCTCCTCTCCCTCTTCCACTGATGTTCCCAGGAGCCTTTGGAAGTGGTCGAACCATGTTGCCACTCTCTCCTCTGGGCTGTGTCCCTCAACCTGGCCCTCCTTGGCCCTCTTCCGCCCTGTCATCTCATTTATTACCTTCCAGGCCTCCCCGTATTGCCTTTCACCTTGCGCTGCCTGCACTCTTCGCACACTTTCCATCACTTCCTCCCCTTTGATGGTGTCGTAGGTGCTGAAGAGAGACTGTTTGGCTTCGTTCAGTGTCTTATTATTATAGTATTATAGCGTAATAGCTGAACATTCTGCGAAAATAACCTAACTACAAGCTCCCAACGCGTTGCTTTGTGAGCTTGTAGTTTGGCTATTCTCAGCAGAGAGATTTGGTTTAGCATTGTCTTTGAAGCAAATTGAGTCTGTGCTTGTCGTATGAAATGTGCTATATATAAATAAATGTGACTTGACTTGAACTATTAATCTGTCCCATGTGTAACTCAACCAACGTTAGGCACTGTCCTGGGTGCCTCCAACGGAGGGTCACCAGGCTTGTGACACTAACATACAATGTACAATGGAGAGGGGGGAAAGTATTGTAGTGTAATCTGTTCCTAACACCTCCCTTACAACCTGTGTCTGTCTGTGTCACCAGGCCCTCCTGTCGGCACATGATACAGTGGCCCAGAGGGACTATGATCCAGTGCTACCTCCCATGCCAGAGGAGCTGCCAGAGCATGAGGAGGCCACCAGGGTAGTGTGTCTGGTCAAGAACAAACAGCCACTGGTCAGTCGAGAGGAAGCTACTCTTCTCTTCTCTTCTCTTCTCTTCTCTTCTCTTCTCTTCTCTTCTCTTCTTCTCTTCTCAAACAGATGCCCTCACTCAATAATCTTTGTTGTTTGGTTGTGTCCACAAAGGACATGATTTCAATTATCTTTGGAAATTCAATCATCTGGACTGGAAGATTTGAGCTATATACCGTAGCTTCTTTTGTGCCATTTATTTCATCGAACACTGAAACTTTAAGAAAAGTCCTTCCATTTAATATTATTATTATTATTGCTTAGCACAAAGGGCAACAAAGCTTCAAATGTTGTTTCTATGTTTGATAGCTATGATCCTGTAGAATCATATCTCTATCTATATCCCTTTATGTTTGAGTGAATATGTTGTCTCATAGCGGTGCGAAAACCAAGGCCTTGGGCTCCCACCAGTGCCCGACTCGTCCTTCCTGCATGCTCCCAAGATGTCTTTGGGTGGCATCCGCAGTCAGTGGGCCACGCTTAAGCGGCTTACCCACCAGAGGCTCAGCCGAGGCGGGGGAGCGGCTGACAAGGGCGGGGGTGCCGCCGCCACGGGCCAGGAAGTCAAGGAACCGTCGAGGGCGACCGGCGCCAGGCGGAGAAGCTTGCCCTCGACCGAACGTTTCCGCGGGCCGCCTCCTCCGGTGCCTCCCTCCCCCCCGCCACCTCGGTCTCGCTACAAGCCGATGAGCAACTGTAGGGTTTGCTTTCGAAACCCCGTGAGCCCGTGCCGATCTTGCTACGCCAACTCACTCTGGGGGAAGAACCACTCCTCCCCCTCGGGCAGCGGCTCCGTCCTGATGGGTAAGAAGGGCCCGGTTTGTCTTTCTTCAGTCATCATCATCATCATCTTCATCATCATCATCATCGTCATTCACTTCCTGTCGGTTCATGGATCATGATTGAGTCAATCTCATCATCAGTAATCTACATGTAGGGCTGATATTCTTGACGATTATTCCATATCAATTAATGCACTTAGTAATTAGTAACTTAGTAACGTTGGGGATGGACGCATGGGACAATATGAACATTTCATATCACGATTATTGTGACCAAGGAAATCGCGATTTACTGTATGTTATTATTGCGATTATCAAAATATCCCCAACATCCATTTTCCTGGGGCGGAACATTTGCCAAAAAATAGCATATCTAAAAGCTCACCACACGTTGTGAGCTTGTAGATTGGCTATTTTTTGGCAAAGAGATTTGGTAGAGAGAGTGAAAAAAAAGACTGTATCAAGAAGTATATTACATTTACCAATAGAGGGTTAAATATGGTACTGGATATGCAGCTTGGCAAATAAAAGGTGAATTGATCCCAGTGCATGACAGAGGACGATTGCACGATAAATTAAATCAGTCATCATCATCATCATCATCATCATCATCATCATCGTCATTTACCTCCTGTCGGTTCATGGAACACGACTGAGTCAATCTCATCAGTAATTTAGGGCTGACTTACTTGCCGATTATTCTATCAATTACTGCACATTTTCGATTCATGTTTCTTCATTTTTAGATCAACAAATTGACGTGAAACTATTCTAATATGTTTAAATAATCAACAAACTGGATTAGTCTGATTAACCATTCAAGCCTATTTAATAATTCATTGTTCAGCGATGTTGCAAAAAAATAACAGACTATCTAAAGCTCACATGTCGCAATGTGATGCATTGTGAACTTGTAGATTGGCTATTTTCAGTATTTTGGAACCTTTTTTCTTCTTAAAAAATTGCATCTTTATATTTTTTCATTACATTCGATTAAATTGTTAAATAATTAGTAGGGTAATCAAATCCGATTAATAATCCAGTGCTTTATGGATATATGTTTCTGCCTCCAGTCTGTCTTATAAAAAAACCCTCTTTCTCTCTCCCACTGGAGACGATGTAACAGACGAGCTAGACAGTCCATCAGGATCTGCCCGTACCTACTGCACCCTGTCCGACTGCAGCCCCACCTACCAGCGGCCCAGATGGACCACGTCTCCCCTGCCGCGCCGCTCCGCCGCCGGCTCCTATTCCAACGAGGTCGCCGACGACCTCCGGATAGGCGTTCCGTGGAGCCACAGCCTCTGTGTCCGCACGGCCCCGCCCAGTCCCATGACGCCTCGCCACCAGCGCCACCTCTCTTGCCGGGGGGCGTCCCACTTCCCACGAGGAGGAGGAGGACCCTGTGCCCCTGTGGAGCTTGCCAAGCAGGAGAGCCTGGACGAGCTGAGGACGACGGTGCAGCTGGCGGCCGGCTCCATGCATTGCAGCACCAGGGACATCGAGCAGCTGGGCGAGAAGATGGCCGCGGCGGCGGAGCGCGCGTCGGAGGGCGCGCGGGAGAACGCCAGGGCCCTGGCGCTCCTGGCGCAGGTGGTGGATCGGCTGCAGACCCTCCTGGAGCTCGCCACCGCCACGGCCGGGACGGAGGAGGAGGCCGAGGAGTCCGGGGTCCCGGCGGCGACGCCCGGAACCGACAAGGAACCCCGTGGCGAGGAGCGGCGGGGCCCAGAGGCGACCAGGAACCAAGGTTCCAGGACGCACCTGGAGCACCCTCTGTCCGTCAGCTGCCAAACCCTCACCTCGACGCCGCCTTCCTTGCCGTCCCGCCGCTCCCTGTGCGGCGGGGGCAGTCCGTGCACCTCCCGGGGGCGGGGCGCCACCGGCTCCCTCTGCACGTTTTGCCGCGGGTCGCGGCGGGCCGGCTCGAATGCCAACGAGGCTGCCTCCCCGGATTCTCCCACGGGATGCGTCCGTGTCCTCCCCAACGGACCCCACCTCCCCAACGGCCTGTCAGAGCGGGGCGGCTCTGTGACGATGGGCAGCCTGGCGACGAGCGCGCAGCGGAGGAAGAAAAAGAAGAAAAAGGCGACGTGAGAAAAAGCAAGGATGTACGCTTTGGTCGCCTGCTGTGAGGGATGTTTTCCTTTCTGCGACGGGCAGACTGTCACCAGCGAGCCGCTCACCTTCAGCACAGGCACTTGTACAATATCTATTACATATAGGTCTATATACTGTATATCAGTGGTGGAAAGTCTGGAAATCAAAATGTACTTGAGTAAAAGCACAAAAGTATTTATATAATTAATATGTCCTATTTCAAGTTTTCAAATGTAGGCTATACGAATCTTTAGAAAAAAGCAGATCTACAAGCTAACAAAGCGTTGCATCGCGACGCCTTGTGAGCTTCTAAATCGGCTACTATCAAATGGCCGAAATCTATATAGGGCTGAAGTGCTTAATTTACTGTATGTTTTGTAATAATAATAGACAAATATACAAAGTACTAGTAACATTTTTTTTTTTTATATTCGTAGTGGAGTAAAAGTACAATATTTGAATCCGAGATGTAGTGGAGTAGAAGTAAAAGTATTGGAAATTCTCAAGTAAAGTACAAATAACTAAAAACTGTAGTTAAGTAAGGTACTTAAGTAAACCTACTTTTACACCACTGATATCTATTACATACAGTATATGTACAGTATCAGCATTTATTCATTATGTTCATCATCATCATATTCTCTCATATACGAAGTTCCCTCATGCTGGAGTTCACACTGAACTCTGATGTGTTCTCATCTTCATCGTCTTTGCAGCATGTGCTTTTTATTCTACCGTTGCAGCGGCATTGCCACTGGTTCCATGGCATTCGTTCACATCTTGTGTATGGAGTCATTTTTCTTTGTCACGGTCAATGTGGTGACTTTTTGGTCAACATCGCCTCCTCTTTGTCCTACCTCTATGTTTTTGCTCATGTCATTTTGTGTATGGAATAGATAGATAGATAGGGTACTTTAGATTGTAACCACTTTAACAATTTTTTAATGCTTTAGCTAAAGAAATAGCAGATGTAAAAGATGTTTTTGAAACATTTTTGCAAATCTTTTATATATATTTTTTTCAAAGGAAACTTTTGTAATCTCTGCTTCTGTTTTCCCTGTTGTCCCTGGAACAACATATTTTGAGATGGGGGGGGGGGGGGGGGTCCCCCACCAAATACATGTGATTTTGGGGGTCCTTGACATGAGAAATTTGAGAACCACTGATTTAGAAGAAGGATTTAGAAGACATTTATAGAATCGTGTCAATATATTCAAAGACTTGCACACATTTAATAGATTTAAAAGAAAATAGCAGATATACAAGCTTGCAGCGCGGCACTCGGTGCCGTGCTATGAGCTTTTATATCTGCTATTTTTTAATAGTTAAAGCATAAAATAATGGTTAAAGTTATAATGAGTTCCATGTCTTAATGTACGTATCACCACTTCCATGTTTTTTCCCTCATCATTAGTATTCAAGTTCCACCAATGCCTGCTTCGCTTTGTCCATCTTCATCAGAGAATATAGCCAATCATTACCAATCATGTGCAAGCATTTCATTGTGCTTTTAAAAAAAAAATCTATCTTTCTATGTTTTTGCTGGTCCAGGGTGCAACTATAAAGAGGAATGACGTCACAGGAGAGATCTTCATAGCACGGGTGATTTATGGAGGCCTGGCTGATCGAAGTGGTGAGTGGTTTACATGGCAATTAATTGTCACTCAAATAATTGCTTGTAAGCTTTGAAGTTGAACATGGCAGATATGACACATAACCTAAATATGCAAAGAAATGACATGTTTGACAACTTTATACTTAAAAAAGAATATCAATATCAGCTTACATGATGTGTGCAGGTATATCTCTCTCAGTCTCTCTCTGACTCTTTCACGGACAAAATCACTTCCAATCTCGCAGAAGTGAAGTTAATGGCTTGAGGTTCTTAATCTGATTAGTGTGTGTGTGCGTGCGTGCGTGTGTGGGCAGTGACTAGGGCAGCTTGAGTGAGGAGAAGGACTGTTGTGTGTGTGTGTGTGTGTGTGTGTGTGTGTGTGTGTGTGTGTGTGTGTGTGTGTGTGTGTGTGTGTGTGTGTGTGTGTGTGTGTGTGTGTCCTACATGCTGTGTGTCTTCAAGTGGATAAACAGTCATCAGTTAAAAGCAAAGTGAGGACATTGTCCTAGTCTTTAATCTTCATGTTAATCTTTTAATTTTGGTCTTCAATTATGTCTACATTTCATCTAATCTGGATTTGGGACTGAACTCCAGGGCTTAATTACGTTAAGGTTAGCAGAAGCACCGGGTCAGTCATGTACAGTAACAGTGTTACAACTAGGGAATGAATATAATAATGTGTGTGTGTGTGTGTGTGTGTGTGTGTGTGTGTGTGTGTGTGTGTGTGTGTGTGTGTGTGTGTGTGTGTGTGTGTGTGTGCGCGTGCGTACAGGTCTGCTGCATGCGGGGGACAGGGTCATTGAGGTGAACGGGTTCCCAGTGGACGGACTGGAGCCAGAGCAGGTCATCCAAGTGGTGGTAGGTCCATGACCATCTGAAAGCTCACAGTCGCGCTGCGAGCTTGCAGATCTGCTATATTTGAAAAATCTTTGCAAACATGTTGGGAAATCTTTGAATATACATTTTTCAAAGCAAACTTTTGTGACTCAAATCTTTGCTTCTGAGGGGTCCCTGGAACAACATTGAGATGGGGTTCCGCGGCCAGATACCTATAATTTTGGGGCGTCTTTGACATGAAAAAGTTTGAATTGAGATCCACTGATGTAGAAAACATTTATAGAATCGGGTCAATATATTCAAAGACTTGCACAAATAAGTAATAATAAAATAATAATTTAAAAAATAGCAGATCTACAAGCTCGCAGCGTGGCACTCGGTGTCGCGCTTTGAGCTTGTATAACTGCTATTTTTTTAATAGTTAAAGCACTACAAATGCAGGGAGCGCGGTCAGCGCGTTCTGTCCCAAAGCCTGTGCCGCGCCTGTCAGTCACTTCCAGAACCCTCCCCATTCTACCTTCGACTCAACTGATTGGACAGAGGGGGAAAGTATTGGCATCAAAATATACTCCAAGTACCAAAAGTACAAAATGTTTGAAAATAGGAGATCTACAGTACAAGCTCGCAACTTGCTTGTAGATCGGCTATTGTCAAATAGCCTATTCAGTAGGTATAAAATGAGGGAGTCTTACTGGTGCATAAATGTTTTTTTATATAATCATTTATATCTGCAAAGTAAATAGTAACTAAAGTGTTCAAATAAGTAAGTAAGTAGTACTGGAAATTGGAAATAAAGTACAAATACCTCAAAATTGTAGTTAAGTTATTTTACACCACTGCTCACAGTACTATAATGTGTGTCATGTGTGTCCTTTCTATCAGCAGGCTAGATCTCAAGGCACCATCATGTTCAAGGTGGTACCCATCAGCGAGAGACCCATCCATTACCAGACCATGGTGAGTGTTAACCCATTTAGGGCCTAGGATTATTGACTGCTTTAACCATTGAAAAATAGCAGATATACAAGCTCACAGTGCCGCGCTGCAAGCTTGTAGATCTGCTATTTTTTCATGATTTTTCTTTGCAAGTCTTTGAATATATCTATTTAAAAGCGAACATTTGTAACTCAAATATTTGCTTCTGGGGGGTCCCTGGGACAACATATTTTGAGATGGGGGTCCGTGGCTAAATACCTGTAATTTTGGGGGTCCTTGACATGAAAAAGTTTGAGAACCACTGATTTAGAGGAAGGATTTGGAAGTCGGGTCAAAGATCGGGTCAAAGATATTCAAAGACTTGCACACATTTTCACGTTTTTTTCAAAAATACAAGCTCACAGCGCGGCACCGAGTGCCGCGCTGTGAGCTTGTATATCTGCTATTTTTCAATGGTTAAGGCATAAAATAGTGGTTAAAGTGGTTAAAATCTAGCGCGACTCGGGCGCGTTCCAGATATTTGAGTGTTAACCAGGCCTGGAATTGTGTCATTTCAGGGGCAAGGCCACTTGACCTTTGGTGTTGTCCATTGTTTGAGGGCACAAAGGCCAAATGCCAGGGCAGGAAGGCCATCAAATCAAACAAGATCCATTGAAATATGTAATTGAATTCAAGGGTTAAGGATGATCAGCCCTGCGCCCCAAAAATGGGGACTCAACAAAAGACACATACCTGAAGGCAGCATTCGAGAGAATTGCCTTGTCCAAACTCTCCTGAACTTGAACGCAGCATCTTATGTTGAAAGAATTGCCCTCTCTGTGTAGAAATCCATGCGGTTACTCCACATCTCCAGTATTCACTTGATTATGCTTAGTTTAGTGTGGTATAATGATAATAATACATTTTATTTGTAACACACTTTATATTTGAAGAAAATCTCAAAGTGCCACATTCAAAAGGGCAAAGAAATGAAGCAAAAGCAGAACAATGAAGCAAAACAAAAAGACTAAAATGGTCAAAAACTGTTTAAATCAGTAAATTAAGATCAGTGCACACCTATTATACACAGCTCAGATAAGGTTTAAAAGCACATTGATACACATTGGTATCAAGTACCAAAAATAGCCGACCTCTAAGCCGACCTCTAAGCTGTGACGCGTTGTGATACCTGGAGGTCTGCTATTTTTGATATTTTCACCAAAAGGCCCTTGTAGAAATGTCAGCCATTGCCTCTCTAACATTCTCTGCATGTCCCTGGTCACATCCCTACTCTCGCCTGTTGTCCCAGCTGTACATGAGGGCCATGGCGGACTACAGTCCCCAGCAGGACCCCACCATCCCCTGCGCCGACGCCGGCATGAGCTTCCGGAGGGGAGACGTGCTGGAGATCGTGGACCAGACGGACGCTCTCTGGTGGCAGGCCAAGAAGCTGCCCAGCACCACCGCCTGTGCCGGCCTCATCCCCTCCGCCAACCTGCTCAAGAGGTGCCTCGAGGGGGACAAACGGACATTCTGATTATTAGTGGCGTTGCATTGTTTAATTTATATTAATTTATTAGTGAATACATGTTCTCCATTGACTTAAAAATATAAAAAATTGGAGATGACATCGTAGACCACATGAGACTGACACAATATGTCCATATATGGGCATTCCAAGATATGGGCTTGATATTGATGACATCAGGGATCTCCATATATGGGCATAAAAAGGGTTCAAGGACCCCTTAGGTAGTCTGGAATAGCTTCCAATTTTGGGCTTATGATCCAGTCAGGAACGGATGTCGTCCTATGTCATTTTGTTGTCAAAATGGACTACACTCTGGCCGGAACTACCAATCAGAATCAGTTTTAACACAAAACAATTCCCCGTGTTCAAGGACATAACTTACCCAATAAAACCCTTGATGCAGCGTAGTTTTGCTTATTTTTTGAAACGTTTGTTTGGTATAGCCATCTTTTAGTCACAACTCATAGCGACTGGCAAGACTACACTTCTCTAGCATTTAAATAGGGATTGGGAAAACAAAGCGACACTGCTTCTTCTGTTCTGCCATCCGGTCTAGGCCAGACCCATTGTAAATGCGTGTTTCCTAAACCCACCAGGCTTGAGTTCTGACCCACCTCGCGGAAACGGGAGAACTTCCAGGAGTGGCTGAAATCCTTGCCGGACACATGGAGGGTGGATAAAGTCAGACCTAGTAAAGGCATGAAGACAATCTTGTACTGAGAAAAGCCAGCATTTGCACAATGCACAGCTATTAATTTGTCACTACAGTGCTCAAAATAAACTGTGAAAAAAAATTTACTTTGTACTGTGCTTAAAAAAGGGAAAACTTTGTAACTTTGCTAAAGAGAAAAACGTACTGAGAAAGCTATTCATTTGTCACTACTGTGCTCTTACTGATTATCAGTTAAATTGTTATAGTTTGGATATGGCTTTGGGCATATTATGCTGTGTGTATTATTGTAATGTATCAGTAGGTAGTAGGTAGGCCTATAGTATTGCTTTGCACTAAGAGCAATATATGCACTTTCATACTTAAGATTAAGTTGAGAGAGGTGTTCCCGCGAGGCGGGTCTTAGTTCAAGCCTGGTGGGTTTAGGAAACGCGCGTTGTAAACGAATACCAGGCTTTCCTCCGAGGTGGAAAGACTGGTGATGCGAGGTCACCCCTTTAGGGCGTCTTACTGTTGTAATATGTTTAACTACTGTAGTAATATGTGTGTCATATTGGTCTTACTGGTGTACTGTAGTAATATGTGTGTCATATTGGTCTTACTGGTGTACTGTAGTAATATGTGTGTCATATTGGTCTTACTGGTGTACTGTAGTAATGTGTGTGTCATATTGGTCTTACTGGTGTACTGTAGTAATATGTGTGTCATATTGGTCTTACTGGTGTACTGTAGTAATATGTGTGTCATATTGGTCTTACTGGTGTACTGTAGTAATATGTGTGTCATATTGGTCTTACTGGTGTACTGTAGTAATATGTGTGTCATATTGCGCCTCTCTCCACAGAAAGCAGAGGGAGTTTTGGTGGTCTCAGCCTTATCAACCACAGACCTGCGTCCACACCTGTAAGCTCAGCGGTTAGACCCTCATGACCTTAGCCACTTTAAACCCTAGGCTTAGTTGACTGGAGTCCGCCAGTGCTCCAGGCTAGGCCCCCTCCTGTTGTCATTCTACACTAAATATCTCCTCAATTGACAGAAATCTAATGACAAAATATAGGCCTAGTGCATGGAATATACTTTAAGTAATATGTATTACGCATATAGGAGTACACAACACAGTTCCACTAGTTACTGATTCAGTTCAGAATAGACCATTTATAATACAACACAGTATTTTGTAGATTTTCATAAATGTTTTGTACTGTCTTTTACCCAACGCTTAACTGAAGTGAGCACTGTGGACGAGGGTAAGGATTTGTCCCTTTGTTTTAGGCATAATGGTTACATTTCTAGCAATCTTTCAGGGCCAGGCTGAACTGGAATTGTGTGATTTGTGGTGTGAATTTAACTGTGATTTCCCTCTCGTTCGCCTGCAGAAGAAGACAGCATGGGTATCGATGAGAAGTGTGTGGAAGCCGGTAAGGCAATGCTAGTTTCCTGCTTCCACATGTGTGTTCAGCTCATTTGTAGTCTGTGCTGGTACTTTTTGATGAGCCCATTTGTTTAACTTCTTTAACCACTTAAACATAAAATGTTATTTGTATGTCAAATAGCAAAAAAGCCAAATATTTGTAAATCTTTTCCCAATGTCTGTCTTTTTCGGCTATTATGACACGCCCAGCAAAAGGACAATATAGGGTTCATGTGCTTAACTCCTTTGTGTATTTCTGTTAAATAATTAATTAAGTTAAATAAATATGGAATATGGATAAAATCCATAACCAAAATAAGACAGAGACGAGCCAAAGGACAGTCCATAAATTGCTGTATTTGAAGAGAGTCAGACCAGGAAGACAGACAGTGAGCGTACCATCCTAGTGGTAGCTTGCTAATTCTCTCTCTCTTCCAAGATGGAAGTTAACGTATATAAAGAGTACAGTTATGACAGTAAGATCTTCGTGGGACTCATTCATTTGTTCCCAGATCATAACAAGGAAGACAGTGACACGTAGTGTTGGTAACTTTCCACTAGTGACATACAGTATAAACCAAAACATGATTATATCATGGCAACCAAAGTTACTATGACCTGTAATCTATTAGCCTGAGCTTACAGTATCCAACCAAAATGTGGTCTCCTATACTGTAAGTTCAGTTCATAATATATCCTTATATGGTCATATGACCCTCATACACAAACCATGCAATTATGTATCATAATTTATATCCTATCAATTTCTCTTTTTATGTTCCAGACGAGGAGGCATTTGAATCTGGTAGGTAAGTCTTTGTTAATTACAGCCACTATGATATTAAAGAAAAGAGAGAAAGTTGTTGTTGTTCAGTTTTAATGGAAGCGAGGTTCCAGATTTATTGAAAGGAGAGACACAGCATCTCATTTTCTAGGGCAGAGGATCCCAAACATTTAGCTTGAGACCCAAAAGAGAAATAAGACGTTTGCCTGGGACCCAAACTAGTGAAAACAGCAGATCTATAAGTTCGTAGATCGCCTATTTTCACCTCTTCTTAAACATTTGTTTCCTAATTCATGGAATTTCTTCGTTTTTAATTTATTTCTTTGAAAAATCTTTGCATTTTTGTTTCCTTTTAGTGAAAATCTTAGCTTTTTGGGGAATGTTTTTTTTTTAATAATGTTTTGAAATAATAAAAACAAATTCAAAACAGAATGTAGGAAACAAAATAATTAAGGGACCCATAAAAATGTGTCCACGACCCACAAATGGGTCCCGACCCACTGCTTGGGAACCAGTGTTCTCCCATAGAAACACAAACAACAGACATAGATACATACAGTACATACTGTACATTCAACATGCTCACCCTCTCCCACCCACCCCACCATCCACAACCATCAACTGTATATATCCCTACAGTCAGTTTAGAAGCATAAACAAGTTATATCAAGATGTGAATATAGGGTAGTCCTGAAGTGGCAGAAGGATGTAAAGGAGATAGAGGAAGATCATTCCAATCAGATGGAGCTTCGTCCAACCCATTTGTGGCATGTCAAAGTCATTTGTATTTGTCAACCTGTAGCTGGTTTGACAGCTTACTTTGCATGGTACAAAAGTTGATTCATTATGTTGCACAGTACACTGTTACAACATGATGGGTGGAGGTATCATATTAGCCTCGCAACAGCCAGACTGGGAGTTGTCCATAGACAACGCATTACAAGATGACATGGTTACTTACTTTGACTGACAGGTCCAGTCAGTAGCCACCAGCGCATCAAAACATCGTCGTCAGAACAGCAAACACGTCTTTTCCAGACAGAAATTCCAAAGGTGCAAACTGTTGTTCGTTTTTAAGTTATGAGATGCTGTTGATTTCAGATAAATCTTCGCTTAATGCAGCTTTTATTTGCGATTTGTGAACTCGCGTCGGACATGGGGTCCGCCACGTTTGTTTACAAAATGCGAGAGCTGTAGCAGCCGCTCGACCAATCAGGAGCGCTGTGAGGCGGGTCGCTCCAAGTGCAGCATTAGAAACACAAGTTCTAATAAAAAGGCTCGATGGGAGGGACACCAGACCGAGAAAGGAAGCACATTGGTGATGACGTAGCTCGGGATGGCCTGCGAGGCTAGTATCATATAAGGTCATGGCAGGCAGGCAGTTACGAGTGCGTTACTCTTAAAAAAATAATAAAATCACACCCGTGTGAACTGAGCGGTGGTTTACCCACCTCATAGATCATGTGTACCGATTTTTGTGACATTTGAAGAAAATATGTAGGAAAAGGAGCAAAAAGTGTGTTTTGGAGAAAATTCAAGATGGCGGAAAATCTATCCTGTGGCCTATATTTTCCGATCTACGGTTCAAGAGTTACGGGGCAAAACGTAAAGTGGGCCGTTATAGCGCCACCATGAGGCCGAGTGATGTAATTATTTTTCGATTCATTCTTAAAATCATTATGAATCTCCTCTCCGAGGTTTGAAACTGTAGCTCCTATGGTTTACGAGAGAAAAATACTTGAAAGTGATTTCTTGCATTGTCCCATTATAAGTCAATGGGGACAATTAAGCGTTGTTTTTTGCCGATTACGTCGGCATGGTAAGGGGGATCGGAACGAAAGGTAATAGCACACCATTCCCGGCCGAGCCGCACATTTTGATGTATATATTGCGCGAGTGGCGTAAATGGTGCGGCACTAGTTACGCGCCGAAGTTTAGGCTACATACACGGACGGAGACAGACCCACACACACGGCCACGTATAGGAGCGTTGTGACCACCGCTCAAAAAGAATCTCTGTTAATTTCTTTAATGGAGAGCCTGAGCCACATACAGTATAAAATAAAGAGATACAAATAATATAAAACAGCTCAAGGCTGTATTAAAATATCTCTTGTTGTTTTCCTAACTCTTTCCTGTATGCGTAAATGTCAAGAGGAACTCAGGGACGGTTAGTAGAAACTATACCTACTGTGTTGTTGTGTTACTTTGGAACCACTAACCCAGCTAACCCTCTGTCCCTTTGTGGCCGTCACCTAAAAAGTGACAGGTTATAAGGTCAATTTATGTCATGGCATAACCATTTTTTTTATGACAGGCAGCTCATTGTCTGAAACAGACAAGTAAAGTAAGTGTGCATTTGAAAATGTATCTTTACCTACCTATAAACTCAAAAACATTTCTTTCAAAAAGTTTGAGAACCACTGTCATATGCCATTTGCACATTCTCCATCCATAATGGTTACATAAATCATCATAAGACCTTATAACCTGCCATGCTGAATGGATGGAGTGAATATGAATAAGTGTTGATTCCTTGCTGACCTTATAGTCTAAACTTTACTGTTCATGAGAGTCTATTACTATCATACGAGGCTTACAGCACCTCTATAACACAACATGGCTGCCTTATAATACACTATGAAGGTCTGCAATGCATATATGTATAATGCATAAAAAGCAGAATTCCACCCTTTATCTTCCTGTGTTTCTCACTGTGAATCCACTCTCGCTTTTCCTCCATTGCAACCAGAGGAGGGTGAATTCAGCAATAACACTGACGGTGTCTACATAGGTAAGCGTCTGCTATGGACACTATGATTTTTGTACTGACTTGCTGCAGGGGGGAGGCGGGGTGGCTCCTTTCACACTGTTTTACAAATCACACATTAGGACTTGGGCCATGAAAAATGTTAGCAGGGGTGTCGCACCAAACTCTGGGCCATGGGTACAAGGACTCACTGCGGGGTCCCCCATGAATGTTCTTCATTGGGGGAGGGAGTTTAACCCATTTAGACTGGGAAGGCATTTTTAGAAATTATTTTGTGCTTTAACTGTTGAAAAATAGCAGATATACCGGTACAAGCTCAGTGCGTTTTGAAAAATCGTGAAAATGTGTGCAAGTCTTTTAATATTTCAGGTCTAAGGTATTTTTTTTTTAAATGTTAAAACATGTTTCTATGTCAGTGGTGCTCGAACCTTTTCATGTGAAGGACACCCAAAAAGATATGTACTTGGCCACGGACCCCCACCTCAAAATATTTAGTTCCAGGGACCCCCCAGAAGCAAAATTTTAGTTACACATTTTCTCTTAAAAAATACATAATATTCAAAGATTTTCACATATTTTCACAACTTTTCAAAAATAGCTAAAGTATAAAATAATTAAGGCCCCTCCACCTTGGGCCCTAGTAACTCAGTCCCACTTCCCCCCCCCCTTGTGACGCCCCTGGTTATCAGTCATGAGATTGTATTAAATCGCTTCAATCCCATGTGCATAGCTGGGTTCAGGCGGAGCATGCGTCTGTGCAGGCGGCGGGCCCACAGCACCAGCCAGCCGTCCTGCCACGTCCGCTGTCCCACCAGCTGCTTCAGCTCCCTGGGCAGCCCCTACGAGGAGGTGGTGCGCTACCAGCGCAGCCCGCACGACCCCTACCGCCTCGTCGTCCTGCTGGGTAAGAGACCGCCTCCATCTCCTGTATTCATCCATGGTTCCATTTGTTGTGGAGGGTGGAGTTATAAATCCATGTTTTTGGAATTGTTTACTGCAGGGGTCTTGATTACTATGCAATTGACATACTGTTGATATCAGTGACATTGGTTCTCAGTTAATAAGTAGTATGTTTAGAAATGGTAGTGGTACGGCCCACCCTGCTCGCTGTAACTTGTACATGTTTAAAAATGAAAAATATGTCGTAGCCCCGACCCCCCCACCCTACGAGGTGGTAGGGGGTCCCTGCTCCATCTCCCCATCAGTTTGGGGGTCCCCGGCCTGAAAACGTTGAAGACCCCTGGTTTACTGTATAGTGAATTTCATTTCATATACTAGATCCCTCTCCTCACTCTTGCCTTTCTAACGGAATACATAATCCCTAGTTCAATGCTGCACAGCAAGTTAAAGCCTGATTTATTGTTCGTTGCGCAATGGTGTTGACTGTGTGTGTGTGTGTGTGTGTGTGTGTGTGTGTGTGTGTGTGTGTGTGTGTGTGTGTGTGTGTGTGTGTGTGTGTGTGTGTGTGTGTGTGTGTGTGTGTGTGTGTGTGTGTGTGTTGCAAGGCGCAGCTCAGAGAGTAGACAGAGTTTTTTTTTTATTGATTGAAGACTTTATTAGATTAGTTTGCATAGGAAAAGGTACAGTTTCATGGCAGTACAGTTCACTGGTACTAGTTCAACTAACAGTAGATCCAAGAAAGCCTTGCGGCTTGTTTACATAGGAAACCTTTTTTTAAATCATGTCCTGGACAGAAGGATACTAGATTCAATTTGACCTCTTACCCAGGACACATTTTGTTGACAGTTTTTCCCACAACACAATAGACAGGGCGTTGACCTTGTCTGGAAACGTTTATTGCAGGTAGTTGACATCCATGTTCCTCACGCAGAGTTCCATCCGAACATTGTCAATAGGGGGCGTTCATTTCCTAAACTATGGGCCATATTGCTTAAGGCCAGACCCATTAAAAGTTTGAGTTCTATTTTTGTGTGCAGGGAAACAGGTAGAAAGTGGTCTTAGAGGAGTAGTTCACCCCCAAAATGACTTTTTTTCTATTGATTAGTCACGCCATGGAGACTAGAGTTCAATAACATTTATAGTTTTTTGTCGCATTCCTAAGACCATTCGTTCCGGATGGGGACCCGTTTCGAAACGGGTCCCCATCCGGAATCAATGGGGGTAAATTTACTCGAATCAATAGAAAAAAAGTCATTTTGGCGGTGAACTACTCCTTTAAAGGCTGTCCACATCACGCACTATAATGAATAGACGATTAAATGTTGTTATAGTTGTGGTCTGCACTCGGCCATCAATTTGACTTGGAACAATTTTTAAGACTTTATTTATACTTACATAGTGCTTGGTGTGGACAGCCACTTTAACCACTTAAGGGTTATTTACTTAGACCTATGATGTGATTTTACATTTGACTATTGCCACTATATTTAAAAAAAATAAAATAAAAATTGGTTTTCACCTATAATGACATGCCGAAAACAGGGTGGCCAGGATGAAAGTGGTTTAGTGGGGCAGTGGTGATCTGTGTTGTTTGGCTACTGGAGTCACCTGAGTGGCTGGAGTCACCCCCTTGCCTACCTATGAAATGAAGTGCTTCAGTCTGCTTGCTGAATTGAAGGAGCTCAGCCCCCCAGTTATTTGTCTTTTATATGGAAAGTTGGAAACATCGATAACCAATGACAAACTCATAATACATATTGACAGTAGACGTAGGCGTAGACATAGGCATGGAGTTTATGCTTGGCTTGTGTACCGAGGCCAGGAGGATCAGGTGATAGAGCTTACTGTCCCCTCAGACACGGGGTCAGCTATGGTCAGATGGTCACTCTGGGCAGGAGAGAGGGGCGTGTCATCCCTTGGGTCATTTAGAGGGCGAGAAGAAAAAGAAAACACAAAAAGTTAACATTTGGAGACAATTATGAGTCATGTGAATATAAACCTGTGTTTCTTCCCCAGGACCAAGTGGTGTGGGCGTGAATCAACTTCGCAGACGGCTCCTTGAGGTCGACCCCCGCGTCTTCCAGGGAGCAGTGCCTCGTACGTAAAACACACACACGCACACATGCACTCACACATGCACACACACACATACATGCACGCACGCATGCGCTCACACACACAACCTCAATCACTGGCCAAAATGTTTGTCATGCAGCGGGTAACCTAAGAATCACACCAGTGTGAACTGAGCGGTGGTGTCCATTAATTTCAAGGCTGTTTCTGTGTGTGCATGCGTGCTAGAGCTGGGATACCCGACCGAAAACCTGTGGAGCCCGACAAGCCCGACGGGCTCGGGGTGGATGTATTTTCATAATGAATTGTCGGACGTCGATTCGGGTCGGTCATATTTTTTATATAGCCTCTGCCTACCTATGACATGCATCATGCACTCTCTCTGATGATGCAACGCAGCGTACAACTCCTGTGTGTGTGTGGCTATGTGTGTGTGTGTGCTACACACAGACACAGACGGACAGATACACACACACACACGGTCACGCTAAGGATATACGGTGTGACCACCGCTCAAAAACTGTAGTAATATAAGCTAACACAGATATTGTGCTGGTCGCTGCACAATTGCAGCTACATTGTTGCGCAACCAAGACCAACACATTTGATGCTAAGAATTGAGTTTGTGGGAGGCTCAATAGTCGGCAGACAGTATAGGTCCTCTGAGTTTTTATTATACGGTACATATACAATACTATACATGTGTTTATGTTTTTCTACCAGACACTACAAGGCCTCAAAAGAGTTTCGAGGAGTCTGGCAGAGAATATCACTTCACCACCAGAGAAGTCTTTGAAAACCTGATGTATAACAACAGGTACAGTGCAACTGTTGTTGGACTTCAATAGAGCAGTGGTTCTCAACCTGTGGGTCAGGAGGACCCCCAGGTGGGTCCCAAAATTATTTTGGGGGGTCCCCAGATGATTAACTTAACGTGCAACTTTGTTTTCTGACTGAACTGTAAACAAACCAATATAAAGTTTAAGTGTGTAGAGGGTATCTGCACATTTCTAAAGTGACAATTTAAGGTATTTTTAATACCTCTAAAATAACAAATTAAACATTGTCCAAATTGTCACATGTTAGAGGCAGAAATTGTGAAAATAGAAGATGTACATGCTCACAACGCCTCACATTGCGAGGCGTTGTGAGCATGTAGATCTGCTATTTTCACAATAGAACCGTGTTACAAATTGTAATGCCTCAACTGCTCGTCAGGGTGAGGGGGTCCAGAGTTAAAATATGATTATTGAAAAGGTTGAGAACAACTGCAATAGAGTACCGAAGTCCTGATGCCACTCTTTCATTCCCCTGGGTCGCAGATGTTCTTCTGTATGGAGAATAACATTGGGTCACCTTAGAATCGTCTCATATAAGCATTGTGGTCCAAAAATAACCAAAATGTTGCGGTGAAATTGTTGGGAAGATGGCTCTGTATGACTGTATCATATAGTCAGTCACTCATATTTGATAGTCTGTTTCTTGTAAAAACGTAACTAATTCAGTGGGATCATATGTTTGTTATGGGACTATGGGAATTCAGAATGGGGGAATATGTTTATTATGGGACTATGGGATTTGAGAATGGGAGAATATAAACGGAATTGCACAATCAGACTTAGGTGCTTTATTATTAGATTATTAGATTCAAGAGGGTTTTATTTGTTAATCACTCAGGCACAAGCATTAGTACACTATGCTGCATGCATTGCGTGTATCTCTGAATAGTGAAACCCTCACTGCTGCTTAATTAGTCATTACTAGTTCTACGTATATGACCTTTCAAAGGTAATCAAAAATCGATAAGATAAAAAATGGTCAAACATTGGCCAAATTGTCAAATATTATAAGAAAGAGGCAAAGATTTTGAAAATAACCGATCTACAAGCTCACAACATCAATATAATACCTCAACTCCTCCAATTTCAAGAGCTCATCGGGTTGGGCGGTCTACAGTTCAAATATGATTACTTTGGAGGGCCGTGGCCTCAAAAGGTTGAGAACCTCTGTTCACTGTTCTAAGCCAGTGTCTCTGTGATGTCCAACAGGTTTCTGGAGTATGGCGAGTACAAAGGACATTTCTATGGCACCAGCACTGACGCAGTGAAAGATGTTTTGGCCAGCGGGAAGATCTGCATAATCGATATAGAGCCAAATGTAGGTCTCCTTCAACCCTGTTTCTTTTGGATTCATGATCAAGGTTGTACTTTGATTATTGTTGCATCTTGTGTACAGGACAGGTACATAAGAGTAAAACTTGTTTTGGTTTGGCTTCTTTCAGCTAATGCAGCAGCATAGATAACTAAAAGAATTCTGGGAAATTGCAAGTGTGGTTGCCGTGGCGCAAGTCACACTTGCAAATGAACTCTGTTTGAATTTTCCCCATTCAAGTCAATGGGGAAAATTAATTCACTAATACATTGATGGCCATATATGGAGATCTCTGTGTCAGTCCTTGTCCCTTTTATACCCATATATGGAGATCCCTGATGTCATCAATATTAAGCCCATATCTTGGAATGCCCATATATGAACATACTGTGTCAGTCTCATGTGGTCTATGACAGCCAAGGACCGTGTGCTAACATTAAGAAACACAATAAGCTCAGAATTTAAGCTTTCAATCATTTTGTAAGAGAGTTGAAACTGTTTTTTCCAAAACATCTTTCCAGGCAATTCAAGCAGTGAGGACGCATGAGCTAAAGGCCTTTATTATCTACGTTAAACCTCCGCCAATGGAGCGCCTCAGAGAAACCAGAAAGAACGCCCAGATCACCACCAACTACTATGTCAACCGACCGTTCAAAGTAAGCTCACGGTTTACTTCATCTCTTTGGAAAGTCGTACAATAATTAATCTGGGAATGCCTATACTGTGTCAGTGTCTGTTGTGTCAGCGCTTCTTGCCCTTAGGGCATCTTACTGGTTTATAGAGTAAGCGGTGACAGACAGCAATTTTCTTCAGGAACGGGACTCATCAGGCTGCATTAGGAGCCTAGGTGCCCGGACTGGACCACTAGGCCGGCCCGGACTATTTTTGATGCTTCTGTTCGCTTGATGCTTTTGGGCGTTCATTTTTGAAAAAAACACAAAAGGTTAGAATATGGAGATATAAGCGGTTTCTGCCCGACAGCAATGATATATACTACAGTACATTGACCTATACTACTGACCTAAGGGGTCTGTACCGGGTCCCCATCCCTCCTTTTTTCCCCCTACAACAGCGATTCTCAACCTTTTTTTACTCCGCTGTTTTTGAGCGGTGCTCCTGGAAGGAGCTAAGTTCCAACATCTGGCTTTGTCTGGTTACCATAGAATCACCGGTCCCCCAAAAATGACCAGGCCCCCAAAAAACTAGACCAGGTCAACCTGGTTGTGCCAGACCCCCTGTCTGTCATCATCATTTATGACATCATGCCTTTTGTATGCATGTCATCATCATGTCATCATCATATATACCCTTTATATAGAAAACCCGGACAGACAGACCGACATTTGCTTATGTAGGCCTACCCATTTCATGCGTCTGGCAAATATGAAGTGTGGCCTCCAACTGGCATAGATACATATGGCCTACATCTTGGCACAGACGGCTCAAAGGTTGTTGTATGCCCAGGGTCCCATTGGCCAAGCTTTGCAGGACATGGAGTGATTGGCCAGCAATGTGCTAGATGAAATTTACTTCATAATAA
Organism: Nannobrachium achirus; assembly: GCF_963921795.1. NCBI lineage: Eukaryota > Metazoa > Chordata > Actinopteri > Myctophiformes > Myctophidae > Nannobrachium > Nannobrachium achirus. Next base: position 31,230,619 of record NC_137831.1, on the reverse strand, counting down.
CTAGAATGATGCAATTGTGGGACATTGCAAGTGTCGTTGCCTTGACGCGAGGAATCCGCTGGGATGTGAATTCCGTCTTAACATTGACATTATATATTGAGATGTCAAGTGAAGCATGAACAAAAGCAGAGTTCTTTCCTGTGTGCCAACATGCACAAAGCAGCACCCTGACTGTTTGACCTGAACGAAACACAACCTTAATTGGTATCCTTAGTAACACCTCAGAAGAAGTCAAACTACTGGCTTCCGTGAAAGGTAATGTGGTCCATTACAATAGATTATGGACTTCACTGGACTCACTCAGGCCTGTTGCTCTCACTGTTCAATCACTGCTGTCCAATCACTGCTGTCCAACCCGGATTACATTACTCGGAAAGTTTACAAAACACAGATTCACTTTGCTGGGGAAAGAAAGATCTCAAACCGAATACAATAGTGTGTTGCCAATGGCAATGACACTAAAAAGCACTACTCACTTCACAGTTCACACTAGGTGTGATTTATTGTTTTTAACTCTGGGACACCAATGTACACTGTCAAATCCTCAGGCGTATTTTAATTCTGAGAGTACAAACCAATAGGTCAATTTGCCTAAAGGGGTCAGTGTTGGGAAAGTTCACAACATGAACTAGTTCAAAGTTCAGTTCACACATTTTAAAATGAACTAGTTCAGTTCATAGTTACTAATTCAACATTTTGAGAGTCTGTGAACGAGCGCCGTTCACTGACGCCAGAATGAACGCGTTCAACAATAACGTTCACCAAGAGAAAATATAGTACGTTCAGTTCACTTCGCCCAAAATATGAACGAGTTCATGAGCGATCGTTCACTGAACGCGTTCAGGCACAACACTGAAGGTTGGTTAATACAATAAGTCTGTGAACCGACAAATTGACCTGCCAACCCCCCCCCCCCCCCCCCCTCCCCCTCTCCCACCTCCGACACCAACCAACCAACCAACAGGACGAAGACTTCCAGGAGATGGAGGAGGCGGCGAGGAAGATGGAGTCCCACTACTGCCAGTTCTTCGACCAGGTCATCGTCAACGAGGAGCGGGAGGTGGCCTGCGAGCAGCTGCTGGAGGCGGTCACCCGGGCCCAGGACGGGCCCCAGTGGGTCCCCGCCAGCTGGATACGGCCCACCGATGAGTCCTGACGAGAGAGAGAGGACTGATGATAGCTGAGGGGATCTCTCTTTTTTGAACGGTCTATAGGTTTGACCCAGTGGCGTCAGTTCAGCAAAAGCTATAGGGTATGGCAAAGATGGGAGTCCTCATGGAAAAGAGGCATTACATTTTGTATAACACGGTTCTATTGTGAAAATAGCAGATCTACATGCTCACAACGCCTCGCAGATGTCTGAAAAAAACTAGTTTTGTCAGTTTTTTACACAGGTTTCTATGGTTCCTTGGGCTGGAGTGCAGCTAAACTTGGCGTGTTAGTAAATGTGCCACAAAACTATAATGCATTGCACCTGTGCAGCTGACCTGCAGAACCTGGGAATATACCATCTTGTCAAGATGGGGAGAATACAAGTGTGACCATTGTTACATTTTGCATTTGCAGTTATTTTACTGTACTTTAACAACATAATAACCAGCGCAGATAGACAAAGAGACATTCATGGATTTATATTTAAAAGTAACTTTTATTTCCCCCCTGGACCCAGGGTATGGCAGCTGCATACCCCTGCCATACCAAATTGACGCCCCTGGTTTAACCCCTCAGAGACTGTGGAGTGGAGGTCACATGCGTTTACTCTGATGGAGGCCAGGGGAGTTGTAAGTGTTTAGTTTGGGTACAAGGACCCCCGAAATGTGGGACCACACGTTTTCATATATTAATATATTGGGGTTTAAACCTTTGTACATGTGTGTGTGAAATGAATATAGTGCATTCTGAGATAAATGAGAATGATGATGGTATAATGCTGCATTCACACTGAGAGAAGCCAAGCTAATGGTTGGCTTGGTAATTCAATGTAATCTCTATGCAAACCAGCTTTACACATTTCCAGCTTTTTTTTCCAGCTTGGAAATTTTAAAATCTGGTTTGCATAGAGATTACATTGAATTACCAAGCCAACCATTAGCTTGGCTTTTCTGTATGTGAATGAGGCATAAGTCATATCGTCGTTGTCAGGCAGAAAGCTTGTATCTCCAAGTTTCGAATGTGTATGTTTTTGCTCGAAATTAAAGCCATACTTCATCATACAAGATGATGAAGTTTCACAAAAGTAGTGAAAATAGCAGATCTACAAGCACACAACGCCTTGCGTGGTGTGGTGTGGTGTGGTGTGCTTGTAGATTGTCTATTGTCACTACTTTTGTGCAAGGTTTTTAATAAGAAAGGAACAGTTCTTGGACATGCAGGGTTTCCACCTGGCAACGACGATACGCTCCTTCAGATGTGTGGTGTCTGACTTCTCTCTCATTGAAAATAAACAATTTGAGTAGCTTTGTTTTGTAATAGTTACAGTACTTGTGTTCATTTTGTGGATTTCTATCATAAAAGTTAGACAGCATTGATGTGGCTTCTGTGAATTGTGCTGTATAACGTTTTGGTCACATTCTTGGATGGCATGATGGGATTTGAACCTTCCAGCTGCCTCTGAGGCAACACTTTCGGAGTATCCGTTCTTATTAATACGATGAAATGTACAATAGTTTCAACAGAGCCTAGAAAAGTGTGCACGCTGGGATGCCCATACCCACGGCTCTCATCTCGTCGTGGGGTGCAGCCTGTCATTTTAGATTTTAGGCATTTGGCTATTCAAAAATGTCAGATCTACAAGCTCACAGCGCGTCACTTGTGGCTTGTATTTTCTTTAACACAGGATCTTCTCATCTGGGGGGTCCCTGGCATGAAAAGGTTTGAGAATACTGATTTAGAAGGCCTTTTGTGTAGAATCAGCCTCAGGTCTCTAATGACGAGACCCTTTGTAGAATTTTGTACCTTACTGTACAAAATTAATTAATATAATTAATATAATGTTTCTGCAACAGACATTTGTCGCCTTTGCACCGGGCTGTCGGTCAGAATACAAAGGACGAGGCAAGGTGGATGTCCAGTAGATAACAGACCAGTGGTGGAAAAAGGTACTCCGCACAATAAACATCGATGTGGCTAAGCCAAGTGTTGCACTAAACAGCACTTAGCAATTAACTAAAGATAATAGGGAACATAGCATATAATATGGAACTAAATATACATAAAACGCGTACCAACAAACAATGCGACAGGGAACCTGTAGGTACCTGTAATATGTGCTGTATAAGATTAAACAAATAATGATAATCAACAAACTAGCGTCGCTGAAATTGATGGAGGTAGATGGCCTATCTATCTATCTATCTATCTATCTATCTATCTATCTATCTACCTAAATATTTAAAACTTATATAAAATTTGAAGAAAAGATTGTGTACAGTAACTTCTTCCTTGGCCGACTGACAGCCTGGTGCTGATTGGTCCAACAGCATGCAATATTAGCCCCGAACCTTCTAACACAGGTGAAAACGTAATCTCCGCCTTGCCTTTGGTCTTTGCAGAGATAATAAAAATCAAACCTCGAAGTTCGAAGTGAAGCGGTGAAGCATTAGTTGTGGATGCAGTAGGTGAGAACTATTGCATGTACAGGACAGATAAAACCTGAAGGCCAAATTATCATGTGAAGCTTGACCAATCCTCAAAGTATCCATTCATCAGACCGGGAGGGACACTACACACATATTCTGGACGTACAGGACAGATAAAACCTATTAATTCTGAACTGAAATGGCCATATATGGACATGGGACACACATTTTGCTTTTTGAAAAAGCCTATTCATTCTGGACTGATATTCTGGACGTACGGGACAGAAAAAACCTGTTCATTCTGGACTGGAGTGATATGGACATGAGGTGACATACATTTTGTTTTTGAAAAAACCTGTTCATTCTGGACTGAAATGACCATATATGGGCGTGGGACACACAAAGCCACTCATTGGAAGCGGTTTTCACCGCTTCAAAAACCAGACTGATAACGCTATGGCTTAACTGTAAAAAATCTATGTTGTTAAATTAATAATGTCCTACAGATTACCTAAGTGTCTCACTGACTCGCATAGGCACAGCTATGGGGGGATGGTGGTCTGAAGATTATATTGAACCGCTGATGATTAGATTGTGAATATAAAACGTTATTTCCGTGAAAAAAACATTAACATAAATAAAGTTAGAATTTCACAATTATGTGAAAAATACTTGGGGGTTTAGATGGCTTAAGCCAGAGCAGCAAGGCAGTAAACATATTCACAAAATGTGAAATACATATTATATTCTGTGCCCTTTTCCAAGGCATTTGGAACTGATCAGTGAAGTGGTTTATATGAGATCAAAGGACTCAAGAACACAAACATTTGGAGGACCTAATCAATTAGTACATACATAATACAGTACATACATACATAAATACATATATACATACATGTATGTTGTTCTAGATGGCTGACCACTTCTGTGACATCCAGTACATATCCTAATCTAATGACTTGCGCAGTACTTGCACACACTCTGCTGATGCAGAAGTGTGCAAGTACTGCGTTCGGTGATTTTGTATGCGGCATGTCTGTCTGTGATTACGCCCGTGGCCAATCAGGGACTAGCATTATTGGTGAGGGACCATTATTCTTGATGACGTCGCCATCAACAAGTGCAACCTGCTGGTGTACAAGTAGACCCTACATGACCACGAGTGCAAGTTGGCACCTCAACAGAGTGCAGTCTAGTTCATAATTACGTTCAGGTGAATTTCTCATGATTTTCATTCTATTGTAGCAGTAAATTCAGGTGTAGCATCAATGCTGTCCTCCATACTATTCCGTTTCTTGCTTAATGAAAATAAAAAAAAATAAAAAAATTAAAAGATTAAAAAAATTACTTGAAATATAATAAAATACTATAAAAAAAAGTATTACGTGGCTCTGCAAAGTGAGGAGTTTCACCAGGGAGAGCATAATACTAGTGGAGATGTGCGTGATTCAGCAGCAGTCTATAAGCATTCCCTCAATACATTGAAATGCCTCAACACTGATGATGAAAAATCTATTTATATTTACTTCCTAAAAAGGAAAAAAAAAGAATTGTCATTCCTTGCCCAGGCTGCCTATTTAGGCCCCTGTTCACAAGATCATATGTGCCTCTATAACTGCCTATGCATTACTTTTGGTATAATGATTGCTCCTTTACCGTTTGATCTTAGCATCATTTCCTCTACTGTTGATTCTATTCTTCATTTTCTATACCTATTCCCTGTCCTGTTCTGTTTCCTTGTGCTTAATAAAAAGGGCAAAGCTAATATAACAAAAAAATATAATAATAATAAGCTATGCGTTAAGTCAGTGGCAGCGAGAGAGATTTATGTCTGTCAGTAGCACTGTCGAAGTGCCTCAACACCCGTATTTGAAGTGCCCGTAAATATTCGAATAGTCGTCTCCGCTCACAATACCTCTCCTTCTCCACGACGCTGTCCCTAAATTGCATCATCTTGCCTTCAGCCAGCTGTTCACAATCCCAAATCTATTCCTTGAGACGCTCCGCTTTCCCTTTCCGCTGTTCTCTGTGCATCGCCATGCACTTTTTTCCCAACTCTGCATCCATCTGCTCCATCTGAAGGAGGAATTGCTCTTTCTTGGACGATGTCTTGACCCAAATACCCCAAACGGAGACTGCATGGCTCTTGAGTTAAATTTATTATCTAGATCTCCATCTACAAATGTGTGTCCGAGTCCCCCTCACCACATAACTGTATCTCCAGAACTGTCTGACCCATCGACTTCAAACTTGGCATGTGTGCCACCGAGCACCCAAGGGAGTAGAGTTAGAGTGCCAAGTGGGGAAGCATTCGGATCAGAGGTTCTGTCTGTCTGCCCTGTCTGTCTCCCCTATATGGAGATTGCGCATGTTATCAATATAAAGTCATCATACTGCCGTCACAGATTGGCGTCCAAGTACTATGATGGGTGCTGCACAATGTATACTCTAACAACAAGTCCAATGATGGGTAATGCTTATGCTAGTCTATCTTTCTAGCTTCTATCTATATTATCTATATTAAACGCACATAATTAGGAGTCGGGAGATCAGCATTCAGATTAGTCTTGAGAGGAAGAGGGGTGACAATGGCCTGGCATAGCATTGTCCTCTACTCCGTTGCATCATGATGAAAGCTGTGGTGCGTCATCTCCGGTGTCTCCGATCTCAATCGTCGTTTTTTCTGGCATCTCGGCACCCAGCTTCCTCCGCAGTGAGTCCAGGGTCTCAGCGGGGACATAGGCTGCGATGGACTCCATGTACTTCAGCACATAGAGGTCGGCGTCCTCTATGATGAAGCGGTTTCCGAAAACGTCCACAGTAGACCCAATGGCAAGGTCAGATGGTGTGTAGAATACAGGAACCTCCACCGTGCTGCCTTGCTTGGGGACGCGGGTCTTACTCAGGAACATGCCCCCGACGATCCCGCGGATGGGCCGCTCATAAATATTGATCGTGTCGGTGGCCAGGAAGTAAGACAAGATGAAGAAACGACCCTCGTCATTGACATTTTTGGAGTCCAGCCTGCAGACGTAGCGCAACACTTTCTTGTCCATGTCCATCATCTTAACGTAGTCCTTTTTGGGGCGCTTTGGGACCAGAGGATTCAGGCAGTTCTCGTAAGTGTCCTCGAGTGAGCCGAAACCATTGTACTTAGGAATCAACCACTTCACTTCTTCCACCTTCTTTTTTGGCATTTCCTTGGGCTTTATAGCTATTTGCGGGAAGTTCCTCTCATAGAAGCTCTTAGTGAAGTCGTCACAACTGTACAGTGTGAAGGTACGGCCCAGAATTTCCACCTTCTCCCCGACCTTGAAGTCTTTGGGAGTGAAATATTCGATCACTTCCCGCTTGGTGACTTCCAGCACACAGCTAGGGAAAGCTTGTTTAACTTCCTTGGGGAGCTTCTGCCTTTTCAACAGGTTGGGGAAGGGGTCTCGGCCGCAGTTCTCCTCATGGACCTCCAGGATCTCCACTGTGTCGTCTGCGAGGTAATACTGAATGGTGACGGGCCTGGCTTCAGTCGGAACGTCACTGCAGTGCCACATGGCAAAGAAACGCAACACCTTGCGGTCCAGCGTGAGGAACTGCTTCAGCCGGTCAAAGTCGGGCGGTGTGACAAAGTTGCGCTCAGGCTGGAGACGATGAGTGATGTAAGGATCCATCGGGGTCGGCTCCGGGTCATTCAAGGCGATGCCCTTACTCTCCATGAAGTTCTGCGTGAAGGGGTCACAGTGCGTGATGCGGTACTTGACCCCGTACACCACTATGTCAACGGCTATGTTCAAGTCGTTCCAGTGGTAGTGATCGCCCCACTCGTTCTTGGGCAGCTTCTGCCGCTTGGTCAACTTGCCCTGACACAGTCCGGAGTTCTCCACCTGTGGCTCGATGATGTACATGGTGTCGTCCTCCAGATAGTAGTAAATGACCACAGGTCGCACTCGGTAGCTCTCCATCTGCGAGTGCTTCACTTCCTCATAGATGTAGGCGTAGAAACGCAGAATCTTCTTGTCTAAGGCCACATAATATGGTGTCCACGGGGTGTTCGCTGAGAACAGCATATTACTGGTCTCGGTATTCTTAGACATGTCCGCTGCTACGATATTTAAGTTCTTAAAGATATGTGGTAGAGATTCAAAAGTATAACGGGTCAGAATCCCTGCCTGGGCTTTCAAGTTCTTAAAGATATGTGGTAGAGATTCAAAAGTATATCGGGTAAGAATCCTTGCCTGGGCCTTTTATGCTCTGGCTGTAGACCTTTGCTGACGTCATTATGTCGAAAAAAGAATCTCGATAGTCATTAAACGAAACTGCCCTTCCAGATTAGTCATATTCCATCCTCAATGGCTAAGACCGGCTTGTATATCTGCTATTTTTCAATAGCTAAAGTATATTATGAAATAATTAAGGCCCCTCCACCTTGGGCCCTAGTAACTCAGTCCCACTTTTCACCCCCTTGTGACGCCGCCCCTGCTTCTTCCACCACTGCGCACGGAGATCAGTGCCCCGAGGGGCACTCTTTCAATCAAATACACTTTTTAATTTAACTCTGAAAGTGTACAAATATAACCAGTGGCTACCATTTGTACAGTCTCAGAGTTGCAGACCTGTATACCCTTGGAAGGAATTATGGACAAACAAGATTTCCCAACAGCAATGCTATTATTGAACACAGGAGGTGGTGGCTCTCAATGTCCAGCACTCTCCCACTCATCATAACGTGGCCTTTTGCTGGGTGCAGACTGTCTGTAAACAACCTTCATTCAATGCCAAGGGTGGCTAACTTTGATCAAACACAGAGGAGCAACACTTTAAGGTTGGATGGGCCTTTTAACAGGATGCAATGTGTAATTTACTGTACAGTACATCACTTCATGACAACCAGACATGAACATTAGAGGACAACTTTGTTTTTTTACAACAAGGGTTCATATTTTAGATTGTAATTAGAGAAAAGAAAAAGTGAGTGTTAAAATGTTTTCATTTGCTTCGTTCTATTGTTTTATCGTGTTTACCGTGCTAAAATGTGGGGCATGCGTACGCATGGGGGCATGCGTACAAGTGGCTAAATATGTCTTTTTAGACACGGTTAGCCAGCAGTTTCTTTATTGCTATTTAGCCAGCAGTTTCTTTATTGCTATTTACAGTAACACTTCTAGCCCCCATAAGTCACATCCAACCATGAAAGGTTGCATTGTACATTATCTTGGGAATGGGCTTATTCTGTGTAAAATGACATATTTAGCCACTTGTACGCATGCCCCCGCTGAAATAAGAATCTCTAAAACAATAGAAAGAAATAAATGAAATAATTTTTACACTCATCTTTTATATTCTTTAATTACAATCTAAAATATGAACCCTTGTTGTAAAAAACTAAAGTTGTCCTTTAATAGGTATATTTTGCTCTCTCTTCAATAGAAATAGCTAAATTATTGTTCATAGGCTATTTATTTAAAGCTAATGTAATTTTAATTCATCATCTGCAATTACATTTTCACTATAACAACATAATAACATTTTACTTTTTTACTTTACTTGAGTATTTCCAAATTTGTTATACTTTATATTTCTACTCCACTACATAAAGGTAAATATTGTACTTTTTTTTACTGCACTACACTTACAGTATTTGACAGCTTTAGTTACTAGTTGCTCTGCAGATTTTGATTACTAAGACAAAACATACATTAACCAACAGCCTTGTTTTGTACTTCAGCATATTTGAAAATAAACAATATACTCGTAGAGTGACGCATTGTGAGCTTGTTGATCTGCTAGTTTCTAAAGATTTTGTATACATTTTAGAACCTGAAATGGGACTTTATTTTTATATTTCTATATTGTGGTATTGGTAGGCCTACTTTTACTGTGAGTAGCCTACTTCAGGCACGTGCTCACATAGACATCAAAGGGGGCTTGAGCCCCTGCCCTTTTATCCATCTGTAAAAAAACATGAATGCAAGTAGTGAAAATAGCCGACCTCCAAGCTCACTGCGACACGGTCTGCTATTCTCAATATTTTCACAAAAAGGCCCTTTTAAATCTTTCAGCCCCTGCCCCTCTAACATTCTCTGCACGTCCCTGGCCTACTTCTTCCACCACTGCACACAGATCACTGCGTTGCCCTTAGTTGATTCACGTGTGTTTGTACTTGTTTATGTTTTTTGTAGTGAGTATGTACAAGCAAGTCAGTGCATGCCTAGGGGGTTTCAGGGAGTTTAGATTATGTGACTAAACGGGGTTGTATGCCACAGGCACTGGACGGCATACTTTCACTTTTAGTTGTGCCGAGGATCATTTCTGGGAAATGGCCTGATCTGCTGTAAAGGACGCTTCTACCGCCCACTCCAGATGGGATCAATTAGAAGTCGTGCAAACAGTTCTCAGACAGTGATAAAAAAACACACACACACACACACACACACACACACACACACACACACACACACACACACACACACACACACACACACACACACACACCCAAAGCGTGCCAGCAGACGCAGACAGGAAGATATCCTTCCTTACTTCAGGAAACTGTACACAATCTTTTCACAAGGTTATCATCACTACACAGTGTTTTGACTTCACAAGGTTATCACCCATTCGAGGCATGTGCAAAACATCCCTGAACACGCCATTCGAAGCATGTGCTCACTTTGTAGGCCGATTCTGGAAGCAATTAAATGTGTCTGAGGCTCTGGGATTTGCATGCTTCACAACAGGAAAGATGTTCAGAGAGAGAGAGAGAGAGAGATTCAGGCTTTTCATGAAGTGCAAATTCAAGTTGTCAGACCGGCTGCAAACTGTAAACTGGCCCATGTTACCACTGACACACGCGTGCGCACGCACACACACACACACACACACACACACACACACACACACACACACACACACGGTGGAAAGCAGACACCAAAGAAAACAAGATATCACATGCTGAGAAATGCTAAGTTATTAGGGAGCACATGGAATCCTTTGTTGCATAGACACCACTAATGCTATCTTGAGGGGATGCTTATTCTAGGGCAGTATGTGAGCTTTCCACACTGAAGTGTATTGAGTGGAACTGTATCCCTTGGGCATGAGAGAATGTAACATGACTCCATTCTTATGATTGGCACTGGAATAATGGCATTGCCCAATAAAGAAAAAGTAAACGTTTTGCTGCCTTTTAGCTGTCCTAGACATCTTGCAGTTTTATAGGTGTCATACTCACATTCCAAGTGTCAACAATGTTGCCACCGTCCTAAAAGGAAGCAAAGACATACATTTCCCCAGGCCAGTTCTAGCAAAACGTAAGGCATATGAAGAAATAAAAGTAAAGACACTTTTCTTTTTTTTCTAAGTTTTATCCCAATATTTTGTAACCAATTTTTCACCAGAGGTCAATTATCTAATCATTCTAATGCAATCCTGGGTGCTACACAACCTCTGCCAACCTGGGGAGACAACGGACTGACCTCATGCTTCCTTCTATGCATGAGGAGTCCAAGTTGCTTCTTTTCACCTAACAGGGGGGAGTTTCCCCGGTTGGACGTGGCGTGTGGTCGTGGAAGGAACACGTTATTCCAACCAGCTTCTTTCCCCTCCATCAGGCGACTGGCAGTATTGAGACCAGGATTACTGCATGTTTTTTGTGAGAGTACCTACCCTATAGGAGACACAGGGAGAACCTGCAAACTCCACACAGAAAGGCCTTTTTGCCGACCACACCTAGGGTATGGGCACTGATGACGCGGAGGAGAGAACACACCCCCAGCGCCCACAGTGTCCTTGCCGGGAATCGAATCCAGGCCCTTCTAACTGTGAGGCAACGGCACTACCGACTGTGCCACCGTGCACCCTAAAAGTAAAGAGACTTTGATCATGTTGCCACTGACTCTTCTCTAATCTACGTTATATGTTAATGTATGTTATTAAGGACAATGCACCAGAACAGTCAGAGTGGTAACAAAAACTATTTGGAAATAATGTACTGGAACATCTTTACCAGTCAATTCAAATTACACTCTCTTAAACTTCCTATTGTAAGGATACTGATTCCTATCCATATAAAATGATCTCACCCCCAAGAAAAAAAAAGGTTCAACTAAAGGTTTTAACACCTACCTTTAATATTAAAGCCTCACTGTAACTTTTTTATGATTAAAATGTAATTTTCTCCAAACGGTATGGTAGAGTATGTTAATAGGCCACAATATACCGTAACTGGAATTTTGTCTATTTCTATTGAGACATTTAGATTGTGTCAAGGGTCATGTGTCAAGGGTCAGGTACCCCCATTGAATGGGTGGAGCGTTATAAATATCTAGGTTTCTGGCTGGATAAACATCTCAACTTTAAATTTCATATTGATGCTCTAGGAAAGAAGCTTAAATTCACTTTAGGTTTTTTCTACAGGCTGAAGGCCTGTTTTGCTTGCTCCTCCCGCAAACGATTGGTAAATGGTTTGTTCTTGTCCCAGCTGGATTATGGGGACACCATTTATAGGTTTGCTTGTACCTCCACTTTGGCCAAATTGGATCCCCTTTATCACGCAGCTCTGAGATTCATAACAAATTCGCCTTTCAGGACTCACCACTGCATGTTGTATGCTGCAGTTGATTGGTCTTCATTGACATCTCGCAGGTTACAACATTGGTTGAATTTTGTATACAAAGCCTTACTTGGTGAGCTTCCTTTTTACATTTCCTCCAAATTTGTACTGGTCAAGAACGGGCTAAATCTCAGATCAAATGCCTGGTTACGCTGTGTAGTACCTGCATTTTCATCTGAGGGAGGCAAAAAAAGCCTCTCTTTTTTTGGCCCCTGGTCATGGAATGACCTTCAGTCCAGACTCAAATTGGCTGTGTTAATTCCTTTGAGAAGTTTTAAGAGAATCACTCTAGACAGATCTACAAACGCTTGCACTTGTAATTAAGACTAGAGATGTTACCAATCAATCGGCAATGGATCAGATCGGGCCGATCAAAGCATGATCAGCGATAATCGGTAGTTTAGATCAAAAGGTAAATTCACCGAACCGATCGGATCGGTGCATCGGATCAACCAGCCGTTCAGTATGCCCACTTGAGGCCATTTTGGGGTATTGATTTCCACAGTGCTGAAGGAATAATTAGTTACTGCTATGATAATAAATACATAGTAATGCTGGTAAATAACTATAAGGCAAATACATAAATGAATTCATGAGTGAATGAATGAAATAAAGTTAAAACATTAACATTTAGAAAATATAAATAATAACTTGATCGGATCGGTGATTGATCGGGATCGGGTGATCAAACTTTTGTGATCGGTGCTCGGTGATCGGTTCCAAAAAACCTGATCGGACCATCCCTAATTAAGACCTGTAATTAATTTGCTCTGTGATCTCTTCCTTTGGGTACATTGGGCACACTGTGCGTGTACTGCTACCTGTGCATTGCAAACTAGTTTATTATTGAGTGTACATTTTGTATTTTTGGAGTTCTTAGGTATCTGTTTGTGTATCATGGATGTTCTATTTTTGTTGTGATGTCTTGTATTTAAGCAAGGATTGTGTAATTTTTTATTTTTGCCTCTTGGCCAGGTCATACTCGAAAAAGAGATCATGTCTCAATGTGTTTTTATCTGGTTAAATACAGGTTAAAAAGAATAGACACAGGATCTGACACAAATTTTGACCTGATTCTCAAGATTAAATGTATCGATCGAGCAAGCAGGCCAACTTGGCGCATTCGTAAAACTTTTAGCAACACAAGAAACCAGGTTCAAATCCGGGGTAGAAGAAGTTACAAAGTGCTGCTTTAACCCATGATGATGTGTTTTTATCATTGTATTTTTCATTATTCTGAATATGAAGTTCTAGATCACTCGTTCCCAAACAGTGGGTCAGGATCGAGTCGGACTCGGGACCCAATTGCGGGTCGCGGACACATTTTTATGTTTCCTACATTTTGTTTTGAATTATTATTTCAAAACATTAAACAAAAGTTTAAGACGTAGTAAAAATAGCCAATATACAAGCTCTCAAAGCGGCACGAAGCCAATTTGCTTGTAGATCTGCTGTTTTCGCTAATTTGGGTCCCGTGCAAACATCTAATCTCTCTTTTGGGGGGTCTGTTCTGGATCATATCCACCCTATCTTGTCAGTACATGTTGTTATTTATTTATTGGGTGACACAAATGTTTGCCAAAGGTTGTTTGCCCAAAGGCTATTCCGCTGTGTATACGCTACCAAATATTTGCATGCTTGGCTGACATAATTGCTCAGCTCTATTATGCAGCTGTGGCAGGGCGTGTGTTGTTTATTGAACAAGTTCAGATGAGGCTGTGGTTTCACAGGACAGTATGATAAAACAACTCGTGTCAGATCAGTAGCTATACCGCAGAGTCGCAGACCAACAACCAGTGGTGTAAAGTAACTAAGTACATTTCTTAAGTACTGTATCTAAGTACGATTTTGAGGTATTTGTAGGCCTATTTTACTTGAGTATTTCCAATTTCCAATACTTGTACTTAAAGGGATATTACACTTTCAAAAAACTTTTGGTCATTGTATGTCTAATCAGGCTTGTATGAACACCCTGAACAGTTTTTAATTTGCTTCATTCAGTATTTAGATATTTGATGTAAATGTTACCAGCTCCAACACGCCCAGGCCCTCTCCACATACACACCCATTGTAACTTCAAACTCCATTTTAACCATGATAGATTCATTAAAAACACCCATTATTTTTTCTGGTGACTCATAATACCCTCCTAATACGTGAGCAGACCGTGTTTTTTCAATAACTTTTTTCATTTATTTTCAATAAAATATTATTGTATTTAATGTTTTCCATTTTCCCAAAGAATTATTAAAAATAAAAGAAAAAAGTTATTGAAAAAACACGGTCTGCTCACGTATTAGGAGGGTATTATGAGTCACCAGAAAAAATAATGGGTGTTTTTGATGAATCTATCATGGTTAAAATGGAGTTTGAAGTTACAATGGGTGTGTATGTGGAGAGGGCCTGGGCGTGTTGGAGCTGGTAACATTTACATCAAATATCTAAATACTGAATGAAGCAAATTAAAAACTGTTCAGGGTGTTCATACAAGCCTGATTAGACCATACAATGACCAAACGTTTTTTGAAAGTGTAATATCCCTTTAAACTATCCCTAGATGTATTCTCAGGGACGTGCTGGCCATTGGGAAAAGCGGGCCAACTCCCGAACGGCCGGTTAATTCCAGGCCGGCCATTAGGAAAAAAATACAAATAAAATGTCGGCCTATGTTCCATTTTGGGGGCTGGGCGGCCAACAAAGTAAATCGTCACTGTCGGGCAGAAACCTTGTATCTCCAAGTTTCGCAAAGCAAAGCCCTGCTTCATCATACAAGGCCGTTGCACAAAAGTAGTGAAAACAGCAGATCTACAAGCACACAACGCCTTGCACCGCGAGGCGTTGTGTGCTTGTAGATCTGCTGTTTTCACTAGTTTAAATAATTTTTTAAATGATAAATACAAAACAAACGGTTTCTGGACATACAAGGTTTCCACCCGACAACGACAAAGTATAACTCATGTAATTGGCCCACTGGCTTGTCACTTGTCATGATCTGAAATGGCAAATCTTTGAGTAGCAGCAGCGCTATAGAGAGAGATCTCTCTCTATAGCGCGCAATCCCGGGCTGAATCAGGGACCCAGCACGTCCCTGCTACTATTCTCTGAGGTGGCCCAGTGACTGTGAGTGTGAGCGTCTCTGTCTCCGTCCCCTGTCAGGAAGGGTAAAGTGACAATTCTGACAAACACCGTCCTCTATCTGGAGAAGAGACAGGACACGACAAAACAACAGGCATCCACTTGGATCCACATGGCAGAATAGTACCATTATCTTCTGTTATCTATCTTTAGCTCAGGCCAAGACAGTTTGTGGAGGTGGGGGCAGTGACAAACACTGTCCTCTCTCCTCTGTCTGGAGAAGAGACAGAAGGACACGACAAAAAAACAACGGGGATCCACATGGCGGATCCATGGCGGAATAGTACCATTATCTTCTGTTAGCGGATCCACATGGCAGGAAAACGTCTTCTCAGGCGTTTCATTTCCTGTTGTAGCCCTTGCCTACAATCTTGATGTCTCTTCCTGAGCCACATTACTGTAAGCCACAGCAAAATTGCCCTGGATGCTCGCCAGGCCAACACTACTGAAAAGCAGGGGTCTTCAATGTTTTTCAGTCCAAGGTTGCAGAGAGATGCAAGCAGCCAGGGACCCCCACCCCACTACATATTACAATTGTCTTGTGTTTTTAATAGATTCATTCATAGATTTGTTTGACAGCACTGTCATCTGTGTATGTTGAATTCATGTAAATGTGTATTTTCAGACATTTAACCACTTAAATCGTCAATACCTTTCACTCTGTACTGTACTGTAGCCTATACTCTGTAGTCTGCTCTTTTCCCCTCTACAGCAAAATGCCTTTATAGTGAAAATAGCCGATCTATAAGCTCTCAACGCCTAGCAGTGTGGTGTTGTGAGCTTGTAAATCTGCTATTCTTGGCTTAAATTATCCTCAAAATAGGGATGCTATAGGTTTCAAATCCTTCATGTAAAAAAAAAAGGTATCATATCACTCAGAGATTTGCTGGGCCCCCTGTAGTAACTCTGAGGACCCCCCGGGGGTCCCGAACCCCCTGTTGAAGACCCCTGCTGTAAAGCTTCTAGCAGTGAAACCCTTGAGTTTACACAGTCAGGGAAGGGAGGCTCCCTTCCTCCCCCCCTTCCTGGAAGATACTGTTTACAAGCGGGAGAAGGGGGTGAAGAAAGAAATACTTTCTCAGGGCAACTAAAGAAGGCTGCCATCTAAGGTCATGATAGCAGCTGAATCACATCTTAGCAATCAGCTGGCGCATTAACATTTTTGATTTACTGACGTAAATATTATGACTAGAAACACAAAAATGTGTCAACATTTTAATGATTTCATCTGGCTCCAGAGTAGAGGATCTCATGTCGAGACACGTGGCTGGCTCTTTGCTACACAACGCCACACAACATAAACCCATAAATCACCATTGCACATACCAACTGTGTGTGTGTGTGTGTGTGTGTGTGTGTGTGTGTGTGTGTGTGTGTGTGTGTGTGTGTGTGTGTGTGTGTGTGTGTGTGTGTGTGTGTGTGTGTGTGTGTGTGTGTGTGTGTGTCCTCATTTGACTGCTACAGGCTGTTGTACACCGATATCTTGTGATTCAAGATATTCCAGATGTAGTCGAGGATGATTGGAATAAATTGGTCAGATTTGACCCCCCAACACTGCAGGAAGGCTAAGGCCTCTTCTTCGTATATATTTCATGGTATCACACGCCAGAAAAAGAGCCAATCTTGTTGATCTGTTAGTTTCAGCGCTAGACACCGTCTCACGAGCCGCTAGACAAAGTATAAATGAAGCATTGCCAACGGTTTTTATTCTCTCCTGTAACCTCAGCGGCCCCAACACTAAAGGAAATTCCCGACATCCTTATTGGCTGTTCCTCTACCACCTCCAGGCCAAACCAGTGAAACCACTATAGCTCCATGTGTAACGTGTATGGAAGTGTGTATGCCATGTGTTTTCCCAGGGGTGGAAAACTGGAAAAAGTTTTGGTTTGTATTAAAAGTCTGCATGGAATCAAATGACACCATGAAACGTCAATGAAATGTTGCTCATCCATTAGGCATTAAGTACTAATAATGAGGTTTTCACACTGGCCAGTATAGGCTAATGGAAATAGCTCATCATTACTATAGCAACGTACACCATTTACACATGAGTGTAAGTGTAACAACAAGCAAATGTAATCTGACACTTTCTTTCATTTCAGAGCAGCAGACTGCCGTTGCACAGATGTTTGGAAGAGAAATATGAATGTGGTGTGACCACTCCTCCCTCATAAAGTCACGCACACTCACTGATGAAGGCGAAGAAACGTTGCTTTCTTTTTCAGTGTCTCCAATGCTCTGCAGATGAAGGATCAGCTTTGACTTGATCTGGATGTGAATTGACCAGGTAAGGTTATATATCCTATATTATGTTTTAGGAGATGTTTATGTGCCATTGCATCATATATAATCAAATTATAAATTGTATACAATGATACTGATTTAGTATCCACATTTGATACATAATGGTAATATGTGATTAACAGTTTGAATAGGCTAGTATTATAGTTTAATGGGCTACCATAGGATCGTGGTGAAGAAGTATGTAGGAATGGTGCATTTCATGTTCACCATGTGTAAAGCAGCACAAATGATATATTTGCAAGCAGATTGTTGCAGTGTTTTAAAAATGTAGAACCCACACGTAGAGGCTATTTTATTCTTATGGTTGTGTACATCCGTTCAATTTATAGTGAGATCATTTCATAATATGCAAGGAATTAAAACACAGAGATGTCTACAGACAGTGTCGTAAAATTTATTCACGGGCCAACATGCTGCTCCAGAACATTTCTATGTGTTCTGTGTTCACTGTTCAGTGCCTATACTGTTAGTCCATGGGCCATAGCTACGAGATGTCGGTATTGGAAAGGTGGCAAAGGTTATCATGCATTTTTGAAAAGCTCTATATCTGTAGATTATATTTTGGTATGATAACCCGTTCTGAGACACAGCTAAATTGGTGTTATCAGCCGCAAGAGCTGGTGTCCCATTAACTTTACATTACAGGGAAAAAAAAGCAAAAAAATAATCTGCTTTAAGTAGCATATGAGGGGTCAAACTAGGGGTTTTTAACACCAATGTAGCTGTGTCTCAGAAAGGGTTATCATACCAAAATATAATCTACAGATATAGAGCTTTTCAAAAATGCATGATGACCTTTGCCACCTTTCCGATACCGACATCTCGTATGGCCCAATGGACTATGTATGTCACACCTCTGTATACAGCTCATCTGGCATTATGCAGAGGCTCAGAGTGACTTATAATGAAGCTGCTGGTGCGTGCAGCTTGATAAGTCTGGGCTCGCCCAGCCCAACCGAGCCCGCGGCATCTCACCCCTGGCAGTATTTCCCAACTTTTTTTCTGCTAGGGCACACTTTTCATAGCCAAAAGATCCCAGGGCACACATAGATATACAGTATGTGTGGCTATTTTCAAAATGTTTTCCTCTTTCTTATATTATTTTACAATTTGGCCAATGTTTTATTTTTTATATAGTTTGTTGATTACTTTTGATGCAGTAATTGTCTTTTTTTTCTTTTCTTTCTTGAGGTATTAAAAAGGTTTTAAAAGTCCCTAAATTGTGACTTCACTGTCAAATTTCAAAGGCACACCAAAGCATTTCAAAGGGCACACCAAAGGTCCGCCGCACAGTGGTTGAGAAACACTGGCCTATGCGGCTCATCTCCGGCATTATGCGGAGGCTCAGAGTGGCTTGTGTTGCTCCACGTTCCTAGAAGGCGCCAGTCAGTTGGTTGTGTTGGCTGTAAATTGATGTGCA
Organism: Nannobrachium achirus; assembly: GCF_963921795.1. NCBI lineage: Eukaryota > Metazoa > Chordata > Actinopteri > Myctophiformes > Myctophidae > Nannobrachium > Nannobrachium achirus. Next base: position 31,211,580 of record NC_137831.1, on the reverse strand, counting down.
ATTTTACGTCGGCTTGATGTCGGCTTGCATGATTCATAGAGGCTCTAACCAGCCCTATGAATTAAAAAAATAGGGCTGTTGGATGAGTAATAATAGACCTATTTTGGTGTAGAGCAGGGGTCTTCAACAATGATACCCCTAGGGGGTCTTCAGAGTTACTACATTTTATTAAAAATACATTTGCTTGTGAAATGAGACATTCTGCACAATGAGTAGCCTACTTTTACCTTTGGTATACTTTAAGTATATTGTCATGCCAGTACTACAGTATATTTTGTATTGGCAGTATTCATATTTTGAATACTGGACTTTTACTCGTATTTCAACATTGCAGTATTGATACTTGTACTTAAGTAAAACATGTGAGTTCTTCTTCCATCACTGCTCCTCAGGAATGAAACATTCACACCTTTGAAACCTAGTGTCTTATTCTGTGTGACAAACATTCATTGAAAATAGCTATTTTTTGGCAAATATATTTGGTGTTCAGTGTTCTATTGGTCAATTGTTGTACAAAAGACCTACAACTCTGTTCTGTCGAGAATGGAGCTGGCTCCACTGGTCTTGAACTACACTCTTGGTTCTGTCTGGTACCTGTAACTTTGTCAGTAATTGTGTATATCGTGCACCATCTACTGGACTCGTTGTAAAACTACATCTGCTCTCTGACTTCCCTGCTGTGGAGTTTTACGTAAACTGATTCAGTTTGGACTGGGTGGGCACAGGCTAGGTTTGACTCCATTGAATATACAAACATATGTTTCCGTGGCTAGACTTGGTTTCGTCCGTGGCAATTTCTAGATTGTGTTTTATTACACACCATCATAATTTAATTATTTTCATCATAAGACCCGATTACTGAATGTCAGTCCCCAGGTTTTCTTGTATGTATGACACATATTTACTATGACACTATGGCATATTAGGAGTCCACCAGTACTCCATTTGGTTCCATTTGCACATTCAGTGTTACAGACCTGTTATGGTCATTCAAGGCTCTCTTTATGTGTTTCTGGTAATATTATTCTATTTCATTGTGTCTGTGAAAAAAAAAAAAAAAAAAATCCACCACAAGCCAAAATGGCTTTGACCCCTGCTCCATTGTATGTTGTCCACTTAATTCAAACTGGATGTAAACCAGGGGTCTTCAACAAGGGGGTCCTGGACTCCTTGAGGGTCCTCAGAGTTACTGCAGGGGAGGGTGCCAGATCTTTGTGCGATAGGCTACAATTAGTATTCTTTTGTGCGGTGCTAAACGCTCCTACTGTACATCTGGCTTTGTGTGTACATATGTCCGCATGTACGTCCCACAGAGCTTGACATTGGCCAGGCTTTGCGGGACACGTAATGAAATTTACTCATAAAAGGCACCACTCACTTCAAACTAGGTGTGATTTATTTTTTACATTAACCACTTGAGCACTAGCATTACTGAGGAGAACTTTAGCCAAAAATTGCAAAAATGCCTTTCTGTTTTCGGCAGAGGTTTTTGTGTAGTGGGGGGATAAAGAGCAGACCAAGTAGAGTGAAAGGTCAAGTTTACAAATTAATCGTTAATGTTAATGTCTGAAAATACACATTACCATGAATCCAGCATACAGTACTGCAGACAGTGCTGTCAAAGACGTCTATGAATCTGTATGACATTTTTTAGAAAGTTTAATATGAAACACAGTTTTATACAACATGTTGGGTGCCTGCTTCATCTCTCTCTCAGCTAAGGGGCCCTTGAGCTGAAAAACTAGCAGTGCTCCTGGAAGGAGCTAAGCTCAAACATCTGGCTTTGTCCTGGCTCTGAAGTGTGGCCTACATCGGGCCTACATCTTGGCACAAAGCGCTCAAAGTTTGTTGTGCGTCCAGGGTCACATTGGTCAAGCTTCACATGATGCTTAATGAAATTAACTTGTAAATAGCAACGCTCACTTCACACTGGGTGTGATTTTTCCATTCTATGTAATAATTCATTATTGCAGGGGAGTCACGAAATCTCGGCAGAACCTCTGAATGACATCATATTGACATGACATCATTGTAGTTTAGACAGAGCCGAACCGAAATAAATTCGTCTCTAAAAGTGGAGTATGAATTGGCCCTTAACCTCTTAATGTACATGAATATGTCCAACTGACAGCATGCTGGATGTGTTTGTGTTAAAGGTCTCTGCTCAACTATGGAGAGAGAGGAGGGGGACCCTGCCTCTGGAACCACTCTGTGTGGAGAACATGAGAGCCATGCAGAAGCAGAGAGGTATAAGCAAAAAATATCTGGAACAGGGGTCTTCAAGAGGGGGGTCCGGCCGGGACCCCTAGAGCAGGGGCGTCCTTTGTGTCACCAGGGGATGGCAATTGCCATCTACAAAGCCGAGTGCAGTAATACTTGAAAAATGGCCTGAAAAAATGTCCAACTGGTCAGCCAAATGAGGTATCAATATACAGTATAAGTGATAAGTGATATACAATCAGTGATATACACTGATTGTATATCTTTTCTTGAGGTAATTGTGTATCCCCCAAAATCACAAAGGCTAATTTGACCATTGGGATAAACAAAGTTGGTGTGCCCAAAAATGTAGTTACTGCACTTTGGCTTTGTAGGCTCACATTCAACCTCAAATTCTGTTGTTTTATGCACATTGTCCTCAACTCTGAATAGTTTTAACAGATTTAAACTGATTTGATCGCAATCAATGCCCGTCGATCTACATGCGACATGTGTTATGATTTAGATAAGAGTTATAATTTAGCGTTGAGAGCTTGTAGATCAACTATTTTTGCTATTTTAGAAATGTGGCTATGGTAACTTTTTTGACCACCTCATGTCTTTCTGAAATTAGCAGTGGAGTGGCTCTCAAACTGTTTTGGCACAGGGAGCCCCTGTAAATAACCTTTTTAATCTATTAAGAATTGGAATTATTTTAAATTTAGCTATTGAAAAATAGCAGATTTACAAGCTCACAGCTGAGAGCTTGTATATCTACCATTTTTGTTGAGAAAATGTTGAGTATTTCGACCGATTCTATAAATATCTTCTAAATCCTTCTAAGGTTTTTTGAAAAACGCCGACCTCATCTCGAAATATGTATCAGGGACCCCCCAGAAGCAAATATTTGAGTTACAAATGTTAACTTTAAAAAATATATATTCTAAGATTTCCAAAAAGTATAAGATAATAGTAGTAAGGTTTAGGCATAAAGAATAAGGCACGCAGGACAGGACCCATGACTAATAGAAATGTCAGTTCCTTCACTTATTTTTTTTTTAACATGTCCTCGTTTAGCCCAGAGCCCTTGGCTGTAACTAAGGCATCTCAGGCGTTTCCCATTTCGCTTCATCACAAATAGTTTGTTGCTATAGGATGATGTTTGTCCTTCTTAATCCGACTGCTTTACATGTTCGTATAACGTGTTTAGTCTGTCCTTATTGCGTTGCACTTGTTGACATATCATTATGCAGACAGATGCTTTGATTGCTCTGGAATTCCCTGGTGTCTCACTGCTGCTCTGTCCCCTCCCAAAACAAAAGCTGTATCATGCTGCCTGGCAGGGTGGGGACAAGGATTAGCAGTATAATCAAACAGTTTGAGGAAACGGCACGCTCTACCTGTGACTCCGACCCCTGTGAAAAGGTCTCTCGCCGCTCAAGTCGGTGAGTCAATCTATTAAAGCAATTATGACATGCCGTTTTTTTGTGCGTGTATTAAAATGTTTTAACTAAGGCTGGGACTTTAACTGATTAATTGCGATTAATTAATTACAGAAAATTAACGCGATTAAAAAAATGAACTCATTTTAATCGCACTTAGTTTTTGCACCACAGAACCTTCAGTTTCCGGCATACCGATCATAGCGATGCACCAACCTTTGGCACCAACCAAGAAGAGACAACAAACGCAAAGGGAGAAGTAGCCGATCAGAGCGCTTTGCTTGGCCCAGTGGATGAGAAATTTAGATTTCAAAAACTCACTCATTGACACACTCGTACAACAAAATGTGTTTTACTTGAAAAAAAAGCTTCTCAGGTCAAATATCGATGTGCGATTAAAATGTGATTAATTGCGATTCATTAATCACAGAGCCTGTAATTAATTAGATTACATTTTTTAATCGCATCCCAGCTCTAGTTTTAACTGAAAACTGTTGAAAGTTCAGGTTTTTTGGTGTAACTGAGGTCAGGAAACATGAAAAAATGAAAATGTTATGTCATGAGACCTTTAATTCCGCGTAGAGTGCTAATTTGAAAGGATTGACGTTGGATTTCCGCATGGATTGTATGATTCAGTAAAGGATAAACTAAATAGTATTCATCATCTTCCTACCAGGAGTCCAGAGTCTCCTGTGCCCAGCTGTGACCCGATGAAGAGTGACCAGTCCATGGATCCAACTCACGACGTCAAAGATGATGAACGCCACTTTACTGATCAGAGGTAAGAATGTCGAAAAACAGACAGAAACAGATTATTTAGCTGTTCTTCTCAGACTGTAGTGGGCGAGTGTCTGTGTGCATGTGCGCGTTCCTCTACAGAGACAGTTGTTCTCTAAAATACTCTAAAGAACAACTGGTAATTTTTTATTATGCATTTTATTAAGCATTAACTAAAGATCATGCAAACTGCTGATCATCTCTGTCGGGTGGAAACCTCATTTGTCCAAAACTGTGGATTTTCAGGATATATAAAAATAAAAAGCAAAAGTAGCAGATCTGTATGCTCAAAAACGCATCGTTTTGTGCAGCATTTCGGGCTTGCGGATCTGCTAGTTTTGATCTTTTAATTGACACTATTATGATCAAGTAGGCCGGTAGGGCATGAATTTACGTGTCCCTTTCATGCACATATTATATGGAAGTTCCATTATCTCTGTCTCTGTCTCTCTTTTATGCCCATATATGGTGTTCCATGTCCAGGCCAGGCTGTGATGTCATCTCCAAATCTGGGCACTGTAGTGATGTCAGTCATCTCCAAATTTGGTCACTTGTTTCATCATGGTAGACAGATATTATTTGGGCATTCTTTCAGCACGCGGCTGTTACCATGGTGGCGACACTGTTTAGTATCAGTGATGTCAGCATGTGGACAGACACCGGACAGACGTTCCTTAAATTAATAGTTAGATGATGGGGCCCTATCGTGTGCATCACTTTACACCTACGGTAGCTTAACGTTTTAGGCATTTATTACTATCGTTTTTCAAAGTCATAAGGGTGGTGCCCAGGTTAGGGCCTCTACCAAACCTTTTTCGTTGTGACCCCGCCTAGTGAAAATAGCAAGCTCACAACACGTCGCCTTGCAATGCGTTATGAGCTGGTAGATCTGCTATTTTCACTTTTTTTAAAGCATTGTTTAATTTAAATTTCCTTTTATGTTTTTACGAATAATTGTGATAAAATAATGTAAATACATTTAAACTCTTTTGAAATATAGATTTGTTTCCAAATAATAATAAGAAATAAAAAAAGGCACATTTACTTGCGAGCCGCGACCCACAGATGGGTCCCGAACCGGTGCTCAAGGCTTAGAAAGCGTTACTAATTTAAAATTTTCATCTTGCTGTCAGTTTCCGAGGGAGGGCGAATGCATTTTGCAGTGTCCTTCAGAAGAAGCCAGAGTCCCCTGTACCCTGTGTCTCCATGAAGAGGGACGAGGCCAGTTGTGAGAAACCAGAGTCCCCTGTACCCTGTGTCTCCATGAAGAGTGACAAGGCAGGTTGTGAGAACCCAGAGTCCCCTGAAGCCAGTGGTTCCATGGAGAGTGACCAGTCCATGTGTGATCCTACTGAGCTCCAAAACGAACCACAGGCTACTGAGGAAAGGTCAGGAGTTGGAAGAGAAAAGAGCTAGAAACTAACAAGAAACTATCTGAATGGGAAATATATTGAAAATGAGCCACAACCTTTGCCACAAACTAGTGAAAATAGCCGATCTACAAGCTCACAACATGTCGCCTTGTGACACGTTCTGAGCTGGAAGAGCTATTTTCACTACTTACTTTTTGAAGCGGTGAAAGCCGCTTCCAAGGTGTGGCTTTGTCTGTCCCATGTCTGTCCCGTGCATGCAGAATTGAGGATTGGTCAAGCTTCACATGACAATTTGGCCCTCCAGACAAAATCATTCATTCATTCAGAATTCATGAAAATATAGAACTAAAGCACATAGAAAGTATAGATCTAGATTAGAAGATAGAATGTATAGATCTAGAACACAGATTTCATAGCTCTAGAACACATCACCGCTTCACTTCGAACCGAGGTTAGATTTTTTTTTAAATGTATTTATATCTTATTTTAATTCATTTAAGACATTGTTATCACATTTCTTTTTATGTTTTTACGAATTATTGTGATAAAAGATCTTTTGAAATATCGATTTGTTTCCAAATAATAAGAAAAGGCACATTTACTTGTGAGCCGCAACCCCAGTGTTTGGGAACTAGTGCTCTAGGCTTCATAGAAAGAGTTAGTAATTTAAATTTTTCATCTTTCTGTCAGTGTCCATCAGGAGAAGTCAGAGTCCCCTGATCCTACTGAGCTCCAAAACGAACCACAGGCTACTGAGGAAAGGTAAGGAGTTGGAAGAGAAAAGAGCTAGAAACTAACAAGAAACTATCTGAATGGGAAATATATTGAAAATGAGCCACAACTTTTGCCACAAACTAGTGAAAATAGCCGATCTACAAGCTCACAACATGTCGCCTTGTGACACGTTCTGAGCTAGTAGATCTGCTATTTTCACGACTTACTTTTTTTTAATGTATTTATATCTTATTTTAATTCATTTAAGACATTGTTATCACATTTCTTTTTATGTTTTTACGAATTATTGTGATAAAAGATCTCTTGAAATATCGATTTGTTTCCAAATAATAATAAGAAAAGGCACATTTACTTGTGAGCCGCAACCCCAGTGTTTGGGAACTAGTGCTCTAGGCTTCATAGAAAGAGTTAGTAATTTAAATTTTTCATCTTTCTGTCAGTGTCCATCAGGAGAAGTCAGAGTCCCCTGAAGCCAGTGTCTCCATGGAGAGTGACCAGTCCATGTGTGATCCTACTGAGCTCCAAAACAAACCACAGGCTACTGAGGAAAGGTAAGGAGTTGGAAGAGAAAAGAGCTAGAAACTAACAAGAAACTATCTGAATGGGAAATAAATTGAAAATGAGCCACAACTTTTGCCACAAACTAGTGAAAATAGCCGATCTACAAGCTCACAACATGTCACCTTGTGACACGTTCTGAGCTGGTAGATCTGCTATTTTCACTACTTACTTTTTTTTTAATGTATTTATATCTTATTTTAATTCATTTAAGACATTGTTATCACATTTCTTTTTATGTTTTTACGAATTATTGTGATAAAAGATCTTTTGAAATATCGATTTGTTTCCAAATAATAATAAGAAAAGGCACATTTACTTGTGAGCCGCAACCCCAGTGTTTGGGAACTAGTGCTCTAGGCTTCATAGAAAGTGTTTACATTTTTCATCTTGCTGTCAGTGTCCATCAGGAGAAGTCAGAGTCCCCTGAAGCCAGTGGTTCCATGGAGAGTGACCAGTCCATGTGTGATCCTCCTGAGCTCCAAAATGAACCACAGGCTACTGAGGAAAGGTCAGGAGTTGGAAGAGAAAAGAGCTAAAAACTAACAAGAAACTATTCGAATGGCAAATATATTGAAAATGAGCCACAACTTTTGGGCAGGGGTCACCGCCATCCTGGCTTGTGGTGGAAATTTGTGTCAATATATACAGTATATAATATATATATATATATATATATATATATATATATATATATATATATATATATATATATATATATATATAATATTACCAAAAACACATAAGTGATAATCACATAATGACCCTGAATGATCATAACAGGTCTATAACTCTGAGAGTGTACAAATAGAACCAATGTACCCGTACACTCCATTGGTACACTTAAGGGTCGTTAAGGGGGTCCCTTCAAATAAAACATTTGAGAACCACTAGCATAGTTAGACTCCTTGTTGCATGTTGTAGTAAATCAGTGTCATACATAGGCTATTATGAATAACGTAGTGGAGACTTCACATGCAGTAATTGGATCTTAACATAACATTGTAATGGTGTGTAAAAAAGAAAATACAAAATGTACTATGGACAAGACCAAGTCTTTGTCACGGACACATTTTCTGTGTACGTATATAATGATGACCCCTGCTTTAGCGCGTGCCTGTGTGTGTGTCCACACACTTATGACATGCGTGCACATGTCATAAGTGTGTGGACAATTCGTTGTCACATTTATAATATCGTCGCTGAAATGTCATCTCCATACTTTTTATGCTCCCCCCTCCTGTAAACGAATGCCTTAAATTGTCATACTACAGCGGCACACACAAGTAACAAGCTCTACAAACTCGTAGATCGGCGACCTTCTAATTTGAACCCTGAAAAGTAACAGTTTTTGACATGAGGTTTCCACCTGACAGCGACGATATAAATGTTGATATATAAATTATGTCATTTTGCTGTTAAATCAAATGTGGTCTTGCAGTGAACTGAGTATGCCTCTCTCCTCTCCCACTCTCTGTATGTGTGTGCATCTGCACATGGTAAGCTACTACGTTTATTTAGCCTTTCCTTTAGCCTTTCCTTCTGTGCGGGATGCTGTGTGCTGGCCTGCTGGGGATGCTGCATGTGTGCTGTTTGGGATATGCGGCAGTCTGTTGAATCCTGATATTTTTTGCATGCTTTTGTGTTGTATAAGAAAATATGACGGGTTGTGACTGTAACGTGCCTGTTATTGCGACCGTCAGGTCGCAAGTTACTTTGAAAAGCTCCCCTGGCTGTCTGCGTCTGTTACGTCACACTTTTGCCCCTACTTTTATCTCTGCCACCGTTGGCCCTATCGATGCCAAACTTTGCACAAACACCTCTTGGATGGCAAATCACAACCTCCAGCCCTGATTTCTCACATGGCCCTCTTCTAGCACAACCATCAGATCAATTTTTGCAAAACACATTTTTGGACACTGCTCCTACAGATTTTGGCCTAAAATCACGCAAAGCGGTACACAGTATCTCTAAAGTCATGTCATCAACATGGATCTGTCCCATTTCCCATATTCCCTCCTGATTGACTACGATTGCCTTCTAAAGTTTGTGTATGGGACATTATGGTTGCTTATCTCCCGATTAGGGAGTCTTACTGGTGGTTTGGGCTATGCTGGTGGCTGGTTTAGAGCACTCATGCTACTACTGCACATACTGTAGAAGAAAGTTGTAGTTTTGTGTGGCTTTGCTCTTGGTTAAATATACAAGTTATTATTGCCATTCATGTCTGTCTTGACTCTTGAGTGCTTTGCTGTGGTTATTGCAGCAGTGATAAAAAGTAAATAATGACGACGGCACCTTTATAAACGTAAAAAAGATGCCTGTATCTGAAGGAAAAGGTGGGGAAAAACAGAGAATTTTGCATGTGTCCCCCCTAGCCTTTCGTTGGATTTCTGCGCTTGCGGCAGACAGTTGTTGAAGAGAGTCAAGGCAAAGCGGTGGGCAAGATCGTCTTCAGAAAAGAAGTGAGTTAATTATTTTATCATTAGCCTACGTGATCATTACCTAAGCATTAACTAAGGTTTGTGTTCTCATACAGTATCAAGAGAGGACCCCAAGAGGAGAACACAGATCCATCCATTGTGTCCATTATGTGTTTCAACTTGGTCCATCAAGAGAGATGAATATGCTGTTTTGTTACAGTTCTTTTGCACCACAATAAAATCTCATTAGAAATGCTGTTTCCTAATTTTTTAGGATGGTATAGTCATACCATGCCACCATGGTTCAGGGCAGTTAACTGCGTATAGGGGTCTTGTCGCAAGGTGCATTTTACACTCCTCAAAACAGCTGAATTTTGGAACAGATTATATCAGGTGTCTTCAACATGGGAGGTGCCAGGGGCTGTCGTACAGGAGAGGCATGATTTCCCACACCCAGTGCCCCTGTGGGGGGTTTCAGGCATAATGGGGTAAAGCGTACAGAAGAGCTCTGGGTCACTCATGTGTGTGCCTCATGGACAAGCCCTTGTCTTGTCACCTGTATTTGTTTGTGCCGACAATGGCTGGGAACCGCCAGCGATACCATCCATAGCTGAAAAGGTCTCATCCGTAACCTGCCTAATCGCATTAGTCATTAGCAGTTCATGCATGTTTTGAATGGAACCAAATGTCAAGCTGAAAACGTGCCAGGCAGGACAGGAACGACTGCAGCCTGTCCCGTGACAACCAGGCTGTGAGCGAGATCGAGTCCAGGGCAACGCCTATGAACTCTGCTATCTGCACGGGTATCAACACACTCTTGTCGTAGTTGATCGATCCCGAAGCCTAGGTTTGTGAGATGGGTTATTTGGCACGTCCACAGCACCACCCCTTCCTTTCTCCTTTGTTTCCAGTGAGTGGTCATTGCACGTCCTGAGGTTTGGAGCGCCACCTTAGTCTGTAACAGTGTCTCGTTATTGAGCCTGCGAAGCTCTGCCATTTGTTAGAGAGTCGGGGTGTCCCCAACAGCTCGGTGGTTGAGCCCTCCAGTAGAGCGGTGGTGTTCGGCACTCTGATGGTGGAGGCCAGGACCATATAGGCCATTCTGTTGAGTCCTGAAAATGCTCTGTCGTGCCTGTCCGTGAAGCCTTTCCCTCTCATCCCGGCAGGAAGAGGGGAAGTGAGGGGCTTTTGCCACGAGTCGGTCAATTGGATCAACATCGTGGGGGCTCGGGGAAGCAAGCACTTCACTACCCGTCAGGCGCTGGCGCCTCCTAGCCATCGAACAGAGCTCCTGATAAATGTCAGAATGTCATGAGTTTGCGAGTGAAAATGTGTTGAGTCAAAGAGTGTACAGCCGTGTTCAGCTTTTGTTTCTACCACCAACCATCATGACATAACTGTGTGTTTTTGTGTGTGTGTGTGGGTGCCTGCTTGCGTGTGATGTTTCTCCATAGAGACCAACAAGAAAGCTCCCAGGATCTCATTGATCAGTCTGCTCAGGAGCAACAAACAGACCTGGCCTCCATATTCAAGGTGAGCCAACTTAAAACAACACCTTTTCTACATTTCATACCACAGAGTATAAATTAATTTAAAATCACACTAGTGTGAAGTGAGCGTTGCTGCTGCTGCTGATGATGATAGACCCACATGAAGTGGCCCCCCAGTGGTGTAGTGTAGTAATGTCCCCATGGGAAAAGCCCTGGAAAACTTCCGTCAAAGTTATGTCACCCAATGGGAAAAACCTTGGAAAACACAGTGGATTCATTTCCTTTTGGGATTGTCGAAATTTAACTTTTGATTATTTTGCATTTCAGCTGCTTGAGGAGAATCTTGGCGAGTTTTTGAAGAACGACCTGGAGAGGATCCAAAGTGTTCTTACAACAGATTTCCCAGAATGCTTAGAGAGTTTGGGGGATGAGCAGGAGGTGGCTGATGGTGAGGGGGAGGAGCAGAGGAGGCAATTCAGAGAGGGAGTTCTGAAGATCACACAGCACTTCCTGAGGAGTCTGAAGCAGGAGGGCCTGGCTGACAATCTGGAGAGCAGTAAGAAACTACTTTAACTTGAAGGAGAGCAGTAAACATTTATTCAAAGCTGTATTGTGACGGAGAGCCGTAAAGAAAAGTATATTCACAGCTATAACATGATTGAGAGCAATCTTTATTCATAGCTTTAACATGAACCATGAATGTGATTGCTATTGCATACTGCATAGGTGCTCTCATGTCAAGCTTGTCAAGCTTGTCTTTCTACCCTATGTATGGGGACTGACCACCCCATGGTCAGTTACGTGAATACTTTTTAAGACACAACACCTGTGGTGGCCACGCACTTATTATCCTCGTGTGGGTACAAAAGATTTTCATTACTTGATTTCCATGAGGCCAAAGGCACATGTATGTTATCTAATTTAAGTGGAAGAAGTTATATATAGCGTGTGATTTGAACACTTACGGTATATGTATCCACTTATACATGAAGTGCCGGTCTTATATCTGGATTGCTGCATTATTATTAAGTTATAACTTCTAGCGTGAAATCAGTAGAACTAAAAGACAGGTCATTTTATGCTTGGTTGCAATCGGGTGTCCTAAGAGACTCTAGGTCTGTGACCTACTTTCAAATGTGTCACTGCAACGTGTTGTGAGCTTGTAGATCGGCTATTTTCAGCATGCAACCAAGTGTAACATCAGCCATTAGTGTAATCTAGGCCTTGATTACACTATCAAGGCCTAGCCTAGAACAGCTAAACAATCCACCCATGTTAAAACAAGGTGGGGATGGTCTAGTTTCGAGTGCTAGCTCTTCAAATCTGTGGCTCCAGAATCGTGAGTAGCCCCTGATTGGCTAGTTACAAAGTAAGGCAGACTTTGTCTCTCTCGCAGCATGACTCGTTTGAGCATATCTCATTCTCCATGCAGCAACAGAACAGACAACAACACTATTTACTGCTACAAATGGGGCTTACTGCTACAAATGGGGCTGCATTCCTGAGGAGGCTACATTCCTGAGGTTTCTGTCTTTGTCACCTGCTGTGTTTAGCTGATGTTTGTGTACTGTAAACAGTGACAGTGACTCCCCCCTCCCCAGCTCCCCTCCACCTCTCGTTTTTGTAACCTCCCATCATAGAATTGTTTCTGAATGGGATAGGCTCCAGACTATTATACTGCAGTTAGCTGCATTAGTATATAGTCTGGCTAAGCCAGGCTAATCAAGGCCTGCCAAAATACATTTTTGACTAAAGTCTTGATATTTAAGTAAAACTAAGACTAGACTAAAACTACAACTTTTCAGATGACTAAAACGTAATGAAATTTTATTCAAAAGACTATGACTAAAACTAAAATGTAACGCTCCATTTGTGTCCTCTGTTCATTTAGAAACTCTTGCTCCTGTGTGTCAGCAACAACTCAAGTCTAATCTGAGGAAGAAGTTTCGGTACAACTCAACGCTTCAGCTCTTCACAGAGCCCCACATCACCGAGGTCAGGAGTAGAGAGGCCAACAATGAGCATGAAGTCAAACAGATTGAAACAGCGTCCAGCCAGGATACTGGTCTGGTCAGGAAACCATCCAGGACAGAAACAACAATCAAATTAGGAGGCATCTTTAAACCTTTACCTGGACAAGGCAGAATCAGAACAGTGATGATGACGGGAGATGCTGGCATTGGTAAAACAGCCTTAACTCAGAAGTACGCTTCTGACTGGGCAGAAGACAAAGAAGACAACGCCAAACAGAATGAGCACTTCCTGTTTCCGTTCACTTTCCGAGAGCTGAATTTGATTAAGGAGAAGAATTTCAGCTTGGTGCAACTTCTTCATCACTTTTTTGGTGAAACCAAGGCAGCAGGAATCTACACTTTAAAGGGGGCCCGAGTTGCTTTCACCTTTGATGGGTTAGATGAATGTAAGCTTCCTCTAAACTTCCAGAACGAAGTCTGGACTGATGTCAATAAGCCAACCTCAGTCGATGTTCTTTTTACAAACCTCATCCAGGGAAACCTCCTCCCCAACGCTTGCATCTGGATAACTACACGACCTTCAGCGGCCAATCGGATACCCTCTAAGTATGTTGACAGGGTGACAGAGGTGAAAGGTTTCACGGAAACGCAAATGGAGGAGTACTTCATGAAGAGTTGCATGGATGAAAAGAAGGCCAGAACAATCATCGCACACATCAAAACATCACGAAGCCTCCAGACCATGTGTCAGTTTCCACTCTTCTGTTGCATCACTGCTGCAGTTCTGGAGAATATGTGGAGAACAGCAGAGAAAGGAGTACTGCCAAAGAACCAGACTGAAATGTTCATCCACTTCATGGTGGTTCAGTCTGAACAGAAGAATGTCAAGTATCATGACAGAGCTCAGACACCTTCTGACAGGAATCCAGACAACAGTCAGGCCATTCGCAATCTGGGAAGACTGGCTTTTGAACAGCTGGAAAAAGGCAACCGGATCTTCAGTGAAGCAGATCTGACAGAGTGTGGCATTGATATCAGAGATGCATCAGTGTACTCCGGAGTGTTGACACAGATCTTTAAAGAGGAGCGTGGGTTGGAGGACAAGGTGTTCTTCTTTGTACATCTGAGCATTCAGGAGTTTCTGTCTGCTCTTTATGTCTACCTCCAGTTCGTTGACACTGGTGTCAACCTTCTCTCAGATCCACAGGCACCCAAGAGGCCCAAGTCAAAAATCCCTGACATAAATCTCCTCTTCAAGAGTGCTGTAGACAAGGCCTTACAGAGCCCAAATGGACACCTGAACGTGTTCCTCCGTTTCCTGCTCGGCCTCTCCTTGGAGACCAATCAGACATTCCTACAAAGACTACTGGAACGTACCGAAAGTAGGTCACAGACCAATCATAGTCTCTTAGGAAAACTTCGGGAACTAATGAGAAGTAAGTCACAGACCAATCAGGAAACAGTTGAGTACATCAAGAACAAAATCAGAGACAACCCCACTATAGAGAGAAGCATCAATCTGTTCCATTGCCTGAATGAGCTGAATGATCACTCTCTAGAGAAGGAGATCCAACAGTACCTGAGGTTGGGAAGTCTTTCCACCGGCAAGCTTTCTCCTGCTCAGTGGTCAGCTCTCGTCTTCATGTTGCTGACATCAGAAAAGGAGCTGGACGTATTTGATCTTAAGAAATACTCTGCTTCAGAAGAGGCTCTCCTGAAGATGCTTCCAGTAGTTGAAGCCTCCAATACAGCTCTGTAGGTGAAATGATAACTGGATACATTCATTAATTAAGTCATCTCTTTTTTACAGGTTAGAAAATATACTAAATGTATTTTATCGCTAATGTTTCTTCAGGCTGAGTGGCTGTAACCTCTCAACGAGAAGCTTTAAGGCAATATCATCTATTCTCAGCTCCAACTCCTCTAGACTGCAAGAGTTAGACCTGAGTAACAATGATCTGCTGGATTCAGTCGAGTTGCTCTCTGGACTCAGGAGTCCACACTGTAGACTGAAGACACTCAGGTAGGTATTCATGAAACTGAGATGACCATCCATATCCTGACTTAAATAGATGTAGAGGTCCCCAGATGGATTGAGTTGTTTGTTTACAGTCAAATACAGTCAATAACTATGGGGCTGTTAAGTATGACATCATTTTGTAGGCAGAGGAGAATTTCTGCCCCCAGTTTCCGTGAATCTTTTTCCTATTTTTACTATTTACACATTTTTCTTCTCTTTGTTGTTGAAAGGAAAGTGTTAGAATTATACTTTAGTCGTTATTTTTGTCTCGGATCTGTTGAAAATAGCGAGGGACAGAAAATGCTCTGGGGGCAGATTCTCCTCTGCCTACAAAATGATGTCACGGCTTAAAAGCCCCATAGTACACTATTTATATACAGTAGTATATTTGAATGGCTTTTTATTCTTCATTGCCATGTTTGTAACATGCAAATGTTTTTGGCATGTTTCTTTAGGCTGAGTGGCTGCAAGCTCTCACCGAAATGGTGTAAGGAGTTATCATCAGTTCTCAGCTCCGTTTCCTCTAGTCTGGTAGAATTGGACCTGAGTAACAATGATCTGCAGGATTCAGTGAACCTGCTCTCTGCGGGACAATGGGGTAAACTACGGACTCTCAGGTCAGTATTCCTGAAGGTGTCCAACAGATGAACATGTATTTACCCTGACTTAGGCTATACTTTGATTTCTTTGCACTTTCTTTGAGTCAGTTGCTTAAGATATTTTAATGTTGATATATATTTAATGTGAATCGATCTTTTACAGAAAAATGATTTTATCTCTGTTTCTCCAGGCTCAGTGGCTGTAAGCTTTCAGAGAGATGCTGTAAGGAGCTTTCATCGATTCTCTGCTCCAGCTCCTCTAGTCTGACAGAACTGGACCTCAGCAACAATGATTTGCTGGATTCCGGAGTGCAGCTGCTGTGTGGTGGACTGGGGAGTCCACCCTGTAGACTGAAGACACTCAGGTCAATATTTCTGATTCCTGAAGCTGTTGAACAGATGACTATTCATATCCAGACTTATCCTGAGTAAAATCTGATAACTAAAATCTGATAACTATTTGTATTATTTTGTTTATTGGGTGATGGCAGACAATGCCTTTTGTAAATAATATCAAATGTATAAACACATGTTTGCTCAATAATCCAATCTACAGTGTGGAACTATTTGTGTAGTAGTGAGTGAGCTCACTTCCTAATAAGTGATGATAAAATAGTGAGACGGCTTCCAGTGAGCCCACTGATAATTGGATTTATTCAAAAATGTTATGTGATCTTTCTTTTACAAGAAAGAAATGTATATTTAAACTTTGATTTTGCCTTTCTTCAGGCTGAGTGGCTGTAGCCTCTCCGGCAAATGCTGTAAGGAGTTGTCATCCGTCCTCAGCTCCAACTCCTCTAGTCTGAGAGAATTGAACCTGAGCAACAATGATTTGCAGGAATCGGGTGTTACTCTGCTCTTTGATGGACTGGTGAATCCTCAATGTGGACTTGAGACACTCAGGTCAGTATTACTAAAACTATTGGAAATCCAAGAGATTTATTTGCCACACTCATACAGTATGTTCAACAAATAACTTGTTATGCTATATTCTTTTTTTGTGTCTAGGAATAGGCCTAGCTATCGTAAAGAATAGCCAAAGATGAAGTGCAAATATTTCTAATTCAGCTTTGATCATTTATGTAATTTTGAACTTGGCTTTGGATGTGACTTTTGAAACCCTTTTCCCCCATCCATTGATTATCACTAATGTCTCTTCAGGCTGAGTGGCTGTAAGCTTTCAGAGAGATGCTGTAAGGAGTTAACTGCAGTTATCAGCTCCAACTCCTCACGTTTGAGAGAACTAGACCTCAGTAACAACGATTTGCAGGATTCAGGAGTTAAATTGCTCTTTGGTGGACTGGGGAGTCCACATTGTACGCTTCAGACTCTCAGGTGAGCATTGCTGTTCAACAGATGATCATTGGAAAGGCTGACAATTGCTGTACTTGTATGGGATCGGGGGGTAGGGAGCTGGGGTTAGGGAGCACAGCTCAAAGAGTCAAAGACAATTGAAGCAGAGAGATAAACCATGGACAAAAAAAGTAAAAGAAAAAAGAAATAATGCTTGGCCATCATGTGGGTCAGGATCGTTTTGTCAGGTAACTTGTGTGCAGAATGTTATTGAGAGTAAATTAAGTCAAGAGGTAGCTGTGTTCACGTGATGTTCTTGACAGTGTGTGCACCTGCTATTACCACCAAGTTAATCGTAAAATGATTATTAAAGACAAGGAATAAATAACATTTAAATGATCATTACATCATCATTCTTTTACAGAACAAAATGTATTAACATTGCTTTAATCACTAATGTTTCTTCAGACTGAGTGGCTGTAGCCTGTCAGAGGGTTGCTGTAAGGAATTGTCGACGGTTCTCACCTCCAACGGCAATAGTTTGAGAGAACTAGATCTCAGTAACAACGATCTGCAGGATTCAGGCATGCCGATTTTGTGTGGTGGACTGGGGAGTTCACACTGTAAACTGGTGACACTCAGGTCAGTATTCTTGATACAGTTCAACAGACGATCATTGCAAAGGCAGACAATCGCTGGAGTTGTCCGTCTTCACTCTATAAGTGCATTTAGGGAAACACTGCCATTATGTTTCATGAGAAACGTATTTTGGGAATAATTCAGCCATTTTGTCCTAATTGTAATAGTCAACACAGATTGGAGTGGCCATGTGAGTTCTCTGTGTTAGACAAGCAAAGCAAACAAACTTTAATTTTTTGGTATTTCATGGTTCTTTGCAAGGTTATATGTGAGTCATGTGTCAGTTTGCGCAGGGTTTGAACCACTCAACCTTCCGCATGAAGGGCATATGCACTAACCACTACACCAACGTCACACCCCATATAGACATTCATACAGACTCTCATACGGACACTCATACGTACACACAAAGCCAGACGTAGGAGTCGTTAGCGCCACTGAAAAAGATAAGAAAGCAAGGACTGATTTTGTCATTCTATTCCTGTACTGTGAATGAGAGAAAATTTGCTCTTGAACTCGTCATAAGTCTATAGTATTTAACAATAAGCATTATTATTATAATTATATAGAAAGAAAGAAAGAAAGAAAGAAAGAAAGAAAGAAAGAAAGAAAGAAAGAAAGAAAGAAAGAAAGAGAGATCCTCCATACTGTTGATGTCGATTTATATCTGTTAATCTGTGTGATTTGAAACGTGTGTGTGTGTGTGTGTGTGTGTGTGTGTGTGTGTGTGTGTGTGTGTGTGTGTGTGTGTGTGTGTGTGTGTGTGTGTGTGTGTGTGTGTGTGTGTGTGTGTGTGCGTGCGTGCGTGCGTGTGCGTGCGGTGTCTGTAGTTTATCAGGCTGTCTCATCTCAGAAGAAGGCTATACATATCTGGTCTCAGCTCTGAGCTCCAACCCCTCCCATTTAAGAAATCTGGACCTGAGCTACAATCAATACAATGAAACAATTGTGAAGATGTTTTCTGCTGGACTGAAGGATCTGAAACTGAAGACTTGCAAGTATGCACAGACTCGTTGCTACACAATGCCAATCAATGTTTTATGGTGTGTAGGGCAGTGGTTTTCAAAGTGGTGTCCGGAGACCCCCAGGGGGTTCCAGGGGGGTGTCTTTTGGCTAAAATAGTATAGTATTTTGAAATAATATATATTTTTTCTTTTTTATATATTCATGGGTTGCATTTGTAGTCCTAAACCGGCCATATTGAGGACCAACACAGGTGTTCAATTTGTCTGATGTTAATCAAAACACCTGTGTTGGTCCTCAAAATGGCTGGTGTAGGACTACAAATGCAACCCATGAATATTTTCCTCTTGGGGTCCCTATACAACATCTGTTCAGATGGGGATCCACGGTCCTTGACATGAAATTGTTTGAGAACCACTTGTGTAGGGAAATCATACTGTGATGCAGTGTAGTAGTGTTTTAATGTTAATTGTTGTAAATATTATTATAAATCATTGTTTCTATACTTTTATCAAGTAAAGAGACAGGACTGACTTTGTTTCTCGTCCCTCCCCAGTGTCAACCATGGTGGCTTGGTGAGGCTGATATCAGGTTTGAGGAAGTGTAAGTGTGTATTCAATTAATTTGGATTGCCCACACCTGCCATTTGATTAGTTGGTCAGTGCACAGTCAGTCACTTAATTTGCACTCTTCAGACATTCTCCACACATTCTCCACAGACTCTTAAGGTGGTTGCACACTGCTGCGCTTTTTCGTTGCGTTTTGGAAATCCATATCCGCAAAAATAAATGTTTTTCAGCCCAAGGAGAGAGAGAGAAGAGAGAGAGAGTAAGGGACCCAGTGGCGACATCTGTGAAAATCGGAAAACATCGACCCTGGTCCGAAAAAATAAATAAAAATAAAAATACTAATCGGTTGGCAGTGTGCAAAGTTAAACATGATTGACATAACGTTTGGATGATTTATTTACGTGCTCCAAAATTCACTCCGATATTCGTCCGAAAAAACAGCAGTGTGCGAAGACCTTTACCACTGCACATGGACTTTCCACAACTGCTTATCCCCCCCCCCCCCCAAATGCCCATATATGGGCATGCCCATGTATGCCCATATACAAATCTCCATAAATGGCCATGAAATGGACAAGGACAGACATATATAGGGATCTCCATATATGGACATAAAAGGGACACAGGCATACAGACGGTTACAAAGGTACTATGACTAACGGGTATAATGGGTATTGCATAACAGGACGGGGCGTGTATTCCCTATTTTTCAGTGTTCCCAACTTGAATTGTTCCCAAGTAGGCCCCGATCTAGTTTAATCAAAGCAGCACACATACAGCTGATTAGCTGATAAGATTCCATCAGATCAGATAAGGTGTGTCATAACAGGAAAGAGTGCGAGAATAAAGCACAGGGGGTGCAGGTAACAGTCAAGCACCGGATCTCTGACTCTATCAGTGAGTGATTGAACATGACTGCAATCTATCAGTAAATGTGCTGAGTTAATGAGTGATATACAGTACTTATCATCTATTCATAATGCAGTGGTGGAACGTAACTAATTACATTTACTCAAGTACTGTGCTTCATGGTTCAGTTTTGAGGTACTGTACATTTCCAATTTTCAATACTTTTACTTCAATTACTTGAAACTACTTCAATTACTACAATTATTTGAAAACTTTAGTTTCTAACTTTAGTTACTTTGTAGTTTGGAATTATTATTACAAAACATGCATTAATAACTTTAGCCCTGTACTTCAGCTATTTGAAAATAGCCGAATTACAATCACAACGCTGTGAACTTGTAGATCTGCTATTTTCAAAAGATAATATGGCGTAATTTTCAGATTTGCATGGTAAAGTCTGTTCTGAAGTTTAGATGAATGATAGACAAGTATATGAGTATTTTAATGTAATTTAATGAAAGAAATGACATGGTAGTTATTTTGCTCTCCTGTAACTGTTGCGGCTACAGTATTTTCAGTTTTCATGTCATGAAGATGATTCATTTATATTAAATAGTAAATTATTATTATTATTTGATTGTAAACTGGTTCTGCTTTGTCCTCTCCATCAGATGCCTGTGAGCTCACGCTGGACCAAAACACTGTAAACAGAAGGCTCTCTCTGTCTGAGAAGAACAGAAAGGTGACGCGGGTGAAAGAAAAGCAGTCGTATCCCGTTCACCCGGACAGGTTTGATAAGGAACAAGTGATGTGTAGAGAGGGTCTGACTGGACGCTGTTACTGGGAGGTAGAGTGCAGTGGACTCGTTTCGATCGCAGTGACGTACCGAGCAATCGCCAGGAGAGATCTGGGTCCCGCCAGTCTGTTTGGAAACAACGACAAGTCGTGGAGTCTGGTATTTGATGGTATCCACGGCAAGAGTTACACTGTCCATCACAACGGGAAGAGCACTGTCCTCCCCGTTCCTCCCTCCTCTGTCTCCAACAGAATAGGAGTGTATCTGGACTGGCCTGCTGGCACACTGTCCTTCTACAGTGTCTCTTCTGACATGCTGACGCACCGGTACACCTACCAGTCCACTTTCACTGAACCCCTCTACCCTGGGTTCTGGTTTGGTTCGGTCTCCTCTGTGACTCTGTGTCAGTTATAAGGGGTAATGCACAATGGCATCCTGAGTCTTGGTGGAACACTCACACTGCTACTGAAAGGACAGGTCACTCTGTACAGCAGGGGTCTTCAACGTTTTCAGGCCAAGGATCCCTTAGTCAAGAGAAAGATGAAGCAGGGACCCCCCTCAACCCATAGATACCATATAGTTTCATCGCTTGACGGCACAATCATCACTGTATTTTGGATTCATGTCAATCTGTGTTTTCAGATATTTAACCACTTGAACCGTCAATACTTAATAAACTTGACCTTTCACTCTGTACTTAGTCTGCTCTTTTTCTCCTCCAACCCAAACCTCTTTCCTGCGAGGTGTTGTGAGCTTGTAGATCTGCTATTTTTGGCTTAAGTTCTCAGAATATGGACGCTAGGGTTCAAGTGGTTAATATAAAAAAGGAGAAAAAAAAGCTTCTATCACACAAAATATTTGGAGGACCCGCTGTGGTAACTGCGAGGACCCCCTAGGGGTCCCGGACCCCCTGTTGAAGACCCTTGCTTGCTGTACAGGTTTGTGCGCACACACACACACGCGCACACACACGTGAACATGTACACTGCGGTTAAATGGTGTTTGTGACATCATGTTTAGGCATATTATCATTGTAATGCATATGACAAGCCTTGTACAATTGTATCATACTGTAACTGTACCCTGTATGTAGTATAACTGACGTCAATACTTCAAATTCATTAAAGCCATCTCATTACAGACAGAGCCTACAACTAAACATAACTATTTAAACATCCCTAACACATGCCTGAGGCACACAAAAGGAGGAAACCGCTGAACAGAAAATGTGTTAAATAGAAAAGATAAGTGCATAAGGGGATAATATTAGGGTAGATTTAGGAATTGATTGGGAAGAGCCGAAGAGCCACAGAGAAAGTTGAGGAAACAAACTACGATAGTTAGAATAGAGAGCAATGTATGACAGCACAATGTAATGAGTACACTGTTCAGGATGATGAAACATGTCTCTGATGATTAATTCTGTGTTAAAGCTCCGTTATGTCATTTCTTTGTGAATAAAGTGTTATTTGGTCCAATTTGTGCGGTGGAGTATGTCACAATACAATATAATTAACTTAGGCTATACAAGAGAGAAGCTGATCCAGAGCCTTTTGTTCTGTTTGTCTGGCTTTCCTAGAAGATGTCCATGTTACAGTAACACATGAAACATAATATGGCTTTCAGCTGCAGTTTTCTCATCCGTGAAAAAGGTGAATGCAAGAAGTGCTTTGAATTTAAGTCTGGAACTCTTTGCAAAAATGCAAAGCTTTCTAATAGCACCTTTGTGTCCTTACAGGTCGGCACACTTATATTTGCCTGTATTATGTGTAAAGTAATGCCTGAATTATACTTGGTTGTGCATGGTGTTTTGCACTGGAAACCTTTGGTTTTTCTCTCTCCTTTCTTCATAGCAGAAGAGTTTCCCAGCATTTTCAGTGAGGCACAGACCAGACGCACAGTCCATCTCATTGCCTGATGCAATTAGTGTTAAGAAGCAATTAGCTATGGTGGAAATGTGTGAAAACTTGTGAAATTGCAGGGAATGTTTTTACAAAAAAAAATGTTTTGATTATTGATTTTTATTGTCCAAAAACTGTTAGGCCTGCTTGTCATTACATTTGAGGGGTAAAAGTGTTACAGATCCATTGGAAGTGGAACACTTTTGAAATGAAAACTATCAGCAACAACTCTTTTCATTGGCTGAATACCCCACAGACATTTTGCAATGTTTTTGCTATAGCCTACTTTTGTCACAAAGCAAAGGCATAGGCCTACTAAAGTGTCACACAAGTGCCACACAAAAGTTTTGTGTGACACTTTAGTAGGCCTATGCCAAGTATTGATTTACACTACAGGAAGAAAAAGAAGAAGGGGACAAAAGTAAGAAACAAACAAACAAATTAAAAGTTGAATACATATTGGAGACACGATGTTTTTGCACGACAGTATGGGCCTCTTGGGTATCTTGGCTGAGGAGGTCAAGTGAAGTTCAACAAGTCAGTGCAGTGGCTCTGCAGTGTGCACGGTGGACATGAGCAGCTGTGCAGAGAGGCTGGGCCAGTGATGAGGAGGAGTAACAAAGTTCGCATCGGCTGCAGGACTCAGGAGGAGTGCATGTTCATCATTTTAATCCAGTTTTCTCTCTGTTCACTGCGAACATGATGTGCTCAACATTGGACTTTGTTTCAACCGACTAGGTAAAAGGCTGCGTTTTTGTTTTGTCAAATGCATGCAGTAGCAAAAAAAAGTAGCTTAAGTTTTACTGCAATGTAGAAATACTCTGTTACAACTTACAAGTCCGGAATTCAAAATATACTTGAGTATGAAAGTATATTCGCAAATCTTGGCAAGTAGGCCTACAAAATGTTTGAAAATAATAGCCTATGTAAAATAGGGCTAAAGTTGTTTATGTATGTTTTATAATATTTATAGACCTATAGCGTAGGCCTATATCTGCAAAGTAAACTAACTAACGTTTTCAAAGTATAGGCCTATTGGAAATTGGAAATACTCAAGTAAAGTACAAATAGTATTTGAGTATTTCCATTTCCAATTTCCAATTTTGAGGTAGGCCTATTTGTCAAATACCTCAAAATTGTACTCAAGTAGTGTAGGCCTAGTTACTTTACATAACTGATGAAAGCGAAACCTAATAGACGCTCACGTGTGTCTTGATTGGATGCTGTAGACTAGAGCATCGATTGAGTGCAATCTTGCACCATTTGGACTGCTGTTACATGACTGACGATGGACCGCGTGGATCGAGGGATGCTGACGCCTTGTAGACCAATTATTCTCGGCAAGCGACAATAAATTAATAAGTATGCTTAAGCAAAGCAACCTCTACTGCTACAGCAACACAACTTGGTGGTTCGTAATTGACAAGTAGGTCGAAAACTTAACTTGCTGCAAAACGCCTAAAGGCCTACTTTTTGTATTGTTTAGATGGCTGCTCTTCATACTATTTGTTTGACCACAAATGCTGGTGTTCAGACAAAGTATAGACAGGTTCTGATGATTTGCTGGCATTGAGTCACTGACTTGCACAGAAATTGTGTAATTTGCACTCTTTGTGGTTAGGCCTATTTATTTTCTGTGTCGTTTGTTGACAATGCAGGGTTCATGACATCCGTTAATCACTCAGTGCTAAATGCCTAAATTGTAAGTTGTTGCTTCGTTATAATTAAATTAATATAGGCTATGGCTTGGTGGTGGTTGCACGAGTTGGCCCGTGTAACACTAACCAACCACCCTGTCAATGTCCAACATGAAAAATAGAATTAAATGATAATAATGTATTATATTTATTCTGCTCTGGGTGGATAGGGATTTTGTGTAGTGTTTTGTTTCGTGTGGGATTCGGTTTATGACTTTATGTAGCCTAATATCACTATCGACTGTAAAAGTTGTATTTGTTTGGTCAAAGATTGCAGACTTCACTTCAGTGAGCCAAGTGGTGACTGGGTGGTGCTCAGAGTGGTGCTCTGCCGCCCTCACGTGGACAACATTAGGAACTGTTTTCTTTTTGTATTTTGGTCGGGGGTGTGGCCTTTAAAAAAAACATAAATACAGTAAAAGCTAAGCTAAAACTAAACTCGCTATGAAGTTGTGAGCTATTTTCGAAAGAAACGTGATAATATGTAAACAGGATTTCCGTATTTTTGACAGATTATGTTTCTGATTGAAAACACACCTCGGGTAACAGTACGGTCCATGTTAGGTTTATAAAACATATGTTTACGTTGCAATACCAGGCCTCGTTGGCGCAGTAGGCAGCGCGTCAGTCTCATAATCTGAAGGTCGTGAGTTCGAGCCTCACACGGGGCAGTGTTTTTAGCTTTCCTTTTTTTTGTGATAGTTTTGTCATTCTACGCGTCCACGGATACTGTCAGAAATTGTTGGTGGTCGGACGGTGAAATTCCAGCTTCACGAATGTCATTAGCTGTGTAATAACACAGCTTATGACACTACATAAATATAGTGTTTGAATTAATCATTGTTCGTTCCCCTTTCACTGATGATTTTGAATGGTTAATAGAATAATATGGTATATGCGTTTCTAACTATGCACGTCCTCTCCTATGTAATAACTGTGTAATAGCTGGTTTATAAAGCATGATGAAATGGCAGAGCATCAGGCCCGGCTAGCTCAGTCGGTAGAGCATGAGACTCTTAATCTCAGGGTCGTGGGTTCGAGCCCCACGTTGGGCGCTAGCTTTTTCTCTATTCGTGTTTTGATCCTCTTAGATATGGGTGCATTTTGTTCATACTGGGAAGAGTGTGTTTGTAGCAGACTAGCAGTGGCGAAACATACTGTCGTTGTGTTATTATCGATCAATCTAATAGGGGCTTTTATCGCAAAAAAATGTTTGCCAAAGTCTTTCGGTTCCGCGGCAGCCAGTCAGCCCAATCTCAACAACAACTGCTCGTCTTGAAAAAGCTAAAACAAGCGGTGTGCGTCGCTCGTTGCCTAGCAACCATAGCGGGCCACCTCTGTAGTCAACATCGCAACAGACAGCAGTTGTCTATCGGTATGTGAGTTTAGTTTAGAGAAGTTGCTGATCGATGCAGCAGAGAACGCCTCTCTTATCTCATGGAATAACAGGCCTAAAGTCTATGAACTCATAGACCTATGATCTAAATATAACCGCTTCGTTATTATGGCTGCAGCAGCAGCGGTAGAAGGCGTTCGAGTTGACCCGACTCCCGTTGTGTTTACTGGGGTGAAAGTAGGGCAGTTGTACAGGACTAATGTCACGGTGACCAATGTCGGGAAAACGTCGAAAACAATCAGACTTCGGAGGCCCATATCAAAGGTGAATCAACCTGCAGGTTGCAGCTGTACACTCGTCAGCTCATTGCAACACAGTTGACAGAGATTTCAGCAGCAATGTAATCACTTCAGCTGTTCTTTGACATGCTTTAATGGGAGGTTGTTTGCATTGGCTTTTGTACCAGATTTTAAATTATGATTAATTAAAATGCTGCTACATTAAGGCAACTGCATAGGCCTATATGAGAGCTGCTGCTGCTGTTTTTTTCTCTTCTTTTTCTTTTTCCTCTTTTTTTCTTCTTTTGTTTTACCATTATCTGCTGTGCTATTACCCTTTACTCAATGTTATTGTGTTTGGTATAAAGAACACTAGCTGGTAAGTTAGGCTACATGATGAAACCCGAGTATATAATTCATTCTAAAATGGTCAACTTCTGTATTTGCCATGTTTATCCTACATTCCTTTACTATCTGTTCAGTCAGTGTGTCACTCACTCACTACAGTGTTTGTGTTGCCATGTTGCTAAGAGAGGAGAATCCAGTTCAAATGCATGTTCTTGTCAGTAACTTGACAGAAAAAGCGGATTCTGACTTCATCATTTTTATTCTCCTTTCGCTTCTCTCCTTCCCCAAAAATAAGCTATTCAAACTCAGGGTCCGCGACCCCCCAGTGGGTCCAGTGGCACCTGGCCTGTGTGTGTCTGGTACGCTGGAGTTCTCTGCACAGCTAGAGGAGGAGCTCACGGACCGCATATTGCTCTGTGTGGATCAACACGATGCCATAGAGGTGCCCATACTGGTGTAAGTACTGCCAACGCATTATTACTTTGATCATTATTTTATGCTTTAACCATAAAAAGAAATAGCAGATATTGTTGCCGCGCTGCAAACTATTTTTGAAGCGGTGAAAGCCGCTTCCAAGGAGTGGCTTTGTCTGTCCCGTACATGTCCCGTGCCTGCTTCCAAGGAGTGGAAATGTCTGTCCCGTACGTGTCCCGTGCATGCAGAATTGAGGATTGGTCAAGCTTCACTTGACAATTTGGCCCTCCAGACAAAATCATCCATCCATTCAGAATTCATAAAAATATCGAACTAAAGCACATAGAAAGTATAGATCTAGAACACAGAATGTATAGATTTAGAACACAGATTTCATAGCTCTAGAAAACAGAATAAAAATTCTCCGCTTCACTTCGAACCAAGGTTTTATTCTTTATTTTATTATTATTGTGAAAATGGGTCCAAGTCTTTGAATTTTTGACCCGATTCTATAAATGTCTTCTATAAATCCTTCTTCTGAATCAGTGGTTCTCAAACCTTTTCATGTTAAGGACCCCCAAAATTACATGTATTTGGCCGCGGACCCCCCATCTCAAAATATGTTGTTCCAGGGACCCCCCAGAAGCAAATATTCCGCTTTTAAAAAGCTATAGTCAACGATTTGCTAAATAAAATACAAGATTTTTCAAAAATAGCAGATCTACAAGCTCGCAGCGCAACACCGCACAGTGAGCTTGTATATCTGCAATGTTTTATAGTTAAAGCATGACATAATGGTTAAAGTGGTTCCAGGTCTTATTATATTGTTCACTATTTATTTTGCACATTTTTTAAACCTGTGCTGTTTGTTGTTTTTGTATAATGTTGTGATCATGTTGTACTCGGGGCGTTCTTGAAAAAGAGAGTGTGCTCTCAATGGTCTTTCCTGGTTAATTAATGTTCAATAATGGTCAGTATATTACGCTGTCTGGTTCGCAACCTTTTGAATTCAAATGACCCCCAGTTAGACACATTAAGACCTGAGATGTTGCTATATATTGTATGTATAGCAAAAATCGAAAATTACACAGTTGCGTTCCCGGTTTTAATATGCATTAGGCCACAGACTGCCATTTTATACAGTGCGATAATCTGTCAGTTTAACTCTGAGGCTAAGGGTCCATTTGGTTCCATTTGTAAACACTCTGATTTACAGACCTGAGACCTATATTTATAATGTTGTATTGCAATGACGCCGTACAAAGTGTTTAGTGACATATACGTTAGTGACATGTCTTTTGGTAAGTTAGTCAGTTTGCCAGGTAACCAGGCATTGTTCACTGTGTCCTGTTGCAGTTTTCTTTAATCTATTGGTAAAATAGTAGAAGCGGCAGGCAACATTTTATCAATCTATCTGACACTGTTAACAACGGACCCAAAGTTGGACCCATACTAGTCTGTTTTTTACACATAGTTAAATGGATACTCAGACCTTTAACAGAGGTTGTTTCTGCAGGTATCCGCAGTCCTGTTCTCTGCTGATGGATTCAGTTGTAGACTTTGGCTGCGTTGTGGCCAGCAGCAAGCTGATCAGCAAACGGCTGCCTTTGACCAATCAGGGAACAGCAGCAGGTAAACCAAGCACGATGCACCCGCATAATCTTTGGCCAATGGGGCTTTTACTTGACACCAGAACAACATTTCCATTTTGCGGGACCGTAAGGCTACACCCATGTTTATTATGATCCCCCTTAGCTGATGCATAAAATCATCAGCTAATCTTCCTGGCAGGGGCGTCACAAGGGGTAGGAAAGTGGGACTGAGTTACCCCAGGGCCCAAGGTGGAGGGGCCCTAGTAACTTTAGCTATTGAAAAATAGCAGATATACAAGCTCACAGCGCTGCACCGAGTGCCGCGCTGCGAGCTTGTAGATCTGCTAAAATAGCAGATCTACAAGCTCGCAGCCGCGCTGTGAGCTTGTATATCTGCTATTTTTCAATAGTTAACATTCATGGGGGGCCTGCAGTGAATCCTTGTACCTGGGGCCCAGAATTTGGTGTGACGCCCCTGCTTCCTGGGGTCCACACAGAACATTTACATTACATAGCCTTTGCGGATAACATCTGCTGTGTGCAATAATGTGTTGATTTATTACACCTTGAGGGCTCTTAGAAAGCAACATCCACATCATCACAGTAATGACTGTATCAAAAGGTGCATTCAGTAAATTTGTGAGTGGATATATAAATACAATACATATGCATGCATATGCATGTTGTAAACAATTCAAATCATACAACCAGTCAGTAGAGAAGCATGGGGGGAATAAATTGGACCTGTTATGGAATATGAGATTATTACTTTCAAGGATACCACTGTGTTACCGTGAATGGCCACTAGATGGTGATATTGCACCATTTAAGCACTACAGTGTAGGTAGGACCCATGCTGTAAGATAAAATGGAGTCTTGCTCAAGGACTCTTCAACACGCACTCTTTGTTTGCATTGCAGTATTTAGCTTTGTTTCGAAGAAATGCTTGTGTTTTTTTTTTCTTCAGAACAATCTCCAAATATTAAAAATGTAATTCTGCATATTCTTCACAAACTGAATTTAAAGTTGCACTCATATTGTTCTACTACTGTCAAGGCAACTAAACCAGAAATGTCTTGATCGAAATAATGTTGCAACTTAAATTATACATAGTATGTGTTTTGTATTTTTATATGAGGAGTGCTTTTAATTGGAACAGGGGTTATATGCACTTAAATACAGTACATGAGGGGAAGTAAAGAAAAAAAAAGATATGGTCTCCCCGTCGGGGAATCGAACCCCGGTCTCCCGCGTGACAGGCGGGGATACTTACCACTATACTAACGAGGAAAGAACCTGGTGGCTCACCTATTGTTTTTGCTTAAAAAACATAACAGTTATTACACTGTAGTAACTAGTGCACTATAAACTCACTAAGATATGGGTCAAGCTACACACATTTTTCAAAAATATGTTAATGTGAAAAATGACTTAACATTTTTGTGTGAGATTGGACCTGTTATAAACGTATAATAGGTCTCAGTATCTGCCTATCTGTTTGTGTGTGCCTTTTGCTTGATATGCCCAAATATGGAGATAACTGACATCATATATACTGACATCATAGATCAATGATGTGATATACTGTTTTTTTATGTTTAATTTAGTCTGGAAATAAAATACAGCTGTTATGTTCTTAAGCACAAACAATGGCTCACGTATCCCGTTCTTTCCTCGTTAGTATAGTGGTAAGTATCCCCGCCTGTCACGCGGGAGACCGGGGTTCGATTCCCCGACGGGGAGACCACATTTTGTTTTCTATTTTTCCCACCCATGTATATAACTACATACTAACTCTATTAACGGTGTGGCTTTCTCTGTGAATGCCCAAATATGGAGTCTGTCTTGGTGGATCAGCTGGACAGTGGATCTGATACCATGAATTTACAAAATGTAGAAAGTATTTAGATTATTCAAGAAATATTAATAAAAAAACATTTTGTCTTGATCAATGAAGTGGTTTACAAGATGGCTCTGGGACAGACGAACATAGAAATTAGGGAGACCAAATGAATGTATGTAACCTGACTTGCGCCAGATGGTGGCAGTAGTGTGTAGGCTACCGCCCTACTTTACCATCTGAGATCTCTCGGGGTGGGTTGATCACACTCGTAAAGCCCCGGGCCGGACCAATCAGCGGCAGCTACGGGCGGGCTCTGAGCGGCTCTGAACCAATAGAGTCTGATTGCAGACCACATGGAAACCCAGGAGGCGGATGAGTGGTTGGAGTTGGCACTCCCAGACCGTGATAGAGAGATGGCCCCATCCAATAACCTGCTAAAGAATTTGAAAAAATGGCCTGCCCCTTACATCGGGTCTGCCCGACCGATCCCAGATGATGGTAAAGCAGAGCGGTATGCAGCCAGGCATACGCACTGCTGCCAGTATCTGGCGCAGTCAGGTTAGAATGTATGCTCTTGTGTCTTAGACTGCTCGCCCCCAGGCTCCATGCTGTAACATTTTAAAACAGTACTTTGCTTTTGAAACCCACCGTGCCAACACGTATGATCCTGTTTGCCTCAGGCCCACATTGTCATTTAAAGTCGTTGTAAATAGGCACATTAGTTCTTGGTTCTTTTATTTTCACACTACAGGTGTTTTGTGATTTACATTTGAATGTAGATGTCGTGTGGATTATTTGATGACAATGTCATTTTTGAAGCGGTGAAAGCCGCTTCCAAGGAGTGGCTTTGTGTGTACATGCCCATATATGGTCATTCCAGTCCAGAATGAACAGGCTTTGTCTGTCCTGTACATGTCCCATGCATGCAGAATTGAGGATTGGTCAAGCTTC
Source organism: Nannobrachium achirus (assembly GCF_963921795.1). Taxonomy (NCBI): domain Eukaryota; kingdom Metazoa; phylum Chordata; class Actinopteri; order Myctophiformes; family Myctophidae; genus Nannobrachium; species Nannobrachium achirus. The sequence goes on along the minus strand of NC_137831.1, from coordinate 31,180,522 downwards.
ACATGACAATTTGGCCCTCCAGATAAAATCATTCAGAATTCAGAATTCATAAAAATATAGAACTAAAGCACATAGAAAGTATAGATCTAGAACACAGAATGTATAGATCTAGAACACAGATTTCATAGCTCTAGAACACATAGAATAAAAATTCACCGCTTCACTTCGAAGCGAGGTTTGATTTTTTATCATCAAGGTGAGGTCTTGTCCTGCAATTATGTTTTGTGCTTTCAAAACACTATCGTATTATGTGCACACCTTAGCCTCAACTCAGTCGATCTTACATCTCTTACATCTCTTGATGACAGGAAAATAATTGATTGATTGAATACTTTATTAGTCAGAAATGTAAACAGCGTCTTACTTTGTGTGCGTGTGCTTGTGTGTGTATTGTTAAGGCATGTTCCAGGTTGACTGCAGTGGAGAGCCATCACTCAGGTTGTCGCCCAGCAGTGGAGTGATCGAGGCCGGAGCTACACAATGGTTGAAAATAGAACTATTCACAGACAGACCTAAACGGCTTGACCATGAGGCATTGTAAGGCACATTATTAGATTTGTATTCTATTTTAATGATGCACACATGCACACACGCACGCACGCATAGAGAGAAGGGATCTCCTGTCAACTTCCCACATTCAGTGTTGGCAATTCATGAAACTGAGTAAATATGTTTTTTAGCTGTTCTTATTTTAATTGGACATTTGTGTATGCTAAAAGAAAAGACTAAACTAAACAAGAGTTTACTCTTCCAAATGGTATTACAAGTGTGTCAGAAATTGAGTACATACAGTAAGTAATGAGTTATGAAAAGATACAAGGGGGGTTGGGACCGTGTACCGCAGGGGTGGGCAACTTTGATGATGGCGAGGGCCACCATATTTCCACCTTCACTCCAGAGGGCCACATTGCATATTGCCACGTCCTACTTTGTCATTCTAGTATCTCATACAAAAGAAGCAAAAACGCATCAAAACGCATCGCGCTGCGATGCGTTTTGAGCTTGTAGATCGGCTATTTTTGCTTCTGTTTAATTGGAATCCTGAAATGTAACATTTTGATTTAATTTCAAACGCATTTAGTTATATACTCATGTTAACTTTATGAAACTAAATAGAAATACATTGGACATAAAAAAAAATTGTAATAGGCCTACTACTATAGTCATTAAGCTACTAATATTGACTGTTGGAATTAAAGCAGGTCATGTTTGTAATTGTAACCGCTGAAATCAATAATTATTCTGGTATTAACCTGTGGGCCGCATTAAGTGAAGGTGGGGGCCACATGTGGCCCCCGGGCCGCCAGTTGCCCATGTATGGTGTACCGGTATATGGCTCTGTATCCTGGCTATTATTTTCACAAGACTCTTTTGAAACTCGTCCTCGCTCTTCTCCTCTACCGTCCCAGGGTGAAGCTCCGTAACGGTCCTGCTGTACCTCTCAGTATCCGGGCCGAGGTGGTGGACCAGGGCCTTGAGCTGTACGACCTCAAGGTATTCCACCAGTTCAAACTATGCTTTTATGTTGAGCACATGGAGCTTGACAGCGTTTAGATATACGTAATATATCACATATTCTAACTTTTGGTGTGTTTTTTATTTATTTTTTATATATATAAATTAAAGGAGAATTCCTTGCTAAATCGCTTTCTCACCTTTTTTATTATTTCGTATCCAAAAAACAGGTCCAGCTTTTTTCTTTTCAAAAGACACAATATTGTCCATTTTGGCCGACCCGACCAAAGCTCAAAACGGGAGCGGTGGGCTTATGCAAATCCGATTATTCCATCGCTCCATCTGTTTATAAACACACTGTTGAGCTCTGTTGACTCCAGGGTTATGTAAAACTATTCAATCGTCAAAAAATCTCTTCTCGCGAGACCTCAAATTCATTGTTGGGGGATTATCTGTTACTTCCTCGAATTCATTCGTCAAGACCTCCGAATTCATTCGTCTAGCGAGACGAGATTTCGTGACTTCATAAGTAGATGTGTAATAAGTAGGGTAATATCAAGCCACGTACACTGTATATATATTACTGTATATTGTGCTTTTCATCACTCTAATTAGTAATAAAATAACTCTTGGTTATTATTTTACAGGGGTGTGCTTTGCCTCTGGTGCAGTTTGGTCCTGTCTACTTGGGGACGTCCAGTGTGGAGCGTGTGGTTCTGAGAAACAATGGACCTCAGGCGTGTGACTGGGTCAGCCTGCTGCAGAAGACTGCTGCAGGGGCTGAGGTGGTGAGTGATGAGAACAACAACTGATGTACACTTTTTAGTTTCAAGGACCCCCAGTTTGGTACTGTATGCCAGTGGTTCTCAACCTGCGGGTCGGGACCAGGACTGGAATTTTTAGGGGCAAGGCCACTTGGCCTTTAGTGTTGTAAATTTCTTTAGGGCACAAGGCCAAATGTCAGGGCTGGAGAGAACAAAATGAAATGTCTAGACTCTAAGTGCTTATCAGGGTGGGGGTGTCCCCAGTTCAAATTTGATTATTTTGGGGGTCGTGGGCCTGAAAAGGATGAGAGCCACTGCTCTATGCCATGGACCAAGGATCCATTTGGTTCCTTTTGTACACTCCCAGAGTTACTGACTGGTAAGGGTCAAGGGACCATTTGGTTTCTATAATGATCAATCATTAAGCTAAAGACCACCCTGGAAACCCCATCCAGACCCCTGGACCCCACTTGAAGAACCATTGATGTGTACACTACATTGGGTGTTAAGCTATTTCCAGGTTGCAACGACATAATATGACAACTGACTCTGTCATTCTTGTGTGTTGTTAAGGCTGCTGACCTCCGGTTGAGCACAGACGCCGCCCTGCTGGTGAGGTTGGAGAAATGCAGCCTGGCCACACAAGACGCCTCCCATGTGCTTGCGTGTGTTCCCAGCCAGGGAACGTTAGGACCGCATAGTGAGACCACCCTCACTTTATGCTTTAGCCCTGTCTGCAGGAGGTAAGCTGTGTGTGTGTGCATCTGTGTGTAATAGATACTTTTGAATGATCAATGGAGACAGTTACAGGAAAGTAAATAAAGAGAAAAAAAGAAAAGTGTGTTCTCCCCGTCGGGGAATTGAACCCCGGTCTCCCGCGTGACAGGCGGGGATACTGACCACTATACTAACGAGGAATGAACTGCCTAAGAATGCTGTTATCACAGTTTAAAAAGATGATTATTACAATGTAATAAGTAATGAACTCTAGCTTTCCTTAGATCCTTTATATCTTTATTATTATTATTATTATAATTATATATATATATATATTCTAATTAGGTGGTGTGTGTGTTTTACAGTGTGGCTCTGTCTAGATAAAATATGTCCAGGAAATATGGCATGGCCTATCATATGACTCCATATTTGGGCAAGATTTCAGCATATTTGTCATACGTCATACTTTATATATGATTGACATCATACTACACATCATAGATGACTGACGTCATAGACTAGCCTGTGGTTGCAGTTTTTGTGCTCCTGCATTGTTTTATGTAGCCTAGCATTCTTTGTATAATACAATACAAATTGTATTGTCTTGTTTTATTTTGTCTGTGCCTCCGTTTTATGTTTCTTTTCTGGCTGATGTGGCTATTAATCTGTCCTGTGACATTTGTAACCCTTCCATCTCAAAGGTTCAACTGAAGTAGGCCTACACCCTATGATTCAAAATTGTACTCAATAGGAATAGATGATTTAATTGCACCTATCTTTTCCGAAGCGCTACTAAGAAGAAAGGTGCAGACATGGCCACTCGACAAGACTACTCTCTCTTCCTGCTGTTTGAGTGTGTGGGGAACAAGCATGGCTTCACACCACACAACGGTATTCTCACATACACTCACATATCAGTTAATTAATATCCCATTGTAGCTCTGAGAGAGTATATCTGTAACATTTGGTTCCATTTTGTTAAATTTGGACACTTGTCAGGATGAAATGAACAGGATATAAAAATGCACTTGCTCATTGTTCGAGTCATTTAGCAGCATTATTTGATCAAGCCAAAAACATGTTGCCTATGTTAAAATGTTTGAGACGGGGGTCCGCGGCCACATACCGCATATAGCGATTTGGGGGACCGCAGCCACATACTGTATAGTGATTTGGGGGTCCGCGGCCACATACTGTACAAAGCGATTTGGTGGTCCTCGACATGAAACATTTTGAGAACCACTGGTTTAAAGGACAACTTTAGTTTTTTACAACAAGGGTTCATATTTTAGATTGTAATTAAATAATATAAAAGATGAGTGTTAAAATGATTTCATTTACTTCTTTCTATTGTTTTAGAGATTCTTATTTCAGTGGCTGCATGCATACAAGTGGCTAAATGTGTCATTTTACACAGAATAAGCCCATTCCCAAGATACAACGCAACCTGTCATGGTTGGATGTGACTTATGGGGGCTAGAAGTGTTACTGTAAATAGCAATGAAGAAACTGCTGGCTTATTGTGTCTAAAAATACATATTTAGCCACTATTATGCCCTCATGCGTACGCATGCCCCACATTTTAGCACGGTAAACGCGATAAAACAATAGAATGAAGCAAACGAAAACATTTTAACTCTCACTTTTTCTTTTCACTAATTACAATCTAAAATATGAACCCTTGTTGTAAAAAAACAAAGTTGTCCTTTAACTCTCAAATACCTGGAACGCGCCCGAGTCGCGTTAGATTTGAACCACTTTAACCATTATTTTATGCTTTAACTATTGAAAAATAGCAGATATACAAGCTCACAGCGCGGCACCGAGTGCCGCGCTGCGAGCTTGTAGATCTGCTATTTTTGAAAAATCGTGAAAATGTGTGCAAGTCTTTGAATATTTCAATAATTGTAGGCCTAAATGGGTTAAGTGGTTTAAAGCTGTCTCCTCTATCCCCTCCTAAGGTGGAAGGAGTGTTGAGTTGGCTGTGACTGGAACAGGGTTACCCGTGTCCGTGGTGCCCCATCCCACCCAGCGCTTCACTTTCCCCACGTGTGTGAAGGGCCAGCGCGCCGACCTGCTCTGCGTGCTGCGGAACCCCAGCCCTCTGCTCCCTGCCGCCTTCCGTCTCCGCAAGACGGCCCACTTCACCGCCGAACCCACTGCTGGCACCATCGCCCCGGGGCAGTGCCAGGTAGCGATTAGCTATTCTCTATTCAATTCATATATCAGGATCTACTCCAGTCTGGCATGAAAGCAGAGTACATTTACGTAGCTTTTATAATTGTAAAGGTTTTATCAATAAAAAATTGATTTTTGGAAAATAAGAATCGATTCTGAATCTTACCATGTTAGAAACACGATTCGAATTCAAATCGATTTTTTTCCTGCACCCCTAGTTATTTTTATCTTGTTGGGGGATTATCTGTTACTTCTATTTTTATAATCACATGTTTTTTTTTCCTTCAAAGAAATCCACAGCGAGGAAAAAAAATACATTAATAGTAAAATGAAAATGTTTAATTAAATAGCATATTACATTTCTTTTAAAATTTAAAAATGCATATGCAGTAAAGACAATTGTATCTAGGAGCAATTGTACATACCGTATTTTCCGGACTATAAGGCGCACTTAAAAGCCTTTAATTTTCTCAAAAAACTACAGTGCGCCTTATAGTCCAGTGCGCCTTATATATGGATCATTCATTGACATTGACATTCCCTTTAGCACAGCTCCATCTGTTGGATGCATAACGCAACGGTAGCGTCTATTATGTGCGCCTTATAGTCAGGTGCGCCTTATATATGAAAACAGTTTGAAAATAGACCATTCATTGACAGTGCGCCTTATAGTCAGGTGCGCCTTATAGTCCAGAAAATACTGTAATAGTTATGTTTGGGACATAATTATAATAATTGGGTGTAACCAGTGATCACTCAGAGACACGCAGTCACGTACGCATGCACGCACATACACACTGTATAGATGGACTGAACGTGCTGCCACTTTGCACTATAGGCCAGGCAATTAAATAAATTATCAGGGGTTAGTCGAGGCCGGCCTTGTACATGCAAACAAAAGCCAAGTATGGGTCTTACTTCATATAAGCAAATCATTGTTGTCGGGTGGAAACCTCGTATCTCCAAGTTTCAAATGTGTACGTTCTTTTGCAAAGTAAAGCCCTGCTTCATCATACAAGGCCGTCGCACAAAAGTAGTGACAACAGCAGATCAACAGCACACCTCTGTGCTTGTAGATCGGCTGTTTTCACTAGTTTAAATCATTTTTAAAATGATAAATGCAAAACAAACGGTTTTGGATATACATGGTTTTCACCCAACAACAACTAAATACTAATCCACTGTGCGGGTGTCCTTGTAATGGGGTTGTCTTTGTATGAGTGTGCCACTTGACCCATTTAGGCCTAAAATTTGTGGTTGCTTTAACCTGTGAAAAATAGCAGATATACAAGCTCACAGCGCGGCACCGAGTGCCGCGCTGCGAGCTTGTAGATCTGCTATTTTTGAAAAAGTTGTGAAAATGTGTGCAAATCTTTGAATATATGTATTTTCAAAGCGAACGTTTGTAACTCAAATTTTGCGCCTGGGTGGTCCCTGGAACTAGATATTTTGAGATGGGGGTCGGTGGCCAAATAAATATCATTTTGGGGGTCCTTCAAATGAAAAGGTTGAGAACCACTGACATAGTAGTCTCTCAAGAACAGACTAACTGAGCTCCAGTTGAGTGAAAAGGACCTTTTCTTTGACGATGGCTGGCCAGATTGCTGACATCGTTTTTCCAAAAATCTTAGATGGATTCAAAAGACACTTATAGAATCGGGTCAAAATTCTCATTTTCACGATTTTTCAAAAATAGCAGATCTACAAGCTCGCAGCGCGGCACTCGGTGCCGCGCTGTGAGCTTGTATATCTGCTATTTTTGTATATTTAAAGCATAAAATATTGCGTCATAATGTGTTCAGGCCTAAATGGGTTGTCTGTTTTTCTTGTTCCTTGGTTCCAGGATGTAGTGCTGTCATTCGCTCCCCGTCAGCTGGGAAGCTTCCATGTGCGGCAGAAGCTGGACATCCTAGGTCTGGTTTTTCGCCATGAGAGAGATGAAAGAACCCCTGACATCACTGAACTCCGCCTTTGCAGCTTCCACACCATCACGCTACACCTTTCTGCTGCCTGTCGCCCTGAGACCACCCACCCAGAGCCCAGGCTAAACCCTGGTAAGGTAGATTTCTCAGGTAAATTCACCTGAGAGCCAACAGCGACAGATGGCTACTATGGTGCTTAGTAGTAGCCGTAATAGCCTATGGCTTGATGTTTTTTTTTTTTTTTTTTTCAACAACAAGCCCGCTGCTATCAGGCTGTCAAAAGCGGACCAAGCTTGCTCGATCGGCCTTTGACGCTTCCCTACAACTTGCGACGCGACAGTGTACCCACCACCCATCCAACAGCAGATTTCCGTCAACAGACGCTTTCCAACACTTACCGCTGTCAACGTCGTTGTGGTGGAGAGTTATGTGTACACACGGAAATAAAATATAAAATCTAAAAAGTATTGTGATTCAAGATGAAAAGTCCTTGACAGTATGTGATAGCTACCGTACACCTTGAGCAGCAGCTCAAGGTGCTGCTGCTCAAAAAAAGGTTGTGCACTGCAGACCATTATTTTGAGCAAACCCTTAGCTATGAGATTTACAAACCGCTCAATATCTTTTTTTTTTTTGTTATCAATTATTTTTATTTTTATTTTCCATAAGTGAATCAAAATTATAGACATACATATGATTATATTTGAAAATACGGTACCTAAAGGCAACATAATGGTCCAATAAATTCCGAATTCTGGCCAATAATTGTACATCATTGTACATCCCTTCAAAACCCCCCATATGGATACAATAGTAGTACAATAGCAATACATTGACATATTAGCTTGAATCAGCAGACATAAAAAGTATTTGAGCCTATGCCAGACTCTGATCAAAAGGTGGAGGGTGGGGTGGAGGAGGCAGCTAAGCAGCAGCGGATCCGAGGCTTCGGATCAAAGACAAGCAGAGCTGTAGTGAATGCAAGCCGTATTTAAAGGAGCCTCCCTTACTGAGCGAGAGCTCTGAATGGATCACACTGTCAGTGTGATGTAATGATCAGCAGATCTGTGAATGAGGAATAGGAAAGGATCTGACTGACAGCTAATTACAGCTAAACTAACGTTATGCTTCATTTCTGGGGGTCACTGGCACAAACAGATGGGAGGTCCTCTGCCAAATACTCATCATTTTACGGGGCTTGGCACGAGAAAGTTCGAGAGCTACTGGGAATTTGTAGAATCGGTCTCTGGTCTAAATTGGTTAATTTGGATTCAGCTGTGGTTTATGATAGTTTGTTAACTCAACAGGCCTGACGCCAGCTGTGACCAACCCAACTGGGACAGTGCTCCATGTCCGTTCTGCTGACTTGGCTCGCTGCACTGGGGCGGTGCGCGCCGCGGTCGTCAGCGCAGCCAAGACGCATCTTCACACACACAGCAGGGCAAAGAGACACAGCTCGGATGATGGGGAAGAGTTTGTGGCGTTTCCTAACGACCGAGCTGCCAGCCTCCGCCCTTCCTCTCCACATAAACAGTACAGGTAGATGTCATCCAGGCACGCATGTGCACGCACGCTCGCTCGCTCGCACACACACACACGCACACACTGTCTAGGTATGTAGGTAGGTAGGTACAGGTACTTTATTCATGGGGAAATAATCTCAAATACACATCTAAGCATGATCAACTTATAACGTATGAAACACACACACACACACACACACACACACACACACACACACACACACACACACACACACTGGGAATTGGGATGCTGGGGTTCAAGTAGTAGTTAAATGACAATTATAAAGTTTTCCTTGTGACATACTGTCTCTTATTTGCAAACTGTAATAAGACATAAATGTATGGTGGTCTAAAGCAACAATGTTGCCATAGATGAAAATAATGTATTTCTTTTTTTCTATGGGGAAAGAATGCCCTCTTTCCATGCCATACCTGAAGGCAGCATTCAGTAGAATTGCCTTGTCCAAAGTCTCCTGAACTTGAATGCAGCATCTTATGTTGAAAGAATTGCCCTCTCTGTGTAGAAATCCATGCTGTTACGCCACATCTCCAGTATTGACTTGGTTATGCTTAGTTCAGTGTGGTTTCACACACCGAAAATTGCAATTTTATCAGGTCTGCTATTTTCTGTGCTTCCGCCAAAAGGCTCTTTTGGAAATTTCAGCCCCTGCCTCTCTTAACATTCTCTGCACGTCCCTGTCTTGACGTGTGTTTTCCCTTACAGGACCATTTTCACAGGTGTTGGTCGTCACCGCTACGTTGACCCAGACTACACCTTCACCGAGGAGGAAGAGGGGCAGAGGCAGAAACACAGACAGACGTACCGGGACTTCATTGCACAGCTCAGACACACACGCCTGCAGAGGACCAAAGCCAGGTACATGTCACATCACGTGGTGTAAAGTAACTAAGTACAATTAAATGCACCGATAGGCATAACCACATATTCATTCTGGGCATGTCTTGGTGACTTTCTAAACCTGCAGTGAATGATAAAAACCTGTCTGTTGAGTTTAGAAACCTTTTGAAATTATAAAAGAAAAAGATGAGCAGGTAATTTCAAATGCTACCTTGGTGTTCACTTCAGTGTGTAACCACGGAATGTGGTGTGTGGTTGCTAGACACCAGGGACAAGTTGAGGACGAGATGGACATTGGAATTGTTCCGGCCCAGGGGATGCTCCCACCTAAGCTCCACCTCGGTGACATAGACCTCAGCACGGCAGCAGAGATACAGGAACTCTGTGACAGCCACAGTACGCTGGTGGCCAACAGCAGTGGTCCTCTAGCTAAAGCATCAATCACTGGACAGGTTAGCAACAGCCAGGTAAGTTCCAAGATGGTGGTAGCCAACAGCAACTGCAATACTCACCAACCGTAGGTGGGGTTGGCAAAAGGGCCTTTCTGTATGGAGTTTGCAACTTTGCATGTTCTCCCCGTGTCCCCTAGGGTAGATACCCTCACAAAAAAACTATATACCTATACTGCCTCCCCCGGGCAGCCGCGGCACCTGATGGAGGGGAGAGGAACTGGTTGGAATAACGTGTCCAGCCGGGGAAACTCCCCACTGTCATGCATAGAAGGAAGCATGAGGTCAGTCCGTTGTCTCCCCAGGTTGGCTCCTGGGAGTGTAGCGCCCAGGATTACATTAGTCAATATTGGCACTGGGTGAAAAATTGGTTACAACATCGTGGGATCAAAATTTAGAAAAGCAATTAAAAAACAAATGATCAACTATCCCTTCAGTCACCTTTTATGCCTATACGTGCGATATTCTGTGCATTCGAATCTCAGTTTACGATTCTATTAGTCTCACGTAGCCAGACAACTATTCCACAATCTCCGAATGCTATATAGTCTGGAACTACGCATCCCGAATGCTGAGATTGTCATTTCCATTCATGAAAATATATTAAAAATATATCTTTACATTTTATTTTATAATTTCTATTTCCGATAAGCAGCAAGCTATATATGCTTAGATGATTTTAGATTTATATTAGGACTGTAAAGATGAAACGGAAGCTCTGATCATTTTCAGAGCTTCTGTACTCCTGACTGCTTGTGAGACTAAGATTCTGTTGATCTGTGATAGGTGCCCTCCACACTAGACGAGGTCACCGCCTCCTAGCAATTCATTTTCAATGAGAGGCGGGCGGCTTTTTCGGCCATGCAGCGAAGTTTTGGAGCTGCGAGGCGAGCGGGCGCGGTCCCGTGAAATTCACCGCGAGCGTGCTCGTTTGTGCGTGCGTACGCGGGCGGTGAGAGATGGATTGTGTTCATCTTTGTGAAATCCCGCGCGGCGTTTACTCGCTGAGCGAGTGTGTTTGTGTCTCACCGCGGCGTGGCCACCGCTGATCCTAGCGGCAGCCCCGACGGCAACCGCGCCTAGTGTGGCGGGCACCATAGTCGGTTTAATACTCTGTTGGAAAGTAGAGTTTAGCTTTGTGTCATCAAGTCTCATACTTCATGAATGATGAATAATGAATAATGAATAATTACATTTTGTTTTTTGTGAGACATACAAGACATATTTGTAAGTGTGAATCATCTGATTCTAGGTGACAGAGGAGGTGAATGTAGTTCCTTCAACCAGCCAGGAAGTACAAGACTGCAAGAGGGCTCTCACACCTTGGGAGCTTTACCAAGTGGTCATTGGTGAGGTCTAGTGCTGCGTCCATCACTCACTGGGAACTGTTTGAAATGTTTTAGGACTGATCATTTTGAAAATGCAGATTTTTTCCTGAAACATTGTTTAAATAGCAGCCACAGGTTCTTTCATGAAATCAACCATTTGCGGGTACAGAACAGATACTGTATATTGTAGAGATATACCAATTAAATCTTGAATGATGTTGAAATTCTTTACACAGATCTTAAGCTGCATCCAAACCTGAAGCTAATTTTTCTATTCTAGTCCAAAAACCAACATTAATTTCCGTGTCTCCGGACAACATCAATGCTGATTGGCTGTCAGGGCGCGATGGGTGGAGTGGGGGTGAAGCGAAGGGTCGCTTCAGTTGGATTTTTCAAAGTGGGGAGATAGCCGGGGATCCAGTCTCTCAAAATGGGAGAGGACCTGTGATGTTCTGCCGCACTTTTTATTTCTGTTTTGTCTATTAGTTTGGTCATTAAGGTCCACAGAATGAGAGGCCTGCTCTGCCGGAAACATCGCGAAAATAAGTTATGGCCATTTGTATATTCACTGTCCCATTGACTCCACTACAATATATTATAAAAAAGAAAACATTTGCTTTAAGTAGCATGTGAGGGGTCAAACTGGAGAGTTTTCATGATTCTGAATCCATTGCAAGCATTTGTTTTGCACAAAAAAACATTCCTTGGGCTAGAAAACTGACCAAACAAAGTTCTGTTGGTTAGTTTTCTAGCCCAAGGAATGTTTTTGTTTTTTTCAAACGCTTGCAATGGATTCAGAATCATGAAAACTCTCCAGTTTGACCCCTCACATGCTACTTAAAGCATTTTCTTTCTTTTTTTATAATATTTCCTTTCCTGTGTAGTGGAGTCAATGGGACAGTGAATATACAAATGGCCATAACCTTTTTTCGCGATGTTTCCGGCAGAGCAGGCCTCTCATTCTGTGGACCTTAATGACCAAACTAATAGATAAAACAGAAATAAAAAGTGCGGCAGAACATCACAGGTTAAAACTTATTCCTTGAGCTTTTGGGCATGTGGATCCCCAACTAGAGAAGATACCGAAGCAACCGTTCGCGCCGTCTCTTTCAGATGGTTCGCGTTGCGCCCGGTCGCGCGTCGTCTTGTCTTTGCCTTCACTTTGTATGTAATCGCGCCGCTCGAACCATCCAGGTTTGGACGCAGGGTTAGGGTTTAGACATCACAATTAATTCTGCATTCTTGGGACACTTCGTTTGAAATAGTGCCTTAAGAGCCTTGCATTACTGTATCCCCCCCCCCCCCCAAACCAGGCCCCTTGATGGTGGATCTTGGCGAGGTGTGTGTGCAGTCGCTGTGTGTCCAGAGGCTGGAGCTGGTCAACCAGCTGTCTGTGAGTGTTTGGGTGCAGCTGGTGGTGAACTGTCCAGAGCTTCGGCGGACCTCCCCCGTCTCCCACGTGCTGTCGTCGCAGTCGCGCGCATCGCTGCCCCTAATGTTTCAGAGCGACAAGCTGGGCCTCTTCCACAGGTTGGTTATGGTTACAAATTAGGCAACATTTTGTCACTGTTGGGCAGAAACCTTGTAACTCCAAGTTTATTTATTGTTTTGTAAAGTAAAGCCCTGCTTCATCGTATCAGCCAATTTTAAAAAAATATATATTTTCAAACATTTTCGAAAATAGTGGGAATAGCAGATCTACAAGCTCACAATGCAACGCGTTGTGAGCTTGTAGATCGGCTATTTTCAATGTTCTTTTTTAAGTATAAAGCTGTCAAATATGTCACGTAATTTCTTTGTATATTTAGGTTATGTGTCACATCTGCCATGTTCGACTTCAAAGCCTACAAGCCAAACAGAAAAACACAATTAAATCGTTAATCGCAATTATTTGAGTGACAATTAATCGTCACGTTAAATGTCATAATCGTGACAGCCCTACCATTACGTGTCCGGTGAGCACCTGGTTGCCTCGTTCTCTCTGCCCAGTAGCGTATCTGTTTTTCTGTCTTGTTTGTGTGCCTCAGGACTGTCTCGTACACGGTGAACCAGCGGCACCCCGGCCAGGTGGTGGTCCGGGCCCAGGTGGTCCCTGTGGCTCTGGAGCTGTCAACCAGCCACCTGGTGCTGGGCCCCGGCTCCGCCCTGCTGGCCCGCTCGGAATACAGGAGCACCGTCACCCTGAGGAACCGTCGCAATCACCCCGCCAACTTCACCTGGAAGCCCGTGGTCACCGACCGAGGCATCCTGTTCTCCATACGACCTGCTGCAGGTGAGCGGGCTTTAGCTGGAGATTATGTGGGGTTTTTTTGGCGGGAGTGCATGCTAGTCTGTCTCTCTCTCACTGGAAAAACGGTGAAAGAAACTGTTAAATAGTAAGCTTGCATTCATTTATGCTTGGGCATCAAAAGAAGAAACATTTTAGAAAAATATTTATACATCGCATTTTCACCAAAGCGTCAACCACAGGCAGGACCTCTAGTTTCCCTGTTCTGAGGCAAACATTCATTGAAAATAGCCAGTCCGGCCCGGAAGGCTGGCGTAGCCGTCTGAGCACCTAGGAAGCTAATCCGACAACCTTTGCTGCGTGCCCCCCACCATCTCTCTCCCCATTTCATGTTGGTTACATCTGTCATCAAGTAAGGCAGAAAAAGCCCAGATTAAGATATCTAAAAAAATAGCCAGTCCAAAAGCTTACAACGAGATGTTTTGTAGAGAGTTTGTGAGAACTAAAGTAAATAGACTCAAGGGGGACTTAAAGGTCAACAAAGTGTAACGCGTTGAATTGATGAACTGTTCTGCGTGCGTGCGTGCGTGCGTGCGTGCGTGCGTGTGTGTGCGTGCGTGCGTGCGTGTGCGCGTGTGTGTGTGTGCGTGCGTGCGTTTGTTTTCTCCTCAGGCACAGTGGAGGCGTACAGGGAGTTGGACTGTGAGGTGGTGTGGCAGCCCTCCTTCTCCTCCCCTCTAGAAGGAGACTTTGACCTGTGCGTCCATGAAGGCAGCACCCAGCGCCTGCACTGCGTGACCAAGGTCTGCTGCTCGTTCATTCATTCACTGAAACTGAACGAAACCTTATTTTTTTCTTTTTGCCTTAACCCATTAAGATTCTACAAATGCCTTCTAAATCTGTTGTTTAACTTTCAAGAGAAAAACTTGCAGATGTACAAGCTGGCAGCGCTGGACGAAGTGACGCGCTGTGAGCTTTTTGGAATGGACAATGGACAGTACTCTATTCTTATGTCTCCGTCTCTGTGTCTGTATCTCTCTCTCTCTCTCTCGCTCTCTCTCTCTCTGTGTCAGGTCGGGTTCAGCAAAGTCCAGCTGTCGGAGAGACATGTGACGTTTGGCTCGGTGGCTCTCAACGTCCCCTCTGTGAGATCCACCGTCCTGCACAACACTGGCCTCAACCACGCCTACTACCAGGTTTGCACCTGCGAGCACACGCACGCACGCACGCACACACACACACACACACACAGTGGTGTAAAGTAACCAAGTACATTTACTAAGTACCGAACACCATGAGGTATTTGTACTTTACTGGAGTATTTCCAATTTCCAATACTTTTACTTCTACTCCACTACAACTCGGATCCAAATATTGTGGCAGCATTCAAGAGAATTGCCTTGTCCAAACTCTCCTGAACTTGAATGCAGCATCTTATCTTGAGAGAATTGCCCTCTCTGTGTAGAAATCAAGAATCGAAAATAGCCGACCTCCAAGCTCAAGCGCGATGCGTTGTGAGCTTGGAGGTGTGCTATTTTTGATATTTTCACCAAAAGGCCCTTTTTGAAATTTCAGCCCCTGCCTCTCTAACATTCTCTGCACATCCCTGTGTGTGTGCGTGTGTGCGTGTGCGTGTTTGTGTGTGTTAGGTGTTGGATGTGTGTCCTCTACCAGGCATGTGCGTGTCCCCATCAGAGGGGATGGTGCCGGTGGGGGGGCAGGCGGTGCTCAATGTCCATTTCAACCCTGATGCCGTCATCAAGTTTGACACCAGAGTGGAGGTGAGAGCTCGTGCTTGTGTGTGTACCGGTATGTGTGTGTGTGTACATTGCATGAAGAGAGAGTTACATTCACATGCTTACATGTAATCGTGTGTGTGTGTGTGTGTGTGTGTGTGTGTGTGTGTGTGTGTGTGTGTGTGTGTGTGTGTGTGTGTGTGTGTGTGTGTGTGTGTGTGTGTGTGTGTGTGTGTGTGTGTGACAGATAGCTCTGAGGAGCATGAAGTCCATTGAACTGAGACTGAGCGGATCAGTGGAGCCTCCGAGAGTCGATATTAGCATGGTGAGTTTGCGTGCATGCGTGCTTGCGTGCGTGCGTGTGTGTGTGTGCATGTATGAGTGTGAGTGTGTATGCTACAACATTATGGAAAATAAATGAATGCTCAATGGCAGTGTTAATGGGCACCAATGATGCACTTTCTTCCCTTGTTTATGCACTGGTGTGTAAACACCATATCCCTCACAGCAGCTTGGTCGCCAACCAACCATCACTTAATTTCCTGTAACTTAATTGACTGTTAACTATTGAATGGCTAATCACAGGTTGAAAAAAAAGAGTAATTTTCCAAAAGTATGGCATGTTTGCAGAAGCCATTTGATTGCATCAAAAAAAAGGTGTATGTCTGACTGTCCATATGTCTGTCCATACGTATCAGTACGGCCTCAACAGGTGCAATACTGCTGGGTGACCTAGCTACCTTCAAGTGGCGCCGTTGAGCAGCTCAAGGCACCGCTCACTCCCACTGGGTGGGATTTTTTAGAAACATCTTGAAAGTGTGACAACTATGCTGATTTAGAAGTCATTCATAAGCTAAAATTCTGCACAATTTGCACACACTACATTTCATCATGTACCTAATTATCGACCCACTTGAGGCCTGTCAGTGCTTTATGCGTCACCCGAGGCACTTCTTCTAACGCTACTTGGACCTGATGTAGATGAGGTTCTCTGGCCAGACAGGAACCGAAATAAAATGTTTTTTGTTTGTATTCCATTAGATATCATTCTCCTGCCACAACAGCTCTCCCTCTCCCCCTCTCTCTCTCTTTCTCTCTCTCTCTCTCTCTCTCTCTCTCTCTCTTTCTCTCTCTCCAGTCTCATTTCCAGTTCCATGGGGTCCATGCTGGTTCTCGCCGCGTGCTTCCATTCTCCATGGTCAACCGATCGGAGGCTGCTGCGAGGGTCACCTTTGACCTGTCAGAATACACAGACTTCACTGTCCACATCCCACAGCCCTCTCTGGGTAAATGCCAAAGCTCGCATACGCACGCACGCACGCACGCACGCACGCACACACACACACACACATAAACGCGCGCGCGCAGTAGTGATGCGCGGACCAACCTGTACCACGAGGCGGTCAAGACATTTTCACTTTATTGGTGGAGCGAGTTTGGGCGGGTCAAATAATGTATAATGCGTAGCCTATGCGTAGCCTATATGCTTGCTCTAGTGACTGTACACTCTAAAGTGAAACGATGACGTCACTATGAAGCCAGGTTGCGAGTGGGAGAGTTAAAGGGATATTACACTTTCAAACAAACTTTTAGGTCTAATCAGGCTTGTATGAACACCCTGAACAGTTTTTAATTTGCTTCATTCAGTATTTAGATATTTGATATAAATGTTACCAGCTCCAACACGCCCAGGCCCTCTCCACATACACACCCATTGTAACTTCAAACTCCATTTTAACCATGATAGATTCATTAAAAACACCCATTATTTTTTCTGGTGACTCATAATACCCTCCTAATACGTGAGCAGACCGTGTTTTTTCAATAACCTTTTTCTTTTATTTTTAATAATTCTTTGGGAAAATGGAAAACATTAAATACAATAATATTTTATTGAAAATAAATGAAAAAAGTTATTGAAAAAACACGGTCTGCTCACGTATTAGGAGGGTATTATGAGTCACCAGAAAAAATAATGTGTGTTTTTAATGAATCTATCATGGTTAAAATGGAGTTTGAAGTTACAATGGGTGTGTATGTGGAGAGGGCCTGGGCGTGTTGGAGCTGGTAACATTTACATCAAATATCTAAATACTGAATGAAGCAAATTAAAAACTGTTCAGGGTGTTCATACAAGCCTGATTAGACCTAAAAGTTTGTTTGAAAGTGTAATATCCCTTTAAGTCTAACCTGTACTGTTCACGCTACTTTCAGTAAAGCATTTATTTATGATTAAGTGTGTGTGTGTGTGTGTGTGTGTGTGTGTGTGTGTGTGTGTGTGTGTGTGTGTGTGTGTGTGTGTGTGTGTGTGTGTGTGTGTGTGTGTGTGTGTGTGTGTGTGTGTGTGTGCACATTCAGCAGCAGAGCAGGAGTCAGGTGTGATTGTCGTTGACCTCCTGAGCCACCAGACAGTCAACTGTTCCCTGTACTTCTATCCCACAGAGGTGAGACAGACAGACAGACAGACAGTCAGACAGACCACTATTTGCTTTAAAATTGTAAACTGTAGAAAGGAATATGAGAACGCTCGCCCCAAAACACAGTCGCCTCGGGCGTCTATCCGCTGGAACGATACAGCGCTCTCTGCCTGGTATTCCTAAACGTAACCTCTGTAAACTATGCCTCAACAGTTAAACCTAACCATAACCTAAGTAAAACAGTGCCAAAACCTAACCCTATTTCTAATCTGAACCTCAGTAAAATTATGCCTAACCATAAAGTTATTTCTGACCTTATCCTCAGTAAAAAACAAAGCGAGCGGTCGGCATGAGATCGGTGAAAAAAACGAAAAAAACAAGGACGAGCTTGTTTCGGGGCGAGTGATCTGGTTACTGTAGAAAGAGGTTGATATTTTGACACTTGATTCTGTGTCTCAAAACATATTTAAATATCCTTAATATATATTATATATATATATATATATATATATATATATATATATATTTAATTACATTATTTACTATATTTAACTCTTATTGTGCCAATCCCGAACTAGTTCGGCTTTATTTGTCCTTATCAGGGTGCCAATCCCGAACTAGTTCGGCTTAAAAAAAAAAAAAGAAAATGTTATACATTTTTTTTCTTTTTTTTTCGAGCCGGGCCGCCGGCCATCATCTGTTTACACAGCGCCGATATTTACCATCCACTCCAATGCAATCCAGGATCTTTAGAGCTCATTTTCTCTGTTCCATGCATATCCATGAGGTGTGCAAGGTTTAATCATGGCTAAATCGCCAAAAATAGGGCTTCTAAAATGCTTGGTAGCCAATAGCTAACTTCAAGCTAACTTCATCCTGTCCCTGTTCATGCACAAAGGAAAGTGTTCAGGCGCGTCATGGCTGCGCACGGCTTGTGCATATACAGCGCTTGTCTATGGTGGATTCTATGGCCATTGGGCGCCCTCTAGTGGTGAAAAGGTGGCACTGAAAGAGTTAATAAATATAATATTGAATGGGTTTGTTTGTCTGTCCCTGCAGGTGGCAGGTTATGACTTCATCCTGCCGGTGACGGTCAACAGTGTGAGCTGTCCCTCCCCTTCTCCCTCTCCACTACCCGCCTCCGCTACCCCCCTGTCTCCCTGCTCCCCTGCCTCCACCTGTCCGTCTGCCTGTCGCAGGGGCAAGCACATCGTCACACCACGACCCCGGCCCCTGCACATTCCCATGGAGCCATGTCGCGTGCAAGCCACAGGTCAGCTCATTTTTGGTGTGTGTGTGTGTGTGTGTGTGCAGGGACATGCTGGGCCCCTGATTCCGCCCGGGAAAAAGAGTTGTAGAGGCCCTCATTGCGTGCTATATAGAGAGATCTCTATATAATGCTGCTGCTACTCAAAGATTTGCCATTTCAGATCATGACAAGTGACAAGCCAGTGGGCCAATTACATGAGTTATATTTCGTTGTTGTCAGGTGGAAACCTTGTACTGTATGTCCAAAACCGTTTGTTTTGTATTTATCATTTTAAAAATGATTTAAACTAGTGAAAACAGCCGATCTACAGGCACAAGATCTGCTGTTTTCACTACTTTTGTGCGACGGCCTTGTATGATGAAGCAGGGCTTTGCTTTGCGAAAAAAAGTACAAAATGGAACGTCCCTGTGTGTCCAAAACGGCCTATAGTGACTTCTTGGGACAAATCTGACCAAGTGTTTGACTTGACGGGGGTCCACTTCACGTCATCTGACGCCTTCCCGATCACTTCCGCACTCCAGGAATGTGGCACTCACTTGGGCCATATGTCAGATCGCCCCGGCTTCATCGGGACACGCATGCAAGCTATTTTGCTAAGAGATAAATGTTATAGTTTAGTTTATATACATTCCTTTGTGAATTAAGTTCTGCCATTGACTTTAATTAAACATTAAACTTTTCTCCAAATATGGAGATGCCTGATGACATCAGGGATCTCCATATATGGGCATAAAAGGGACAAGGGCTGACACATAGATATATTTATTTTCAATTCTTTACAGTTTTATTTGCTATACCTTTAATTAATTATTATTGTTGGTCTATGACGAATGCTATTTTTTCTTGTCCAGTGCTGTGCGCGCCTTTGGAAATATCCCCCTCTAGCCTCAAGTTCCACGTGGAACCTCTGGCATCACAGTCTACGTTCACTCAGGTATTGGGGTCCTTTCCTCCATCTTCCATGCTGGTCTTTTGTGCAGATACCCTCTATACTATAGAGGGTATTTGCACATTTCTAAATTGACAATTTAAGGACTTTTTAATCAATTGAAACAAGCCATAGGCTTTTTTGGGTGTATCCTTTTAGTTGACCTTGTAGTGAACTGTACTGTCATGAAACTCTACCTTTTCCCATGCACTTCTAATAAAGTCTTCAACCAATCAATCAAAAACCACTACTGCAAATAATACTTTTTCAGCTTCTCAGTCTCTTCTCTCTCTCTCTCTCTCTCTCTCTCTCTCCCCCCCCCCCCCCCCCTCCAGACAGTGGAGCTGAAGGCGGCGTGTGTAGACAGTGTGTGTTGGCAGAGTGCACGTGGCCAGAGTGCACGTGGTCAGAGTGCACGTGGTCAGAGTGTGTGCTGGTGGTTGGGCGGCGGCAGAGAGGAGCAGATGATCACGGTGTGTCCAGCGTCAGGGAGGTTGGAGGCTGGACAGTCTGCCTGCCTGTCCGTCAGCCTGCGGCCCAGTGCTGTCAACACGGGTATGACAAACACTAACACTACTATAATAACACTACTTTCCTTCTCTGTGTGTGTCATGTCTGAGACACCAGTGTTGATTGCGACCGTAGGTCGCATTTACTACCAAAACCTCCACGGGCTGTCTGTCTGTCAGTGAGTCCGTCACACTTTTTCCCTGCTTATATCTCCGCACCCGTTGACCCGATCCATGCCAGATTTTACACACACACTCCTTGCCTGCCAAACTACAACCTCCAAGGACCCCCGGAGCCCCAGGGACCCCCAGGTCCCTGGGGGACCCCAGATGTAAAAAATGACCAAATGTGCAAAAATGACCAAATGACCACCCCAACGGGGCTGCTCACGGGGAATTCCCGGGGACCACCGACTCCTGGTGCTCCAGAACGGATGCAAAAGTGGTGGCGCCCCCAGTGGAGGACCCCCTGCCACTGCAGCGCACATAAAATGCCATAACTCGGGCTAGGAGCGTCCGGGAGAGCCGGGGCCGGTACCTATTCGTCCGCCAAGGCAACGCGGAGACCCCACCCCTCATTTCTCACATGGCCCTATTCTAGCGCCACCTTCAGGCCGATTTTTAAAACACATTTTTGGACACTGCTCCTACAGTTTTTGCCCTAAAATCACGAATATCACTACACAGTAGGGGTGTCTTCTAAAAATCGACGAATCGACGCGTCGTTTTAAGCCCCGGGAATCGACGCCAATTGTTTGAGTCGAAGCGAAAATATATATTTTTTTATATCACCAGTTAGCCTACTACTGCCAGTAGGCTACTGCGGTGCACTGCTGGACTGGTGTGGTGTCATGTACTTCCAATGAGAAGTAGCGGCGAACAGTTATTTATTGTCTCGCACCAGCGTCGGGTTGAAAGTGAGACGGAACGGCCAGAACGGTTCAGACCGCCGCTTCGTTAAAACATTCAGAGCCGGGACAGTGTTCCGTTAAGAGGAGGAAGCACGCTGTCAAAATCCCATATTAAATAACCTGCCACAGCACAAACGCGCGTCCACGAAGTAGTAAACAATCTTCTAAAGTCAAATTAACATACACAAGTGTAGGCTACAAGTTACATTTTCTAATTAAAGTGCTTCTGAATTGTTCCAGTGTTGTAATCCATGATGAATGATTGTGTTTCGCTGTGTTTGCGTCCATGACATGTCCACACACTCCTGGCTCAAGCGGGAGCTGTGCCTCCACCTGTTTATGATCCTTTTCTGAAATGAATCCGTTCTCGACACTGACTCATTACTCTGTCAGTGCTCTGTGTCCCGCGACTGCGGACTGGATCCCATCGTTCATTTAAAAGAGCCATACAAGAGAGCGGAATCGTTCGCGAATGTCTCATCTCTACTGCACGCTGCAGAGAGACGGGGCAGAGTTGAAACAGCGGAGATGTTTTATTTGTTTTAACGGTGTGTTATAACTCTATGGTTGTACACTGCTATGCAGATAACATTTGTGCTCGCGCACCGATATCACCGAAAACACTGTGTATTCAATTAATCTCTTAATGTATTATTCTATTATGTTGACGTGGTTTAAAGCAACACTTTTTTTTTTTTTTTTACACAAAGTAGACTATAAAACGATTCGTCGACGCGTCGGATTAACCCCCGCGACTCGAATCGACTCCATAAATCCTGTGTCGAAGACAGCCCTACTACACAGCATGTCTACACTCATGTCATCAACATGGATCAGGAAGATTTTGGAAAAACACATTTTTGCCCTATTTGTGGAGATAAGCCACCTACGGTCGCTTATCTCCCGATTAGGGAGTCTTACTGGTTCTACAGTATCATCGCACATACTATACTGTATGTTGTATATTTCAAATAAACATTTCATGTAAGAAAATATATTGTTGCTGTCGGGCAGAAACCAATTCTCCTCTCTCCATATATATAAATTATATATTATATTATATATTTTTTCGCTTGTAGATCAGCTATATAACTTAATTATTAGTGTGGTTGCCTGAAGGGCGACACTATTGTTCTCTGAGTTTACGGCGTAGCATTTAGCCAATGAGGAACCAGCATTATTGTGACGTCACCTTTATGCAGCTTCCTCATTGGCTAAAAGCAGTTTTTGCTGCTTCTTTATTGGCTAAATGTTACTCTGTAAAGTGGAATGGAACCTTTCTAATCTAGTCTAGTTATAATGTAGTATTTATGGAATTTCTTATAATTTTACATATTGTGTGAGGAAACCACACTTAGGACTTGGTCAATTTTGCTATAATCCATGAACATGAAAGTAAACTTGCATCATAGCCAGGATGCAGGCATTTATTTAAATGGAAACCCAACGTTTCGACCTGGAAAGGTCCTCTTAAGGGAATGAATGAACGAACTCATGGGCATGTCACGAAGCGCTGCGAATGAATCCGTGCTTTAAAATTGCAAAGCTAATTCAGAGTGGTATTCCCAGTGTTCGACAGAGTGACCCATCTGGCCCTTGCTCTCTACCTGGGGGAGGAGGAGGGAGGCCAGAGAGACACGAGTGAGAAGACATGTCCCCCCTACAGGTAGGGTTGTCACGATTATGACATTTTACATGACGATTAATTGTCATTTAATAAGTAATACAATTGTGTTTTTCTGTTTGTCTTGTAGGCTTTGAAGTTGCGCATGGCAAATATGACACATAACCTAAATATCTAAAGAAATTACTGACATATATGACAACTTTATACTTAAAGGAGAAGACCACCCATTTTCAATATATGTCATTAATATACCTTAGAGGAGTTGTGTGGAAATTAAAAAAAGGTTCCCCCTCTTCTGTGTTGCCTAGAACTGGAGGATTTATTTTGGGGTTGGTATTGCAAATTACAACTTGATGACATCACACCGTTGTACTTCTATGCTACAATACAAACCCCAAAATCAATCCTCCAGTTCTAGGCAACACAGAAGAGGGGGAACTTTTTTTCCCCCCACATAACTCCTCTAAGGTATATTAATGATATAGCTCAAAATTGGTGGTCTTCTCCTTTAAACAAGAACATTGATGGTGGAAATAGCTGATCTACAAGCTCACAAGGCTTCTATTTCCACTATTTTTAAAAATGTTTGAAATGATAGGAACAGGATTATGACAAAATAATTGTGATTATGTCAAAAAATTCTGATTAGGCGATTATGATTATTATGTAATAATTGTGACAGTCCTGCCTACAGGGAGCTGGAGGTCACCATCTTCCTCCACCTCCCCACCCTCACCATCGTCCCCTCCCCAGTCCTCCTCACCCCAACGCCTCTGGACACAAACACCACGGCCTCCCTCACCCTGTTGGCCTCGGGATATCCCAGGTACACACGCACGCACGCGCGCGCACGCACACGCGCACACACACACACACACACACACACACACACACACACACACACACACACACACACCAGTAGGGCTGTCACGATTATGACATTTTACATGACAATTGAAAGGAGGCATATTAGATTAGACCAGGGGTTTTCAAACCTTTTTATACCACGACCCCATATTAGAAGGCAGTAAAATGCTACGATGACAATATAAGCTATGGAGGTGGTTCTGTACACATGTGTCCTGTTAACTGAAGCATTTAGCCAAAATATGTTGCTGAAACCACCGAATGTCTTTCCCCGACGCAACCTTTTTCTCCATCGCGTAACTGTTGCTACAAGTTAGTCTGGTTCACTGGTTGTCATCGGTTGTCTGTCGGTAACGTCACACCGCGGTCTAAATGTAACTCTGCGTGGGTACAGATGTAACCACTTGGATCCGGCACCCACTCGCTCCCGAATTGCTGTGGAGTAAAAGTACAATATTTGCCTTTTGAGATGTAGTGGAGTAGAAGTAAAAGGATTGAAATGTGGAAATATGCCTGTAAAGTGCTCTCTCTCTCTCTCTCTCTCTCTTTCTCTCCCCCACCCCCCCTCCCTCTTACGGTCAGTGGGACCATGGTGTCGGCGGAGGTGGAGGAAGTGGAGGTGGAGAATGGACGGAGGTTAAAGCCCGTCTCTGTCAGCTTTCCCCGGGGCAACACCATCCCTGGGCCCACCCCGGCTCACCTCCAGGTACAGGTCCTGTGCTGTAGACCAGTGGTTCTCAAACCTTTTCATGTCAAGGACCCCCATTTTGTCACTATAGCAGATCTTCTCCACCGTTCTAATTTCAAGGACCCGACCCAGTTTGATATGCATTAGGCGACAGACCCCCATTTAATGGCATTTCTATCTCTAGGCCCAATTTATATTGTAAATGTTAATTTAACTCTGAGAGTGTACAAATGGAACCAAATGAGTTAGGGTCCATTTGGTTCCATTTGTACACTCTCAGATTTACATACCCATAAGGGCCAATTTGTGTCCTACCCCTGGAACTCCTTCAAGGACCCCTTGGGGTTCACGGACCCCACTTCGAGAACCAATGCTTTAGACATTGAATTTTGGTTAGTAGGGACACGTGTTGGAGTGGTAATAAACCTGAGCTTATAAAGATATTATAGTTGTCACTACTCTACGACATTATGATTCAAGCAATGCATCCCAGAGCCTTTTTTATTTTCCAAACCTTGGATGCTGTTATATTCTCACTGATGTATTAGGCCACATGGGATGAACTATACCAGGTTTATGTAATACATTACTAGTTTCAAGTCAGGCATGTCTTATCACTTGAAGTATGACTGTTGGCCTTCTCTTCTAATATCGTCTCTGTTGGGTGGAAACCTCATATGTCCAAAATTGTTACTTTTCAGGATTCAAATTCAAAATTAGCTGATATACATGCTCAAAACGAGCTTGTGGATCTGCTACTTTTTATATTTTTTGTGTGGCAAAGTAGTATGATCAAGTAGGACATAATTTACGAGAGAAAGTTCCACTATAGAGATAAGCGGTTTCTGGCCGACAGCGACGATATACTGAATATATTATTTTTAAAAGACCTTTGAAAACCTTTTAAAATGACTCTTAGTGTGTCATTATTGCCACACTGCAGTACCAGAAGTCACCTCCGGAAGCCGCAGCATCATCTCTGGAGTGCACGCTGTCCCTCTGCTCACCTGTTCCTGTGTCCACATGTACCAGCATCACCTTCATCGACCACCTCCACAACAGGTGACATGATCAGCGTTGCCAGATTTTGGCGAGAGAAAAAGCTCTAAGCTCTAAAGATCTATGACGAGTAAGACTCCCTAATCGGGAGATAAGCGACCGTCACGTTGCATACACAAACTTCAGAAGGCAATCAGGAGGGAATATGGGAAATGGTACATATTCATGTTGATGACATGACTTCAGAGATACTGTGTACCGCTTTGCGTGATTTTAGGCCAAAATTTGTCGGGAGCAGTGTCCAAAAATGTGTTTTGCAAAAATCGGCCTGATGGTGTAGCTAGAAGAGGGCCATGTGAGAAATCAGGGGCGGAGGTTGTGATTTGCCATCCAAGGAGTGTGTGTGCAAAGTTTGGCATGGATAGGGCTAACGGTGCCAGAGATAAAAGTAGGGGCAAAAGTGTGATGTGATGTGACGTGACGTGACGTGACGTGACGGACAGACTGAGGGACGGACAGCCGGTGGAGCTTTTCATATGAAAACAAGCCCAAAAGAAGCGCAGTTATTGGGCCAGCACATAGACCACCAATGTTCTGACATCACTGCCGCTAGAGGGCGCTATCCCCCCGTTGTTATTTTTTGTGTTGTAATCCCTGTAGGGAGATCTTAGATCATGTCATTGCGACCGTAGGTCACTATATTTAGTATGAAAACGTGCTGCTCTTGTCCGTCTGTCTGTCACACCTCATGCTCCTTATATGGCCAAGACCGGGGCAGGAATTTCACGGCGGCCACGGCGGCCATGGCCGCCATTGCCCCTCTCTTTGGCTGTGTGCCCCTCGAAAAATTACATGCCCATGCGGCCACAGTGGCCGTGGTGCCCTGGTGCCCACAACAGTCCATTAACTTCATTTTAGCGTTTTTCCTCTGCGCAATTTTCCAGTCATTACTGTGACACCAGTGCCTGATTGGTTGAGCTGCTCACATGACAAGTAAGTACATTCGATTACAAGTTTTGTATGAGCCGTCGGAGTTCCATTGCGACACGGTGCATTGCGACACAAAAGCATCACCGGGCCAAACAGGACTTAAATCTAATGCAGAAATCTAGATGTGTGAATGAATGCCTTCAAACGGTGCTCTGCTGAGCTCAGGGACTGACACATTATGTCCATATATGGGCATTCCCAGATGATGCCCTGTTATGGCTACCACACTAATGCAATCCCTTTTATGTCAATATATTGAGATACCTATCAACAATAGGGATCTATGATGTCAGATGCCCATTTATGGACATATATTTTTATGTGGTCTTATGTGGTCTATGACGTCAGACATCTATGACGTCAGATGTCAGTCATCTCCATATTGGGGAAAATATGGACACATTTTGTCTAACTTAAACAACCAACCAGGTCTGTGATCGTTTTTGGTCAAAGTTGATCCCATGCCAAAGGGCCAGCGCTTTCTTGCCCAGCAGTCTGCTGATGTGTGCACACGCCCATGTGCACACGCCCATGTGCACACGCCCATGTGCGCGACCTCACCCCAAAGCTTCTTGACCTTATGGCGCGAAGCTTTAAGGGCGAACCGTGTTCCAAAAATAAACAAATCATCCGGGCATTCCTTTCAGGGGGGTGGCGCTGCATCTTTTATTATATTGTATTATATATACAATGTGTACACTGCTCCTCTGAGTGTGACTTGACGTTTAGGCGGAAACAGTGCTGTATGCATGCCGTGGTGGTTCTGTCCTGCTGCTCACTGTGTGTGCTCCTGTGACGTTGTTTAGGCAGAAACAGTTGTCTGATTTTCACAGTAAAATGTCACCCGCCCATGTTTAGCCACGCACACGGACTGTCAGCTGCCTTTAGTTCCGGGTTTGGTCATCAACTTAAATGATTCAAATAGAATCACAGATGGATTCATTGCAACTCTCAGATGTGCAAATCGGTTTTTAATAGGAATGATGTCAGTGGTTTGTGTTGTGTGACGTCAGACCAGAGCTCTGGTCGACCTGGATAAGATGTGACGCATTTTTTTTAAACCTCACATTTACTCTGGGTTCGACGAGAGAGTGAAGAAGGTCTTTTAAGTGCATAGTGTGTTGTGAGACTCAGAGAGACAGCGATATATAGAGACATAGAGGAGGAGAAAGAGATTGACAGAGAATTTATTAGTCTTTCCAGCCTGCAAGAGGCAAGGAAACCCCTTCCAAAAGTAGCAGTGGGTGGTGGCCACGAACCAATCTTCCAAGACACAGGTGTCCTGTTTTGAATGTCCATACGCCTTCACGTCTCGGTTCACCCTCCATGAAGACATGACGAGGAGCCGCGACAACCAAATGATGACAAATGGACAGCTGCCCTCATCTTCCTGTCAGACAATCACCAGCTGTGTAACCAGCCAGCAACAAAGAGACACCGACAATCCGAGATCTTGCGAGGACTTCAATGCAGCCATGATAAGTAAAGAAACATTTGATGACCTACACATGAAGGAAAACCTCTTATATGGTAAGAGTTTAATTGAGGTATCGGCACAGCTTGTCCAGCATGCCCACACAAAAGAAAAACCGTTCCAGCGTGTCCACAGTGGAGAAAAACGCTTTGTCTGTAAACAGTGTGACAAGGGTTTCATTAGCTTATCAGCTCTGAAGACACACCAGCGTATCCACAGTGGAGAAAAACCCTTTGTGTGTAAACAGTGTGGCAAGAGTTTCAGTCAGCTAAGTAACCTGAAGACACACCAGCGTGTCCATACTGGTGAAAAACCCTTTGTGTGTAAACAGTGTGACAAGGATTTCAGTCATTCGTTTCACCTGAAGACACACCAGCGTATCCACAGTGGAGAAAAACCCTTTGTGTGTAAACAGTGTGACAAGAGTTTCAGTACGCTAAGTAACCTGAAGTCACACCAGCATGTCCATACTGGTGAAAAACCCTTTGTGTGTAAACAGTGTGACAAGAGTTTCAGTCATTTGTGTCACCTGAAGATACACCAGCGTATCCACACTGGAGAAAAACCCTTTGTGTGTAAACAGTGTGACAAGAGTTTCAGTGAGTTAGGTACCCTGAAGAATCACCAGCGTGTCCACAGTGGGGAAAAGCCCTTTGTCTGTAAACAGTGTGACAAAGGTTTCAGTTTGTTATCAACTCTAAAGATACACCAGCGTACCCACACTGGAGAGAAGCCCTTTGTCTGTAAACAGTGTGACAAGAGTTTCAGTGATTTAAGTAACCTGAAGACACACCAGCATGTCCACAG
The DNA here is from genome assembly GCF_963921795.1 of Nannobrachium achirus. Classification (NCBI taxonomy): domain Eukaryota; kingdom Metazoa; phylum Chordata; class Actinopteri; order Myctophiformes; family Myctophidae; genus Nannobrachium; species Nannobrachium achirus. The sequence goes on along the minus strand of NC_137831.1, from coordinate 31,151,877 downwards.
TGGAGAAAAACCCTTCGTCTGTAAACAGTGTGACCATGGTTTCATTAAGTTATATAAGCTGAAGATACACCAGCGCATCCACAGTGGAGAAAAACCCTTTGTGTGTAAACAGTGTGACAAGGGTTTCAATAGGTTAGATCACCTGAAGTCACATCAGCTTGTCCACACAGGAGAAAAACCCTTTGTGTGTAAACAGTGTGACAAGGGTTTCAGTCAGCTAGGAAGCCTGAAGGGCCACCAGCGTATCCACAGTGGTGAAAAACCCTTTTTCTGTAAACGGTGTGACAAGGGTTTCAGTCAGCTAGGAAGCCTGAAGACTCACCAGCGTATCCACAGTGGTGAAAAACCCTTTGTCTGTAAACAGTGTGACAAGGGTTTCAGGGTGTTAGATAGCCTGAAGACACACCAGCGTGTCCACAGTGGAGAAAAAAAAACCTTCGCCAGTGTGACAAGGGTTTCAGTCAGAAAGGTAACCTGAAAAAACACCAGAGTGTCCACAGTGGAGAAAAGACCTTCCTGTCTACAGTGTGACAAGGGTTTCAGTGAGTGAGTTAGGGCCTCTGAAGATGCACCATGCAGCGTGTCCACACCACATAAGAGCTTCAATCAGTCACATATTCTGATGACAAACCATCATCTCCACACTTCACCAAATGAGTTGCCCACCAGATGGTGCTGACATGGAAATTTCCCTTTTTTTTGTATGTAAAATGCCATGGGTCCAGTGAGGCAGGTAGAGCTAAACAGGGTTTAAGGTTATAATAAGCCTAGTTTAGAATTCAGTGCTGCAAACAGCCTCAGCTTGTACTTGGCCCCGTCCACAACTCACGCTCCTCTCTGAAGCATAGACGACAAAACAATAACAACAACAACAACTAGAGATACTGATAGCAAAAATAGCTTACCTTTGCGATGTTATAGAAAATTATCTATGGATGATTTCCAAAAATAATCGTTTTCAATGAACACATATACATGTACTGTAGCCAAACTGACGGCAGGTGGAAGCCTTATGCAATGAATGGATGTGAAATGGCCCTCCTCTCTTTCCGTCCTTCAGAGCATAGAAATGCATAATCTACAGGTCCACAGAGAACAGCCAGGAAGTGAATTGAACATCCATTGATGTTTACGAGTGGTGGAGATTTGAAAGCAGCATTACGGGAGATGTTTTTGAGCTTACAGTCATCAAACAAGTTAAAATAACGGCCGTTCGTATTGGCAACGCGCCGCCGTCAGAAAAAAAGGCCTTCTATAAAGAGATTATTATAGACATTTTGGGGTAAAAGTGGCTAGCCTGACACTTCAGTCCGCACATCACCCCCCCCTGCTGGTGGGTGGTTTGTAGTGTGGACTGAAGCTGCACGTATTTTAATCTATTTCGAAGGCGCCTTTAGAGCGGGCGCTTTGAATGGGCCAATCAGGGTTGTATGCTTGGGGCACGTGGTGATTTCTCCCTCCTGCGCTCCGGTCCCAGCCCCCTCCAAACAGAGCTCTTCAGCTCACGTGAGACTCGCTCGTGGACTCTGATTGGTGTCCTCTGCCCACGTGAGAGTCTAGTGGACTCTGATTGGTCCGTGAAAACTGTCATGGCGGAGTCAGACTTGACTCGTATTATTTTAATAAACTATGAAATAGTGCCGTTTCTTCACGTTTTAATACCATTTTGCACTAACGTAAACATGCAGACATATAATATGTTATGAGAAATAACGTATTTTTGCAATGTCACGCCACGTCGCCGTCGCGTGTGTGTGTGTGTGTGTGCAGTGTGTGTGTGTGTGTGTGACGTCAATAGGCTTTAGCCCCCCCCCGCCGAAATAGATTGTCTGCCCGGAATTTCAGACTCTCTCCCCCCACGTAGTGTGGTGTGAGATGTCTGGCGCAGTCAGGCAAAAAAGTGGCCACCAGTTAATTTGACATAATTCAAGGGTGCTGAATTAGAAAAACATGGTTCTCAAGCGAAGTTTTTCGTTTTTGACCTTCACAAACTATGTATTGCTTCAATCTTTCTGTAACAAGGCAAGCAAGTGTCTATATCTATGTTCTGAGTTAATTAGATCTGTGGACCGACCCGTTAACTGTGATTAGCCTATATACAAATCAAAAAATGGACCAGTCGCCTGCCTGTCTCCCTGTGATTACATGCATCAAAGTAAATAGCCATGTGTACGTGCTTCTAAATGGCATTGCACTCGATCGCCCCCACACGCTGTTCTCAGTGTTTGCGACGCAATATACAGTATTTACACTAGTAAGACGCCTCAGAGCGACAAGGGCGAAGTCACGGCACAGTGATGTGGACATCAGGGCTGTGGACATCAGGGTTGTGGACATCAGGGATCTTCATATATGGGCATAACAGGGATTTGTTCCCCTGGCATCACAGGGATCTCCATATCACCATATATGGGCATAAAAGGGATTTGTTCCCCCTGGCATCACAGGGATTTCTCTAACAGGGCATCATTAATATTGATGACATCAGGGAACTCCATGTATGGGTATAAAAGGTATTCTGTGAGTGTGACATCACAGTGAAGCCAGAGCGCGATGTCTTAGCGGCAAACCCATTCTAGTAGAGTGGTTCCCCTGACATCACAGTGACATCAGAGCATGATAACATCATGATTACACATTTTTATGGCCTATGGGTTTGCCCATAGGCCGTAAAAATGTGTACAATCTGTACACTCTCTGAGTGTGACTTGACGTTTAGGCGGAAACAGTGCTGTATGCATGCTGTGGTGGTTCTGTCCTGCTGCTCACTGTGTGTGCTCCTGTGACATTGTTTAGGCAGAAACAGTTGTCTGATTTTCACAGTAAAATATCACCCGCCCATGTTTAGCCACGCACCGCCCGTACCCGCACCCACAAATTTATAATAGGGTTTATGCTATAACTTACTGCAAAAGAATGAAGTTTTATGACTATAGTACATTGCGCTGGTTTTCAACCGTCAAACACGGACTGCCACCTGCCTTTAGTTCCGGGTTTGGTCATCAACTTAAATGATTCAAATAGAATCACAGATGGATGAATTGAAACTGTCAGATGGGCAAATCGTTTTTTAATAGGAATGATGTCAGTGGTTTGTGTTGTGTGACGTCAGATCAGAGCTCTGGTCCACCTGGATAAGATGTGACGCATTTTTTTTAAACCTCACATTTACTCTGGGTTCGACGAGAGAGTGAAGAAGGTCTTTTAAGTGCATAGTGTGTTGTGAGACTCAGAGAGACAGCGATATATAGAGACATAGAGGAGGAGAAAGAGATTGACAGAGAATTTATTAGTCTTTCCAGCCTGCAAGAGGCAAGGAAACCCCTTCCAATTTACAGTCCAAGTAGCAGTGGGTGGTGGCCACGAACCAATCTTCCAAGACACAGGTGTCCTGTTTTGAATGTCCATACGCCTTCACGTCTCGGTTCACCCTCCATGAAGACATGACGAGGAGCCGCGACAACCAAATGATGACAAATGGACAGCTGCCCTCATCTTCCTGTCGGACAATCACCAGCTGTGTAACCAGCCAGCAACAAAGAGACACCGACAATCCGAGATCTTGCGAGGACTTCAATGCAGCCATGATAAGTAAAGAAACATTTGATGACCTACACATGAAGGAAAACCTCTTATATGGTAAGAGTTTAATTGAGGTATCGGCACAGCATGTCCAGCGTGCCCACACAAAAGAAAAACCTTTCCAGCGTGTCCACAGTGGAGAAAAACGCTTTGTCTGTAAACAGTGTGACAAGGGTTTCATTAGCTTATCAGCTCTGAAGACACACCAGCGTATCCACAGTGGAGAAAAACCCTTTGTGTGTAAACAGTGTGGCAAGAGTTTCAGTCAGCTAAATAACCTGAAGACACACCAGCGTGTCCATACTGGTGAAAAACCCTTTGTGTGTAAACAGTGTGACAAGGATTTCAGTCATTCGTTTCACCTGAAGACACACCAGCGTATCCACAGTGGAGAAAAACCCTTTGTGTGTAAACAGTGTGGCAAGAGTTTCGGTCAGCTAAGTTACCTGAAGACACACCAGCATGTCCATACTGGTGAAAAACCCTTTGTGTGTAAACAGTGTGACAAGCGTTTCAGTGATTTAGGTAACCTGAAGAAACACCAGCGTGTCCACACTGGAGAAAAACCCTTTGTGTGTAAACAGTGTGACAAGAGTTTCAGTGAGTTAGGTACCCTGAAGAATCACCAGCGTGTCCACAGTGGGGAAAAGCCCTTTGTCTGTAAACAGTGTGACAAAGGTTTCAGTTTGTTATCAACTCTAAAGATACACCAGCGTACCCACACTGGAGAGAAGCCCTTTGTCTGTAAACAGTGTGACAAGAGTTTCAGTGATTTAAGTAACCTGAAGACACACCAGCATGTCCACAGTGGAGAAAAACCCTTCGTCTGTAAACAGTGTGACCATGGTTTCGTTAAGTTATCAGCTCTGAAGATACACCAACGCATCCACAGTGGAGAAAAACCCTTTGTGTGTAAACAGTGTGACAAGGGTTTCAATAGGTTAGATCACCTGAAGAAACATCAGCTTGTCCACACTGGAGAAAAACCCTTTGTGTGTAAACAGTGTGACAAGGGTTTCAGTCAGCTAGGAAGCCTGAAGGACCACCAGCGTATCCACAGTGGGGAAAAGCCCTTTGTCTGTAAACAGTGTGACAAAGGTTTCAGTATGTTATCAACTCTAAAGATACACCAGCGTACCCACACTGGAGAGAAGCCCTTTGTCTGTAAACAGTGTGACAAGAGTTTCAGTGATTTAAGTAACCTGAAGACACACCAGCATGTCCACAGTGGAGAAAAACCCTTCGTCTGTAAACAGTGTGACCATGGTTTCATTAAGTTATCAGCTCTGAAGATACACCAGCGCATCCACAGTGGAGAAAAACCCTTTGTGTGTAAACAGTGTGACAAGGGTTTCAGTCTGAAAGGTAACCTGAAGACACACCAGCGTGTCCACAGTGGAGAAAAGACCTTCCTGTCTAAAGTGTGACAAGGGTTTCAGTGAGTGAGTTAGGGCCTCTGAAGATGCACCATGCAGCGTGTCCACACCACATAAGAGCTTCAATCAGTTACATATTCTGATGATAAACCATCATCTCCACACTTCACCAAATGAGTTGCCCACCAGATGGTGCTGACATGGAAATTTCAATTTTTTTTGTATGTAAAATGCCATTGGTCCAGTGAGGCAGGTAGAGCTAAACAGGGTTTAAGGTTATAATAAGCCTAGTTTAGAATTCAGTGCTGCAAACAGCCTCAGCTTGTACTTGGCCCCGTCCACAACTCACGCTCCTCTCTGAAGCATAGACGACAAAACAATAACAACAACAACAACTAGAGACACTGATAGCAAAAATAGCTTACCTTTGCGATGTTATAGAAAACATGTACTGTAGCCAAATTGACGGCAGGTGGAAGCCTTATGCAATGAATGGATGTGAAATGGCCCTCCCCTCTTTCCGTCCTTCAGAGCATAGAAATGCATAATCTACAGGTCCACAGAGAACAGCCAGGAAGTGAATTGAACATCCATTGATGTTTACGAGTGGTGGAGATTTGAAAGCAGCATTACGGGAGATGTTTTTGAGCTTACAGTCATCAAACAAGGTAAAATAACGGCCGTTCGTATTGGCAACGCGCCGCCGTCAGAAAAAAGGCCTTCTATAAGGAGATTATTATAGGCATTTTGGGGTAAAAGTGGCAACCAGTTAATTTGACATAATTCAAGGGTGCTGAATTAGAAAAACATGGTTCTCAAGCGAAGTTTTTCGTTTTTGACCTTCACAAACTATGTATTGCTTCAATCTTTCTGTAACAAGGCAAGCAAGTGTCTATATCTATGTTCTGAGTTAATTAGATCCGTGGACCGACCCGTTAACTGTGATTAGCCTATATACAAATCAAAAAATGGACCAGTCGCCCGCCTGTCTCCCTGTGATTACATGCATCAAAGTAAATAGCCATGTGTACGTGCTTCTAAATGGCATTGCACTCGATCGCCCCCACACGCTGTTCTCAGTGTTTGCGACGCAATATACAGTAGTATTTACACTAGTAAGACGCCTCAGAGCGACAAGGGCGAAGTCACGGCACAGTGATGTGGACATCAGGGCTGTGGACATCAGGGTTGTGGACATCAGGGATCTTCATATATGGGCATAACAGGGATTTGTTCCCCTGGCATCACAGGGATCTCCATATCACCATATATGGGCATAAAAGGGATTTGTTCCCCCTGGCATCACATGGATTTCTCTAACAGGGCATCATTAATATTGATGACATCAGGGAACTCCATGTATGGGTATAAAAGGTATTCTGTGAGTGTGACATCACAGTGAAGCCAGAGCGCTATGTCTTAGCGGCAAACCCATTCTAGTAGAGTGGTTCCCCTGACATCACAGTGACATCAGAGCATGATAACATCATGATTACACATTTTTATGGCCTATGGGTTTGCCCATAGGCCGTAAAAATGTGTACAATGTGTACACTGCTCTTCTGAGTGTGACTTGACGTTTAGGCGGAAACAGTGCTGTATGCATGCTGTGGTGGTTCTGTCCTGCTGCTCACTGTGTGCTCCTGTGACGTTGTTTAGGCAGAAACAGTTGTCTGATTTTCACAGTAAAATGTCACCCGCCCATGTTTAGCCACGCACCGCCCGTCCCCGCACCCACAAATTTATAATAGGGTTTATGATATAAATTACTGCAAAAGAATGAAGTTTTATGACTATAGTACATTTCACCGGTTTTCACCTGTCAAACACGGACTGTCAGCTGCCTTTAGTTCCGGGTTTGGTCATCAACTTAAATGATTCAAATAGAATCACAGATGGATTAATTGCAACTGTCAGATGTGCAAATCGGTTTTTAATAGGAATGATGTCAGTGGTTTGTGTTGTGTGACATCAGACCAGAGCTCTGGTCGACCTGGATAAGATGTGACGCATTTTTTTTTTAAACCTCACATTTACTCTGGGTTCGACGAGAGAGTGAAGAAGGTCTTTTAAGTGCGTAGTGTGTTGTGAGACTCAGAGAGACAGCGATATATAGAGACATAGAGGAGGAGAAAGAGATTGACAGAGAATTTATTAGTCTTTCCAGCCTGCAAGAGGCAAGGAAACCCCTTCCAATTTACATTCCAAGTAGCAGTGGGTGGTGGCCACGAACCAATCTTCCAAGACACAGGTGTCCTGTTTTGAATGTCCATACGCCTTCACGTCTCGGTTCACCCTCCATGAAGACATGACGAGGAGCCGCGACAACCAAATGATGACAAATGGACAGCTGCCCTCATCTTCCTGTCGGACAATCACCAGCTGTGTAACCAGCCAGCAACAAGGAGACACCGACAAACCGAGATCTTGCGAGGACTTCAATGCAGCCATGATAAGTAAAGAAACATTTGATGACCTACACATGAAGGAAAACCTCTTATATGGTAAGAGTTTAATTGAGGTATCGGCACAGCATGTCCAGCGTGCCCACACCAAAGAAAAACCTTTCCAGCGTGTCCACAGTGGAGAAAAACCCTTCATCTGTAAACAGTGTGACAAGGGTTTCATTAGCTTATCAGCTCTGAAGACACACCAGCGTATCCACAGTGGAGAAAAACCCTTTGTGTGTAAACAGTGTGGCAAGAGTTTCAGTCAGCTAAGTAACCTGAAGACACACCAGCGTGTCCATACTGGTGAAAAACCCTTTGTGTGTAAACAGTGTGACAAGGATTTCAGTCATTCGTTTCACCTGAAGACACACCAGCGTATCCACAGTGGAGAAAAACCCTTTGTGTGTAAACAGTGTGACAAGAGTTTCAGTACGCTAAGTAGCCTGAAGTCACACCAGCATGTCCATACTGGTGAAAAACCCTTTGTGTGTAAACAGTGTGACAAGGGTTTCAGTCATTTGTGTCACCTGAAGACACACCAGCGTATCCACACTGGAGAAAAACCCTTTGTGTGTAAACAGTGTGACAAGAGTTTCAATGAGTTAGGTAACCTGAAGAATCACCAGCGTGTCCACAGTGGGGAAAAGCCCTTTGTCTGTAAACAGTGTGACAAAGGTTTCAGTTTGTTATCAACTCTAAAGATACACCAGCGTACCCACACTGGAGAGAAGCCCTTTGTCTGTAAACAGTGTGTGACAAGAGTTTCAGTGATTTAAGTAACCTGAAGACACACCAGCATGTCCACAGTGGAGAAAAACCCTTCGTCTGTAAACAGTGTGACCATGGTTTCATTAAGTTATCAACTCTGAAGATACACCAGCGCATCCACAGTGGAGAAAAACCCTTTGTGTGTAAACAGTGTGACAAGGGTTTCAATAGGTTAGATCACCTGAAGTCACATCAGCTTGTCCACACGGGAGAAAAACCCTTTGTGTGTAAACAGTGTGACAAGGGTTTCAGTCAGCTAGGAAGCCTGAAGGGCCACCAGCGTATCCACAGTGGTGAAAAACCCTTTTTCTGTAAAAGGTGTGACAAGGGTTTCAGTCAGCTAGGAAGCCTGAAGACTCACCAGCGTATCCACAGTGGTGAAAAACCCTTTGTCTGTAAACAGTGCGACAAGGGTTTCAGGGTGTTAGATAGCCTGAAGACACACCAGCGTGTCCACAGTGGAGAAAAAAAAACCTTCACCTGTAAACAGTGTGACAAGGGTTTCAGTCAGAAAGGTAATCTGAAAAAACACCAGAGTGTCCACAGTGGAGAAAAGACCTTCCTGTCTACAGTGTGACAAGGGTTTCAGTGAGTGAGTTAGGGCCTCTGAAGATGCACCATGCAGCGTGTCCACACCACATAAGAGCTTCAATCAGTCACATATTCTGATGACAAACCATCATCTCCACACTTCACCAAATGAGTTGCCCACCAGATGGTGCTGACATGGAAATTTCCCTTTTTTTTTGTATGTAAAATGCCATTGGTCCAGTGAGGCAGGTAGAGCTAAACAGGGGTTAAGGTTATAATAAGCCTAGTTTAGAATTCAGTACTACAAACAGCCTCAGCTTGTACTTGGCCCCGTCCACAACTCACGCTCCTCTCTGAAGCATAGACGACAAAACAATAACAACAACAACAACTAGAGAAACTGATAGCAAAAATAGCTTACCTTTGCGATGTTATAGAAAATTATCTATGGATGATTTCCAAAAATAATCGTTTTCAATGAACACATATACATGTACTGTAGCCAAACTGACGGCAGGTGGAAGCCTTATGCAATGAATGGATGTGAAATGGCCCTCCTCTCTTTCCGTCCTTCAGAGCATAGAAATGCATAATCTACAGGTCCACAGAGAACAGCCAGGAAGTGAATTGAACATCCATTGATGTTTACGAGTGGTGGAGATTTGAAAGCAGCATTACGGGAGATGTTTTTGAGCTTACAGTCATAAAACAAGGTAAAAAAATGGCCGTTCGTATTGGCAACGCGCCGCCGTCAGAAAAAAGGCCTTCTATAAGGAGATTATAGGTATTTTGGGGTAAAAGTGGCAACCAGTTAATTTGACATAATTCAAGGGTGCTGAATTAGAAAAACATGGTTCTCAAGCTAAGTTTTTCGTTTTTGACCTTCACAAACTATGTATTGCTTCAATCTTTCTGTAACAAGGCAAGCAAGTGTCTATATCTATGTTCTGAGTTAATTAAATCCGTGGACCGACCCGTTAACTGTGATTAGCCTATATACAAATCAAAAAATGGACCAGTCGCCCGCCTGTCTCCCTGTGATTACATTGTAAACCTTGACAGAAGGTCGCGACCCCCTGAGGTCACGACCCCTGAAAGAGGTGTGTAAACTGCAAGACAGGCGGCCCTCCTCCGGGACCTTTTAAAACAAGCGTCACCACAGAAGTGTATGCTATGGAACTGCGGCCGCTTGTGGTAGGGAAAGAAGAGACAGCAAATCGTTTCCCTATGGTAATTTCAGGTCGTACCTAGTCCGGCCAGTGCCCTGGAGGGCCCTCCAGGGAAAAGCAACTGAAGCTCAGACCTAACCTGGTTACCACCGATAGACCCCTCAATAACTCCTCTCTCCCACTAGCTTAGTCCCATAACTCATGAAAGGGGCTAGGAGGAAATAATGTGAGAGGATTGTTATTGAGGATAAGGTAGAGGTTGAGAGGGCTCCTCAAAGTCTATCGACCTTTAACCTGTCCTACTCTCTCAATCTAGATATATGCAAAGATGTAAAGTTTCTGTCGATCCAAAACAACTGAGTACCCTACACAGATACACTGGATGGCGGAAGGAACTCAGGACACATCTCCTTGGACAGATGGCAATAATATATAAATGACCCTAAATTTGATTATTATCCTTTAAATATGGTGACTGTCACCCTTAAATTAAAAAAAACATTTTAGCGTGATATCACGCCGGTGGCGATGAAGGGGTTTAAAAACGTGACGTCATATCACGCCCGTGGCAGTTTAAAAAATGTGACGTCATATCACGCCGTGGCAGTGAAAGTGTTAGCCCTTAATGTCTGTAGGAAAATGACTGTAAACCTTAGCTGAATTATCTTAGGTAATATGTTAACACCCTCAGAATGCAACCCTACCGCGTGGGAGTCCAGAGATTGCGTATTCAATTCCTTCCACCATATGCAGTGTTAATATATATTCTCCTAATCCTTTTCAGCAACACGTATAATGAAATAAACCAAAGCACGATTCCCAATGCATTCACAACGTCAATGATCATGACATACTTCTAAAACATCAATTGCAAATATCCACCTATATGAGATGTGTGTGTATCAGTAAATGTACAGCCGTAGTGTGGTTCCTTTGCTTACCTCTCAGGGGCCACACGCGATACCTTTAGGAAGACCCTCTGATTCTTGTATAGTTGTCAACTCAGAGAATAGAAAGAAAGGGGACTGGAGAGGAAGGTTTGGTAAAAAAAGGCTTTTACACGCTTTTTATTTTATCAAGTTATATTATTTTTTGTCTTTAACGAAAAAGGAAAAAGGCCTTAAGGGCTTACAAGTAAAAGTTCAAAAATGAAAAAGTTTAAAAATCAAAAATGGATTACAAGGTTTAAATCATTAAAGTTATAAAAGTTACATTGCAGTAACTATGCTAAACATTTTTCACAATATTAGAACATTGAGCAAAGCAGATTATAATAGTGGCTATGAGCCTTTTCTATCCTATGCATCTCAGAAAAATACTAAGTGTAAAAAGAATCTAAGTATAATAAGAAGCTAAGAGTCACGGCCGAAGGGTACAAACGGGTGGTCTAGCCTCATAAGACAGAAGGTCAGAGAGTAAGGGACTTAATGCTACAAGTGAGCAGCCCTCGAGAAGACTGACTAGAAGCTGGCAACATCTCCCATTTATACCCCTTGCCCGAGAGCTTAACTGGGTCACCCGCCCACAAGATCATCTTCGCGGGAAACATATCAATATTTGAACAACCAAGACTCATTTTAACAGTCACATAAAAGTTGTACATTTATGTTTGTTCTTCCATAGTGATAGCCCGCTAATATGTTTGTCAAGCAAGGTGGAAAAACCCATCAATAGTCATATACTCAATTTAAAGCTAGATATATATTTGCTCCATATGTCGAAGGCCACTAAAGCTAGATATGGATGTTTGTCTCTTATGGCGCGGCCCGCCAAAAGCGTCTCACCACAAAGTCTGTCTGCAATTTTTGCAACCATTGCTATCTCGTGGCCTATTTACCTACGGACGTGAGGAGGCGAGCGCGATACCACAGCCTACTTGACTACGGAAATGAAGAGGCGTAAAAGCGTACGTTGTCGTGTACATTATCGCCGGCGCCCCATCGCCTAGATATTATTGCTGACAATATTCCATATTGTCGCTGGGGCCCCTCGCCTGTCGTTTTGAGATTGTGGTCAGGGCCCCTCGCTGAGTACCTTTTTTTATTGCTGACAGCCGAGTTTCCACTCAGGCGCCTCAGCCATAAAAACGGTTACATACGTTTAGTTTTCTGTGTCAACAACCCACAAAAGGTCAATCAATACAGTTATGAGTGGAAAATAGGTTGACAAGACCAGAGCACAGCATGTACAGTATGTCTCCTGCATTCAACATCTTTAGTAAACTCAGAGATGACAGTTTGAAAGATAGCTTTTCAGCACTTTATATTTCCTTTTGAAAATAGCCGATCTCCAAGCTCATGCCATTTTTTAATTCTGTCATTCCTGATGTCTATTCTATTTACATGAACAGTGATAACATAAAGGTCTTGACTACTTCTCATTTGTAAATCATATATAAGAAACCTTAACCTGTCAGTCCATCACTTTCTTTCACTTCACCCATTACTCATTGCAAAAGGTGCAGGCACAATCTTTAAGGATAAATCCTATTTTTTCTTTTGATCGATTTTTTTTATATCTTTTATCAATTGTTGCATTCTGTTTTTATATTTAGGCCTTTAGTCACCGTGCACAGCCCTGCATCGTACACCAGGTCGGGCCTTTTATCATGGTTACCGCTCCAAATATACGGTGCAAAGTTGAACACTCTGTTGGCTTATTTACTCGTCTCATTGCCTCTGATGGCTCCTATTGACACAAGGCCTATTAACCTTGTTTACACAAGGTTAGTCTGGTGAGACCTGCAAGGCACCTTCCTATGTTACTGCGAATGTATATCTATGCAACATTTAGAATCACTCGCACAACACTTTAACAGAAGGCCTCTCTCTCCAGGGAATTGTACCCTGAAAGTGCAAGCTTAAAATAATCATGGGGTGACCTGAATCGCCATTTTGGGACATAGTCAACAACATGCATCAAAGTAAATAGCCATGTGTACGTGCTTCTAAATGGCATTGCACTCGATCGCCCCCCACACGCTGTTCTCAGTGTTTGCGACGCAATATACAGTATTTACACTAGTAAGACGCCTCAGAGCGACAAGGGCGAAGTCACGGCACAGTGATGTGGACATCAGGGCTGTGGACATCAGGGTTGTGGACATCAGGGATCTTCATATATGGGCATAACAGGGATTTGTTCCCCCTGGCATCACAGGGATTTCTCTAACAGGGCATCATTAATATTGATGACATCAGGGAACTCCATGTATGGGTATAAAAGGTATTCTGTGAGTGTGACATCACAGTGAAGCCAGAGCGCGATGTCAGAGCGGCAAACCCATTCTAGTAGAGTGGTTCCCCTGACATCACAGTGACATCAGAGCATGATAACATCATGATTACACAAACCCATAGGCCGTAAAAATGTGTACAATGTGTACACTGCTCCTCTGAGTGTGACTTGACGTTTAGGCTGAAACAGTGCTGTATGCATGCCGTGGTGGTTCTGTCCTGCTGCTCACTGTGTGTGCTCCTGTGACGTTGTTTTAGGCAGAAACAGTTGTCTGATTTTCACAGTAAAATGTCACCCGCCCATGTTTAGCCACGCACCGCCCGTCCCCGCACCCACAAATTTATAATAGGGTTTATGCTATAACTTACTGCAAAAGAATGAAGTTTTATGACTATAGTACATTGCGCCGGTTTTCACCCGTCAAACACGGACTGCCACCTGCCTTTAGTTCCGGGTTTGGTCATCAACTTAAATGATTCAAATAGAATCACAGATGGATGAATTGCAACTGTCAGATGTGCAAATCGTTTTTTAATAGGAATGATGTCAGTGGTTTGTGTTGTGTGACGTCAGACCAGAGCTCTGGTCGACCTGGATAAGATGTGACGCATTTTTTTAAAACCTCACATTTACTCTGGGTTCGACGAGAGAGTGAAGAAGGTCTTTTAAGTGCATAGTGTGTTGTGAGACTCAGAGAGACAGCGATATATAGAGACATAGAGGAGGAGAAAGAGATTGACAGAGAATTTATTAGTCTTTCCAGCCTGCAAGAGGCAAGGAAACCCCTTCCAATTTACAGTCCAAGTAGCAGTGGGTGGTGGCCACGAACCAATCTTCCAAGACACAGGTGTCCTGTTTTGAATGTCCATACGCCTTCACGTCTCGGTTCACCCTCCATGAAGACATGACGAGGAGCCGCGACAACCAAATGATGACAAATGGACAGCTGCCCTCATCTTCCTGTCGGACAATCACCAGCTGTGTAACGAGCCAGCAACAAAGAGACACCGACAATCCGAGATCTTGCGAGGACTTCAATGCAGCCATGATAAGTAAAGAAACATTTGATGACCTACACATGAAGGAAAACCTCTTATATGGTAAGAGTTTAATTGAGGTATCGGCACAGCATGTCCAGCGTGCCCACACCAAAGAAAAACCTTTCCAGCGTGTCCACAGTGGAGAAAAACCCTTCATCTGTAAACAGTGTGACAAGGGTTTCATTAGCTTATCAGCTCTGAAGACACACCAGCGTATCCACAGTGGAGAAAAACCCTTTGTGTGTAAACAGTGTGGCAAGAGTTTCAGTCAGCTAAGTAACCTGAAGACACACCAGCGTGTCCATACTGGTGAAAAACCCTTTGTGTGTAAACAGTGTGACAAGGATTTCAGTCATTCGTTTCACCTGAAGACACACCAGCGTATCCACAGTGGAGAAAAACCCTTTGTGTGTAAACAGTGTGGCAAGAGTTTCGGTCAGCTAAGTTACCTGAAGACACACCAGCATGTCCATACTGGTGAAAAACCCTTTGTGTGTAAACAGTGTGACAAGCGTTTCAGTGATTTAGGTAACCTGAAGAAACACCAGCGTGTCCACACTGGAGAAAAACCCTTTGTGTGTAAACAGTGTGACAAGAGTTTCAGTGAGTTAGGTACCCTGAAGAATCACCAGCGTGTCCACAGTGGGGAAAAGCCCTTTGTCTGTAAACAGTGTGACAAAGGTTTCAGTTTGTTATCAACTCTAAAGATACACCAGCGTACCCACACTGGAGAGAAGCCCTTTGTCTGTAAACAGTGTGACAAGAGTTTCAGTGATTTAAGTAACCTGAAGACACACCAGCATGTCCACAGTGGAGAAAAACCCTTCGTCTGTAAACAGTGTGACCATGGTTTCGTTAAGTTATCAGCTCTGAAGATACACCAACGCATCCACAGTGGAGAAAAACCCTTTGTGTGTAAACAGTGTGACAAGGGTTTCAATAGGTTAGATCACCTGAAGAAACATCAGCTTGTCCACACTGGAGAAAAACCCTTTGTGTGTAAACAGTGTGACAAGGGTTTCAGTCAGCTAGGAAGCCTGAAGGACCACCAGCGTATCCACAGTGGGGAAAAGCCCTTTGTCTGTAAACAGTGTGACAAAGGTTTCAGTATGTTATCAACTCTAAAGATACACCAGCGTACCCACACTGGAGAGAAGCCCTTTGTCTGTAAACAGTGTGACAAGAGTTTCAGTGATTTAAGTAACAGTCAGCTAGGAAGCCTGAAGGACCACCAGCGTATCCACAGTGGGGAAAAGCCCTTTGTCTGTAAACAGTGTGACAAAGGTTTCAGTATGTTATCAACTCTAAAGATACACCAGCGTACCCACACTGGAGAGAAGCCCTTTGTCTGTAAACAGTGTGACAAGAGTTTCAGTGATTTAAGTAACCTGAAGACACACCAGCATGTCCACAGTGGAGAAAAACCCTTCGTCTGTAAACAGTGTGACCATGGTTTCATTAAGTTATCAGCTCTGAAGATACACCAGCGCATCCACAGTGGAGAAAAACCCTTTGTGTGTAAACAGTGTGACAAGGGTTTCAGTCTGAAAGGTAACCTGAAGACACACCAGCGTGTCCACAGTGGAGAAAAGACCTTCCTGTCTAAAGTGTGACAAGGGTTTCAGTGAGTGAGTTAGGGCCTCTGAAGATGCACCATGCAGCGTGTCCACACCACATAAGAGCTTCAATCAGTTACATATTCTGATGATAAACCATCATCTCCACACTTCACCAAATGAGTTGCCCACCAGATGGTGCTGACATGGAAATTTCCATTTTTTTTGTATGTAAAATGCCATTGGTCCAGTGAGGCAGGTAGAGCTAAACAGGGTTTAAGGTTATAATAAGCCTAGTTTAGAATTCAGTGCTGCAAACAGCCTCAGCTTGTACTTGGCCCCGTCCACAACTCACGCTCCTCTCTGAAGCATAGACGACAAAACAATAACAACAACAACAACTAGAGACACTGATAGCAAAAATAGCTTACCTTTGCGATGTTATAGAAAACATGTACTGTAGCCAAACTGACGGCAGGTGGAAGCCTTATGCAATGAATGGATGTGAAATGGCCCTCCCCTCTTTCCGTCCTTCAGAGCATAGAAATGCATAATCTACAGGTCCACAGAGAACAGCCAGGAAGTGAATTGAACATCCAATGATGATACACCAACACGGAGCTTTGTCATCAGCGCGTCATAGCTGGGGGCGGAGTCAAGCGTGGGGGAAATATTTAACAACCCCCATTAGTAGAATGGGGTTTTCCGTGTTTTCAAATCCGATTTTTTAATAGTATAGCGATGTATTAATTAATTGCAATGTCTTACATTGATTCCTTGGTTGCCAATGGACAAAAAATGATGCATTTAAAATTAAACAACTTTGGGATTAAATATTGTCTGATATTATTAAGGACAGGTCGCATCATCAAAGACCATGGGTTATCTAGACTATCCGTCTGATATTAGACACTGTTACATTTTTTTTTTATGATAAATTAAACTTATCGTATCAAAAAACGAAAAGCATTAATTAATCAATGGTGGTTATAGAGCACATTAAATGAATTCCAGTTGTCTACAGCCATTAACAGCTTGTTATCATGCAAGGATTTACACACTGACACAACGCAACACAACACAATCCTATCCTAAATAGTTTCAAACCTGCAGAAAATACTTTTAAACCGGCGTCGATCCTGCCATATATTCAAAGATCAGGTCTCTATCCTACTTGAACTCACTACGATGTGTTCTATAAACAACATTGACGACTTAACGACTGTTGTTTTTTGATATTAGAGTAAGTTTAATTGATCATATATTGTAATTGTGTCTCTACCAGGTGATTAAAGACATCATGTAAACAGGTTTTGTAGCATAGAGGGAAGAGGGGGACCACGGGTGCTTATATTGTGCAACTCTGACACATGCACGGGGGATAATCTGAGTCTGATTATAAACCACTTAATTACATTGATTCCTTACTGCAAATGCCTGGACAAAAAACTATCTGCAATAGCATCGGGATTAATTGTTGTCCTTATAGGACTGGTCGGATCAATGCCATGGTTATCTGACTGATTTAATCACCTGGTAAGAGACACACTTTCACATTTTCATGAACATGATCAATTACACTAATCACAATATCAAAAAACAAAGGCCATTAATTCAGCAATGATATTCATGGAACACGTACGGGAAGGACACAGGAGGAGGATGCCATTGTAAGTGTATTAGGCAATGGGAATGGATTTAGACCATATTCACGTTTCAAATCTATTGACGACTAATGGGCCTGGCTGTTGGATTTATATTGTGGCACGTTTAATTGATCATATCTCATATTAATATTAGTGTCTCTACCAGGATTGAAATGAACACTGCATGTGCAAACATGTTTTTTTTGTAACACAGGGAGTAGAGTAGATGGAGAGAAAAACAGATCTCCGATCTCATCTCATGGTTGTGTAACTTGGATAGCCTACAGAAACGACAGATCTCCAGTCAGTGCTTGTGTAATTTGCGGGGAATATATTAATCTGACTCTGATTACAAACCACTTGAACTCCGACTTCTATATCCTATATGCCAGGGAGAAGATAACCGGGGTCCAACCTATGTGCGAGCTTGTTGATTTTTGGCACGGCATAGATTGGCAAAAATAGATTTGGTGTAGTAGACTGAATATGTGGTCAACGTATAAAGAGTAAAATTGGGTCCCGTTTTATTCCAGAGGTTTTGATGAGGCAGGAGTAGTAGACGAGGTGGCGAGGTACAGTATAGCTCCGTGCTGCACAGCTGTGCGTTCAATCAATCAATCAGTCATCCATAATAGGCTTGTTATCTTAATAATAAGTGAACTTTACGACGGCGAGTGAACGATTGCGTTCCAGAAGTCCTTCTGATGGATTTTTCTTGGCTGTCTGAGTGTTTTATCGTCCAAAAAAATCGCTCTGAACGTGCTTAAAACGATAGTGTACTGTTTACGCTGTATTAACTCAATGGGGAAAGGCGGTTTGTTTTCCCCCACGCTCAAAGCGGATGTGACGTTTATGGGCGTTCCTTTCTAGCTCCGTGTTGGTGTATTACGAGTGGAGGAGATTTGAAAGCAGCATTACGGGAGATGTTTTTGAGCTTACAGTCATCAAACAAGGTAAAATAACGGCCGTTCGTATTGGCAACGCGCCGCCGTCAGAAAAAAGGCCTTCTATAAGGAGATTATTATAGGCATTTTGGGGTAAAAGTGGCAACCAGTTAATTTGACATAATTCAAGGGTGCTGAATTAGAAAAACATGGTTCTCAAGCTAAGTTTTTCGTTTTTGACCTTCACAAACTATGTATTGCTTCAATCTTTCTGTAACAAGGCAAGCAAGTGTCTATATCTATGTTCTGAGTTAATTAAATCCGTGGACCGACCCGTTAACTGTGATTAGCCTATATACAAATCAAAAAATGGACCAGTCGCCCGCCTGTCTCCCTGTGATTACATGCATCAAAGTAAATAGCCATGTGTACGTGCTTCTAAATGGCATTGCACTCGATCGCCCCCACACGCTGTTCTCAGTGTTTGCGACGCAATATACAGTATTTACACTAGTAAGACGCCTCAGAGCGACAAGGGCGAAGTCACGGCACAGTGATGTGGACATCAGGGCTGTGGACATCAGGGTTGTGGACATCAGGGATCTTCATATATGGGCATAACAGGGATTTGTTCCCCTGGCATCACAGGGATCTCCATATCACCATATATGGGCATAAAAGGGATTTGTTCCCCTGGCATCACAGGGATCTCCATATCACCATACTCTATATGGGCATAATAGGGATTTGTTCCCCCTGGCATCACAGGGAATTCTCTAACAGGGCATCATTAATATTGATGACATCAGGGAACTCCATGTATGGGTATAAAAGGTATTCTGTGAGTGTGACATCACAGTGAAGCCAGAGCGCGATGTCAGAGCGGCAAACCCATTCTAGTAGAGTGGTTCCCCTGACATCACAGTGACATCAGAGCATGATAACATCATGATTACACATTTTTATGGCCTATGGGTTTGCCCATAGGCCGTAAAAATGTGTACAATGTGTACACTGCTCCTCTGAGTGTGACTTGACGTTTAGGCGGAAACAGTGCTGTATGCATGCCGTGGTGGTTCTGTCCTGCTGCTCACTGTGTGCTCCTGTGACGTTGTTTAGGCAGAAACAGTTGATTTTCACAGTAAAATGTCACCCGCCCATGTTTAGCCACGCACCGCCCGTCCCCGCACCCACACATTTATAATAGGGTTTATGATATAAATTACTGCAAAAGAATGAAGTTTTATGACCAGTAAGACTCCCGAATCGGGAGATAAGCGACCATCAGGTCACGCTGTGACCTGACGGTCACGCTGTGGACCTGACGGTGATGTCAGCGAGTTGTGACATCACTTCCTGTACAGGGCGGCTACACGAAATGTGGATAACACTATATATGGAGTGTGACGATTCAAGGCATCTCGGTTAAGTTCTTACCGGACACCACTGCATCGGTTATCTCCATATATGGAGGGATGTGTTGGTTATCTCCATATCTGGAGATTCAACCTTCAACGATTTTGACATCTTGTTACTAATCTGTCGGTAGATAATGCCGGTCTTATATCACAGCCTCCACCTCTCACGTCATACGGGCAGCCATAGTTACACCTGGAATGTTGAATCTCCATATATGGAGATAACCTACGTATCACACAAAGTCTGACCTCACCAGCCCATACTTGGGCATGGACGACTTATATCTCCATATACGGAGATGGCCATATATGGAGATACGATGACATCACAGAGTCCACAGCTGATGATGTGGCGTGATAGGTTTTCATACTAAACTGCGACCTGACGGTCGCAATTATAGTACATTGCGCCGGTTTTCACCTGTCAAACACGGACTGTCAGCTGCCTTTAGTTCCGGGTTTGGTCATCAACTTAAATGATTCAAATAGAATCACAGATGGATTAATTGCAACTGTCAGATGTGCAAATCGGTTTTTAATAGGAATGATGTCAGTGGTTTGTGTTGTGTGACGTCAGACAAGAGCTCTGGTCGACCTGGATAAGATGTGACGCATTTTTTAAACCTCACATTTACTCTGGGTTCGACGAGAGAGAGAAGAAGGTCTTTTAAGTGCATAGTGTGTTGTGAGACTCAGAGAGACAGCGATATATAGAGACATAGAGGAGGAGAAAGAGATTGACAGAGAATGTATTAGTCTTTCCAGCCAAGGAAACGCCTTCCAATTTACAGTCCAAGTAGCAGTGGGTGGTGGCCACGAACCAATGTTCCAAGACACAGGTGTCCTGTTTTGAATGTCCATACGCCTTCACGTCTCGGTTCACCCTCCATGAAGACATGACGAGGAGCCGCGACAACCAAATGATGACAAATGGACAGCTGCCCTCATCTTCCTGTCAGACGATCACCAGCTGTGTAACCAGCCAGCAACAAAGAGACACCGACAATCCGAGATCTTGCGAGGACTTCAATGCTTGATGTAAGTGTTTTATTCCAAATGTGGCACCCCACAGACATATTTCCAGAAACAAAATCCCTTTCATGCCCATATATGGAGATTTCTGATGTCATCAATCCCAGGCCCTGTAAAAAACATGGTTGCTATGGTATGAGCAACTTATGTCTCCATATATGGAGATTCAACTTCAATGAGTAACCATGGCAAACTGTCAACTGCCCGTATGTCTTGATAATTGGTAAAACAAACTTTTGGCCTATTTGTGGAGATAAGCGACCAACGGTCGCTTATCTCCCGATTAGGGAGTCTTACTGGTAAGTAAAGAAACATTTGATGACCTACACATGAAGGAAAACCTCTTATATGGAAAGAGTTTAATTGAGGTATCGGCACAGCATGTCCAGCGTGCCCACACCAAAGAAAAACCTTTCCAGCTTGTCCACAGTGGAGAAAAACCCTTCATCTGTAAACAGTGTGACAAGGGTTTCATTAGCTTATCAGCTCTGAAGACACACCAGCGTATCCACAGTGGAGAAAAACCCTTTGTGTGTAAACAGTGTGGCAAGAGTTTCAGTCAGCTAAGTAACCTGAAGACACACCAGCGTGTCCATACTGGTGAAAAACCCTTTGTGTGTAAACAGTGTGACAAGGATTTCAGTCATTCGTTTCACCTGAAGACACACCAGCGTATCCACAGTGGAGAAAAACCCTTTGTGTGTAAACAGTGTGACAAGAGTTTCAGTACGCTAAGTAACCTGAAGTCACACCAGCATGTCCATACTGGTGAAAAACCCTTTGTGTGTAAACAGTGTGACAAGGGTTTCAGTCATTTGTGTCACCTGAAGACACACCAGCGTATCCACACTGGAGAAAAACCCTTTGTGTGTAAACAGTGTGACAAGAGTTTCAATGAGTTAGGTAACCTGAAGAATCACC
The DNA here is from genome assembly GCF_963921795.1 of Nannobrachium achirus. Lineage (NCBI taxonomy): Eukaryota > Metazoa > Chordata > Actinopteri > Myctophiformes > Myctophidae > Nannobrachium > Nannobrachium achirus. The sequence continues at coordinate 31,130,267 of NC_137831.1, read as the reverse complement.
AGCGTGTCCACAGTGGGGAAAAGCCCTTTGTCTGTAAACAGTGTGACAAAGGTTTCAGTTTGTTATCAACTCTAAAGATACACCAGCGTACCCACACTGGAGAGAAGCCCTTTGTCTGTAAACAGTGTGACAAGAGTGTCAGTGATTTAAGTAACCTGAAGACACACCAGCATGTCCACAGTGGAGAAAAACCCTTCGTCTGTAAACAGTGTGACCATGGTTTCATTAAGTTATCAACTCTGAAGATACACCAGCTCATCCACAGTGGAGAAAAACCCTTTGTGTGTAAACAGTGTGACAAGGGTTTCAATAGGTTAGATCACCTGAAGTCACATCAGCTTGTCCACACGGGAGAAAAACCCTTTGTGTGTAAACAGTGTGACAAGGGTTTCAGTCAGCTAGGAAGCCTGAAGGGCCACCAGCGTATCCACAGTGGTGAAAAACCCTTTTTCTGTAAACGGTGTGACAAGGGTTTCAGTCAGCTAGGAAGCCTGAAGACTCACCAGCGTATCCACAGTGGTGAAAAACCCTTTGTCTGTAAACAGTGCGACAAGGGTTTCAGGGTGTTAGATAGCCTGAAGACACACCAGCGTGTCCACAGTGGAGAAAAAAAAACCTTCGCCTGTAAACAGTGTGACAAGGGTTTCAGTCAGAAAGGTAATCTGAAAAAACACCAGAGTGTCCACAGTGGAGAAAAGACCTTCCTGTCTACAGTGTGACAAGGGTTTCAGTGAGTGAGTTAGGGCCTCTGAAGATGCACCATGCAGCGTGTCCACACCACATAAGAGCTTCAATCAGTCACATATTCTGATGACAAACCATCATCTCCACACTTCACCAAATGAGTTGCCCACCAGATGGTGCTGACATGAAAATTTCCCTTTTTTTTTGTATGTAAAATGCCATTGGTCCAGTGAGGCAGGTAGAGCTAAACAGGGTTTAAGGTTATAATAAGCCTAGTTTAGAATTCAGTGCTACAAACAGCCTCAGCTTGTACTTGGCCCCTTCCACAACTCACGCTCCTCTCTGAAGCATAGACGACAAAACAATAACAACAACAACAACTAGAGATACTGATAGCAAAAATAGCTTACCTTTGCGATGTTATAGAAAATTATCTATGGATGATTTCCAAAAATAATCGTTTTCAATGAACACATATGTACTGTAGCCAAACTGACGGCAGGTGGAAGCCTTATGCAATGAATGGATGTGAAATGGCCCTCCCCTCTTTCCGTCCTTCAGAGCATAGAAATGCATAATCTACAGGTCCACAGAGAACAGCCAGGAAGTGAATTGAACATCCATTGATGTTTACGAGTGGTGGAGATTTGAAAGCAGCATTACGGGAGATGTTTTTGAGCTTACAGTCATCAAACAAGGTAAAATAACGGCTGTTCGTATTGGCAACGCGCCGCCGTCAGAAAAAAGGCCTTCTATAAGGAGATTATTATAGACATTTTGGGGTAAAAGTGGCAACCAGTTAATTTGACATAATTCAAGGGTGCTGAATTAGAAAAACATGGTTCTCAAGCGAAGTTTTTCGTTTTTGACCTTCACAAACTATGTATTGCTTCAATCTTTCTGTAACAAGGCAAGCAAGTGTCTATATCTATGTTCTGAGTTAATTAGATCCGTGGACCGACCAACGAACTGTGATTAGCCTATATACAAATCAAAAAATGGACCAGTCGCCCGCCTGTCTCCCTGTGATTACATGCATCAAAGTAAATAGCCATGTGTACGTGCTTCCAAATGGCATTGCACTCGATCGTCCCCACACGCTGTTCTCAGTGTTTGTGACGCAATATACAGTATTTACACTAGTAAGACGCCTCAGAGCGACAAGGGCGAAGTCACGGCACAGTGATGTGGACATCAGGGCTGTGGACATCAGGGTTGTGGACATAAGGGATCTTCATATATGGGCATAACAGGGATTTGTTCCCCTGGCATCACAGGGATCTCCATATCACCATATATGGGCATGAAAGGGATTTGTTCCCCTGGCATCACAGGGATCTCCATATCACCATACTGTATATGGGCATAATAGGGATTTGTTCCCCCTGGCATCACAGTGATTTCTCTAACAGGGCATCATTAATATTGATGACATCAGGGAACTCCATGTATGGGTATAAAAGGTATTCTGTTAGTGTGACATCACAGTGAAGCCAGAGCGCGATGTCAGAGCGGCAAACCAATTCTAGTAGAGTGGTTCCCCTGACATCACAGTGACATCAGAGCATGATAACATCATGATTACACATTTTTATGGCCTATGGCAGGGGTCCTCAAATACAAATCTTGAAGGTCCACAAATATGTTTTTGAAACAGGTCCGGGTCCGGGGAAAAATAAATTATATATATATATATATATATATATATATATATATATATATATATATATAGGTCTATATATATATATATATATATATGCCCGTCTGGCAAGTACAGTTCATGTCCTACTTGCCCTCAGGTCATGGCCACTTGCCCTCATAAATTAATTAGGGATCCCTTTCATACATTATTTTACATTGGCTAATGTTTTTTTTTAGTAGTTTGTTGATGCAGTAATGGTCTTTTTCTGTTTCTTTTGTATTAAAAGGGTGTTAAGTCCTTAATTATGACTTCACTTTCATCTGGCCTGGGGACTCCTCCAAAATCATTTGGGGTCTTATTTGACCCACAAGTTGACTCACTTGACTAAAGAGTAACAACCCGTTGAAGGGAGAACAGAATGTAATAAATCAAGGTGGAGCAGAGATATTTATTTTACGAAAATGATTTGTTTGCGCCAGTATTTGTTTCTTTTAGCAAACTGGGATAATCTTCGAATGATTTATGCTTGTGTCGCAACGTGAATATCGATCCGAAAACGAGGTGTCGCGCGTCGGAGACGATGCGGAACGTGGCTCACTCCTATACCGAGTAATGCGTGTGGCTCGCAGTTGGCTTTGCTGCATGGCTCGCTGGCTGCAAATCCATGGAGAAAGAGAGGCAGCCATGGCTGTGGCACCTCGCGAAAACTCTCTGGAGAGAAGATTATAATCCTCATCCTGCAAACGTATTCACGTTGATGTTGTGCTTGTGCGCGAATGAAACCCACAACTAGTTTACAGTCTGCAGCTAATCGCTGCTGCTGCGTTCTCCCTGCCTCGAAAGCTTCCGCACTCCGCCGTCTGTGAAATGAACAGAGGCAGCGCGTCGTTGTCATAGAGATGACAACCCATAATAGTTTATGCCCCGGCATCAGCCAATCAGCGTGGCGTTCTCTCTCTCTCTCTCGCACACAGACTTCAGAGCGCATGCAATGAAGTGGAATACAATGAGAAGTGGAAACAAAACGGAGATTTTTTTTTTCTTTTTTCTTTTTTATAATTCGTCCTGGGTCCGGTCGGCGGTGCCTCGCGGTCCGGACGTGGACCGCGGTCCGCCTATTGAGGACCCCTGGCCTATGGGTTTGCCCATAGGCCGTAAAAATGTGTACAATGTGTACACTGCTCCTCTGAGTGTGACTTGACGTTTAGGCGGAAACAGTGCTGTATGCATGCCGTGGTGGTTCTGTCCTGCTGCTCACTGTGTGCTCCTGTGACGTTGTTTAGGCAGAAACAGTTGATTTTCACAGTAAAATGTCACCCGCCCATGTTTAGCCACGCACCGCCCGTCCCCGCACCCACAAATTTATAATAGGGTTTATGATATAGATTACTGCAAAAGAATGAAGTTTTATGACTATAGTACATTGCGCCGGTTTTCACCTGTCAAACACGGACTGTCAGCTGCCTTTAGTTCCGGGTTTGGTCATCAACTTAAATGATTCAAATAGAATCACAGATGGATTAATTGCAACTGTCAGATGTGCAAATCGGTTTTTAATAGGAATGATGTCAGTGGTTTGTGTTGTGTGACGTCAGACCAGAGCTCTGGTCGACCTGGATAAGATGTGACGCATTTTTTTTAAACCTCACATTTACTCTGGGTTCGACGAGAGAGTGAAGAAGGTCTTTTATGTGCATAGTGTGTTGTGAGACTCAGAGAGACAGCGATATATAGAGACATAGAGGAGGAGAAAGAGATTGACAGAGAATTGATTAGTCTTTCCAGCCTGCAAGAGGCAAGGAAACCCCTTCCAATTTACAGTCCAAGTAGCAGTGGGTGGTGGCCACGAACCAATCTTCCAAGACACAGGTGTCCTGTTTTGAATGTCCATACGCCTTCACGTCTCGGTTCACCCTCCATGAAGACATGACGAGGAGCCGCGACAACCAAATGATGACAAATGGACAGCTGCCCTCATCTTCCTGTCAGACAATCACCAGCTGTGTAACCAGCCAGCAACAAGGAGACACCGACAAACCGAGATCTTGCGAGGACTTCAATGCAGCCATGATAAGTAAAGAAACATTTGATGACCTACACATGAAGGAAAACCTCTTATATGGTAAGAGTTTAATTGAGGTATCGGCACAGCATGTCCAGCGTGCCCACACCAAAGAAAAACCTTTCCAGCGTGTCCACAGTGGAGAAAAACCCTTCATCTGTAAACAGTGTGACAAGGGTTTCATTAGCTTATCAGCTCTGAAGACACACCAGCGTATCCACAGTGGAGAAAAACCCTTTGTGTGTAAACAGTGTGGCAAGAGTTTCAGTCAGCTAAGTAACCTGAAGACACACCAGCGTGTCCATACTGGTGAAAAACCCTTTTTGTGTAAACAGTGTGACAAGGATTTCAGTCATTCGTTTCACCTGAAGACACACCAGCGTATCCACAGTGGAGAAAAACCCTTTGTGTGTAAACAGTGTGACAAGAGTTTCAGTACGCTAAGTAGCCTGAAGTCACACCAGCATGTCCATACTGGTGAAAAACCCTTTGTGTGTAAACAGTGTGACAAGGGTTTCAGTCATTTCTGTCACCTGAAGACACACCAGCGTATCCACACTGGAGAAAAACCCTTTATGTGTAAACAGTGTGACAAGAGTTTCAATGAGTTAGGTAACCTGAAGAATCACCAGCGTGTCCACAGTGGGGAAAAGCCCTTTGTCTGTAAACAGTGTGACAAAGGTTTCAGTTTGTTATCAACTCTAAAGATACACCAGCGTACCCACACTGGAGAGAAGCCCTTTGTCTGTAAACAGTGTGACAAGAGTTTCAGTGATTTAAGTAACCTGAAGACACACCAGCATGTCCACAGTGGAGAAAAACCCTTCGTCTGTAAACAGTGTGACCATGGTTTCATTAAGTTATCAACTCTGAAGATACACCAGCGCATCCACAGTGGAGAAAAACCCTTTGTGTGTAAACAGTGTGACAAGGGTTTCAATAGGTTAGATCACCTGAAGTCACATCAGCTTGTCCACACGGGAGAAAAACCCTTTGTGTGTAAACAGTGTGACAAGGGTTTCAGTCAGCTAGGAAGCCTGAAGGGCCACCAGCTTATCCACAGTGGTGAAAAACTCTTTTTCTGTAAACGGTGTGACAAGGGTTTCAGTCACCTAGGAAGCCTGAAGACTCACCAGCGTATCCACAGTGGTGAAAAACCCTTTGTCTGTAAACAGTGCGACAAGGGTTTCAGGGTGTTAGATGGCCTGAAGACACACCAGCGTGTCCACAGTGGAGAAAACCCCTTCGTCTGTAAACAGTGTGGCAAGGGTTTCAGTCAGAAAGGTAACCTGAAAAGACACCAGAGTGTCCACAGTGGAGAAAAGACCTTCCTGTCTACAGTGTGACAAAGGTTTCAGTGAGTGAGTTAGGGCCACTGAAGATGCACCATGCAGCGTGTCCACACCACATAAGAGCTTCAATCAGTTACATATTCTGATGATAAACCATCATCTCCACACTTCATCAAATGAGTTGCCCACCAGATGGCGCTGACATGGAAATTTCCCCTTTTTTTTGTATGTAAAATGCCATGGGTCCAGTGAGGCAGGTAGAGCTAAACAGGGTTTAAGGTTATAATAAGCCTAGTTTAGAATTCAGTACTACAAACAGCCTCAGCTTGTACTTGGCCCGGATCCACAACTCACGCTCCTCTCTGAAGCATAGACGACAAAACAATAACAACAACAACAACTAGAGATACTGTTCCTACGAAACAGTGTGGGCTCGCTTGTAAAAAAAATGTTTTAAAAAGAAAAAAAAAAAAGAAAAAAAATCCTAATTAAATACATTGTTATTCTTTTATATGTTATGTTTAAAAAAAGTTAAATAAATATAAATATGTTTATATAGGTGATTGGCTGTTGTTGCTTTGTTGAATATAGAAAATAACATTGTTTAAAAATGAAGGTCATCATTTTATAATTAATTAAATACTGTAATGGTAATGTATGTTGCCAACGTGACTATATTCTGCAGTGTGCTAACTGTCATGTGAAGCTCAACCAATACACCAGCTCCCAGATTTTTTTTCCACCAATTGCGCCTCATTGGCTAAGGGTCCTGCCTTTGTACTGTCTGCGGCACAAAGAATTGGCAGAAATATGCCAACTGTATGCGGCGGAAATATGCGGCAGAACTCACTATGTTCTCGCCTTCGGCGAGCACACAACTAGCAAAGATGCAATTCGGGGAATTGCAAGTGTGGTTGAACTCAATGGACTTATTATTACTCTATAATGCAGATGTCACCAAGAATGCTTCTTCTTGATTGGCTAAGTTGACTGTAATAAACTTTGGCCGGACTAGAACAATAGTCTGTAAATCAATGGGAAAAATATAGTTAGGCTTAGAGCAGTGGGGTCCTGATGACAGTGAGGTGAAAAACACACTGAGTACAATCAGGGGCATAGTTCCGCCGATTTAAAATGATTCCAATACGGAACTAAAACTTCCTATGATTGGCCGCTAGTTGCGCTGTTTCACCCCCCCGGCCGATCGCAAAAAGAATTGTTCTCCATTGGACCCCATTCATTTTCCCCTTTCGTTTTCTAACCTTAATTAACATTTTCATAAATACTTTATGGTTCCTATCGCTAGTTAAAAATTGCCTTTCAATCACGATGATATGCGTTTTGTGAAAATAAGGTCCCATTTATGTTAAAATTGATGATAAAGTTGTGGGGGTGTGGCCAACTAAGCGATACCAGCCGGCTGTGTTCTTCGTTTGCTGTATTTCGGGAGGCTCTGACCACATTCTCCCATGTATCTCAGCGGTTGCACGTGACCGTTGGCAGCCAATAGCATCCTCTGGTGCTTTTACGATCTATGATTGGCGACACCCATGCCAAGGACCCAAAATGCGTCATTTGCGCTGCATAGAAACCAATGGCTTCGCTTTGTCCATATATTTTACAGTCTATGAGTAAGTACATTGCTGTAATCGCCGGTTGCCATGGAAACCGCCGTTTTTTCCGTATTTCGGAGGCTCGGAGTAAAAAGTAAATGTAATCCGAGTATTTCCTTATTTAATTATTGAGTGAAAGAAATAATCTTCTTTAACTCAGAACAGAAAAATTACAATCGCGGTCATCATTGCTTTTGTAACGGCCGGTAGAGAGGAGCGACTAATTTAATAATGATAACTAGAAAGATGCAGTTCGGGAATTGCGAGTGTGGTTGCATATTTATTGCCTGGAGAATGCTTCTTCTTGATTGGATATGTAGACCGTAATAATTTTGCTGCTTCCTGATTGGCTATGTTGACCGTAATAATCCGGACTAGAACTGGTTGCCCAAAATAATAATCTATCTATTAAACCAGCAAACTCACACTCTAACACTCAGGCTTATCTACGTTTATCTATTCACTCGCTTCAGCAACTGATCCCAAAGTTCACATGGTATTGGCCATTAGCATTATACCAACGGTGACGGAGCCCGAATTTCATTTCTCCCAAATTAAAGCTGTTTATTAGCGTTTTCTTAGCCTGTTGTCAGGGTTACGGTCCGTTCCTCCAGGCCATGGGATCTGTAGCCCCACACACACACCCCTCTCTCTCACAGTTAGAAATGTGCATTCTATCTATCTCTCTCTCTCTCTCTCTCTCTCTCTCTCTCTCTCTCTCGCTTTTACCAGGTGCGTTTGATGTGTGTCTCATCTTCCAACGGGTATGAAAAAACTATGTGGAGCAAGCGCATTCATACTTCTATTCACCTAAATTCGCTGTTCAATTATTTGTATCCATCATAAATGTACACTCCTCCATGAGCTGCTCCTTACATTATGATGCTCCCACATATTCTCACGCACGGACCAGTTACAGTAACTTTCCCCACAACCCACACTCTGCACATATTTTGGAGCACATATCTTCGAACGGGTAAGGTCTAGTAATGTAATAATTAATAAAAAACTATCTTTTATTAGATTATTTTAAAGAATTGCGAGTGACCTTAATAAATTTTGGCCGGACTTAACCTCGCCCACCAGGCTTTCTGAGGGAAAGCCTGGTGATCATTAATAACAGGCGGTTTGATCCGGTCTAGGCGGAAACCACTAGCCGAAGAAGCGGCGTCGCTTTGTTTTGGTTCCCTCCGTTTGTTTCCCCAATCCCTATTAAAATGCTCGAGTAGCCTAGTGTAGTCTTGCCAGTCGCTACGAATTGGACTAAAAGATGCATATCCCAAACACATTTTTCAAAAGCTACACCGCATCAATGAGTTTATTAGGTAGGCCCTAAAAGTATGTCCTTGAGCACAGGGGAATTATTTTGGGTTAAAACTGAATCCGCTTTGATAGTTCTGGCAAATTGTGGTCCTTTGAGTACTACAACATGACGTAAAGTGGTTTCCTCTCCCGACCGGATCAAACCTCGAAAAGTGAAGTGATCCCAGACTAGGCCGGACTAGAACAATAGTCTGGTTGCCCTACTGGCAACCACACTAACTAGAAATGCACTCTGTCGAGGTGCCAACTTGCCCCTCACATACAAGCAGGCCACACATGGCTTACTTGTGCACAAGCAGAGTGCGCCACGAGGTGTGCGCTGATGGCCTCATTGGCTGCCTCACTGGCCGTCCATGGGCATTCCAAGATATTCCTTGTATTTATTAGTGAATACATTTTCCCCATTGACTTCAATGGGGGAAATTAAATGGTATTTCCAATTGCATCTTTCTAGTTATAATATAAATGGTAAGAAGGAATTCAGCTCCCAGTGGATTCTGACCATAAGGCCACTAAACCGCTCCATAAGGCTAGTCCACTTGATCGTGATTGGAGGAAGGCCCCTGAGGCCTGTCACCTACATGAAAACTGAAACTGGAACTTGAATGAAATTACCTACCCTGCCTTTAACTTCCAGGAATGTGTGTATGTCTGTCTGTCCTCGGTTTTTGCCCAAATATGGAGATGACATAGATGACTGACATCACAGATCAATTTCTAAATCTTGCATCATTGCACTGGTGGTTTAGTGGTAGAATTCTCACCTGCCACACGGGAGCCCCGGGTTCGATTCCCGGCCAATGCATCCCTTTATTTTCAACACTGATCAAGTTTGAGCAGGCTTTTCTGAAATCCGTTTTTGCAATCCGATTCTGAGATATATTGCGTGAAACTTTGGTAAAGTGTGAGGCTGGAATGTAGCCATGTGGTCATCCAAATCAGTAATGGTCATCCTCCGGGAAGCATGTGCTCATTACGTTTTGAAAGAAAGGAATGGATCGTGTGACTGATTGGTCTGTAGATGGCAGCTTCCAGGATATACATACTGTAAGTGTATCTCTCTTCTTCCTGGCTCTCAAAATGACTAACTAGCCTACATCTCTGTGTGTCTGTTATGTCTTTGTATGCTTGATGTGTAGCGTACATTTTCCTACACTTCCCTTTTTTGGAGATCTGTGCTCATACACACATACACGGACAGAACGGCCCATACAAGGTGATATATGCACATGTATCGTGTTTGATACCATTCGCACATGTGCAATTTTTATTTTATTTTAATATTAACAGTCCAGGAAGGTAGAGTTTTGTAACCGCGTATGTTTTTGGTGTTTATTTTTAGGTACGTTAGTTTGTATTTTTGGAGGTTGTTCGGTTTGTTTTTTGGCTGTAGGTACCCAGATGTCAATACTTTGACTAACAACAATAAATAGTTATTGGACTTAACCAGTGGGGTTCCTTAATTGGGGCCAGATGAATGAAGATATTTATGAATGGTTTTGTAGTCACCGTCAATTCACTTCTAGGGTACATCTAATAAGATCACACAGGTTTGGGGAGAGAATTTAATGTCAAAACCTGATTTCTATCAAGCAGTTTACCTGAGATTTCCCTAATGCATATCCTTGTACAGTATATCTCTGTGTATGGATTTTGGGTGTGATATATTGTAAATGCTGCGAGGCTGGTGCAGTGAATGCCTCTCTTGATGGTAGACACCTGCTCCAGAGGTGTCGTGGGTCTATTTCAGTGGTTGTCAAAGTGGGTGCCATGGTGCAAGTCCAGTAGTGCTGCAGAATTCTTTGATAGTATTTGGAATTCATCAATATCACTTAAGTTAAAGCACTTAAACCCTCTATCCTCCAAGCCAAAAGTAGACGATCTACAAGCTCACGCGTCACAACGCATCGTGAGCTTGTAGATCGGCTGGTTTTGATGACTTTTCCCCCAGAATAGGGATGCTGGGGTTCAAGTGGCTAAATGTCAAGTATGAAGTTATTATCAATCTGTCGTAATGGAAACTACTATTCCCAAGTTTTTCTCGTGACACATACTGTATCTTAGGGGGGAAAGATTTGCATATTAAATATGTAGATTTTACTAAAAATATAATAACACATGTAAATACACCAGTGCTAGGAAGCCACTGGCATGCCACTGGTACATTGTCTACTTATATTGATTTATTGACTTGAACTCTCTCCCTCATAGGGATGGGACAATATGAAGAAGAAGAAATTGTGATTTACAATATTATCACAATAATCAAAATATCCCCAACATCCATTATCCTGGGGCAGAATGTTTGCCAAAAAATAGCAGATCTACAAGCTTACAACGCGATGCGTATCGGATATGCGGCTCGGCAAATAAAAGGTCCCAGTGCATGACAGAGGTTAATTTCACTGTTAAGAACGTTTTGTTGCCAAGCTCAACGTTGGGCATTTAGACCTATACATGGAGCGAACCTGTTTGGCCTAACATGGAGATGTGGAGAACACTACATATGGAGATAGTCCATTCCATCATGTCATATGGGACTACCGTCATAGACAGTAGCCATTTGTTAGGCCGGAGTCAATGGCAACCAGGTATGAACGGCATACGTGTCAGACTGACGTCACCAATATGATGTCAGATGAACGTATATAAACCGGCCGAGATTGGGCCAGATTCCAGAGACTCGACTCCAGTTGATCATAGGAAGAATCACTAAGCACAGCAATCTCGATAGACCCCAGTAGAGAACTATACCCAAAGGGATAGGACGGGCTAGTTATTGAAAGAGTCCTAACAGACATTCGTCAGAGGTTCTGCCGGAGAGAAACGAACTTGCGTCAGAGCCAAGGCAGAGCTCTACTTCATTCACGATAAATCTAAATCTCCACGATACGATTATTGAGTGTTTTTATCACGATAAACGATGATAGCGATTATCGTCCCATCCCTATACTCTCTCACGTTTCTCTCCAGGTTTCAAGTGGAGGTCTGTGTTACGACAGACAACTGTCTGCTGACCGTCTGGCCCTACATGGCCCTGCACCGCTCCCAGCAGCAGATCATCCTCAAGACAGGTACTGCACACACACACACACACACACACACACACACACACGTAATATGCACATAAAGCCTTATTTATACGTATAGTTTCACACAGGTGTTGCAAGCGGTGCACAACCTCGGTGTGCAAAATTAGACTGTTTACTCAGCACACACGCGCACGCACGCACGCACGCACACACACACACACACACACTTTTTTCTCTCTTTCAGTCTGATGTTTTGCATGCGCCGGAAGTCGATGGACTAGTTCCATTTGTCTTCCGACCCACTGATAACGTTGCGACCGGCTGTGTGTGTACAGCTGTCAGTCATGCAGGAGCGATGAGTTCCCAGGCCACCATGGAGGCGGTCCTTCAGCACCGTCACTCTCCAAGCCCCGCCTCTGGACTCACTTCCTCCTCCTCGTCTTTCACGTGCCCCGCCTCCTCCCCCTGCAACCACTCGGTCTCAGGTCAGAAAAGCAAGCGTTTGTGTGTGCATGTGTGCCTGTGTGTGCCTGTGTGTGCGTGCGTGCGTGCGTGTCTATGAGTGCACTTGTGAGCGCACTTGTACTGATACAGACTTGATTTGAGTCTGCATTAAACCATCACCAAATAATCTAAAGATAGAATAGAATGTAAGTTAAAATATAAGTACATGTCTGTGGAATGAGCCTGGTTTGTGATTTTGGCGACATATGTAAGGTCAATCTTCCCGGAGTTGCAGCAGAAACCCTTTCTCTCCTCTTTCCATACAAAGACACCGCAATGTAAGCATTTGGGACATAGAAACATGAGGTGTTGCTCAGCGTGTGTCTGTAATCAACATGTACAGTACAGTAGGTCCTCTTGAAGCTAATGTGCTCATTATGTTCAATCATAAACATCAAGGGAGTAGCTTAGACGTGTGTGTGTGTGTGTGTGTGTGTGTGTGTGTGTGTGTGTGTGTGTGTGTGTGTGTGTGTGTGTGTGTGTGTGTGTGTGTGTGTGTGTGTGTGTTGAATTCAGACTCAGTTGCAGATGAGAGCGTGACTGACTTCAGTCATCATGAGAAGGGACAAACCGATATCGATCACAACAAGTCCGACCTAGGGGTCCCAGCATTCCCTGCTGCTGATTCAGAGGAGGGCTCTTACTACCAGAGCGTCCTATTGGCTGCCCAGAGGTGGTTCTCCTTCTTCGGTTGGCCAAATGGACTGCACCCCATCTCCATACCGCACACACTGAGACGGTACACTTTTCACACTGGGATTTTTTCCATAGGGGAATCATAGATCACATCATATAAGAATGTACCCGATGTCTCTGGTTGACATTGGCACATTTCACTCAGGTTTTTTCATCTCACTCATGTCACTTCGTCTGCTGAAACAATTCACTGGAGGCAAGCAGTGATCCCCCATGGTGTGCACTGCAAAGTAGTTTCAAATGCAATACATTGCAGATGCTTTTTTGAGAGTAAAAAACTAAAAAAGAAGAGAAGACATGCATGACATGGATGATCTGGGCAGATTGCCCCAGGAAATGTGTCAATGTGAACCAGAGACATCGGTAACTCAATTTGCTCTCTCTGTCTCTGTCTCTCTCTCTTTCTCTCACTGTCTGTCTCTGTCTGTCTGTCTGTCTGTCTGTCTGTCTGTCTCTCTGTATGTTTGCTGTCTGTCTGTCTTTGTCTGTATCTTACTCTCTCTCTCTCTCTTACTCTTACTCTCTCTCTTACTCTCTCTCTCATCAGGGTGGTGTCCAAGATTCAGACAAAGGCTTCTGTTGGACGGAGTTATCGAGTCAGTCAGAGTAAAGACTCCAGGTCTGTATAGTTTTATTTTGATGCCATAAAAATACACTATAGATGAGTGGTTCCCAAACATTTCAGGTCGAGACGCGAAAAAAAAAAAAGATTAGACGTTTGCCCGGGACCCAAACTAGTGAAAATGGCAGGTCTATAAGATCGCATCACTTCTCAGTTGCGAGCTTGCAGATCAACTATTTTCACACTTTCTTTATGCATCCAGACCAGGGGTTTTCAAGAACCCGTTATCTGAGAGCAACGAAGCAGGGACCCCCACTACATTTTGCATTAATTGTATTATAAATTGTATTAACCCATTTAGGCCTAGAATTATTGAATGCTTTAACTACTAAAAAATAGCAGATATACAAGCTCACAGCGCGGCACCGAGTGCCGCGCTGCGAGCTTGTAGATCTGCTATTTTTGAAAAATCCATGAAAATGTGTGCAAATCTTTGAATATATGTATTTTCAAAGCGAACATTTGTAACAAAAATTTTGCTTCTGGGTGGTCCCTGGAACTAGATATTTTGAGATGCGGGTCCGTGGCCAAATAAATATAATGTTCACATGAAAAGGTTTGCGCACCACTGACATAGTAGTCTCTCAAGAACAGACTAACTGAGCTCCAGTTAAGTGAAAAGGACCTTTTCTTTGACCATGGCTGGCCAGATTGCTGACATAGAAACATAGGTTTTTTTCCAAAAATCTTAAAAGGATTCAAAAGACACTTATAGAATCGGGTCAAAATTCATTTTTTCACGATTTTTCAAAAATAGCAGATCTACAAGCTCGCAGCGCGGCACTCGGTGCCGCGCTGTGAGCTTGTATATCTGCTATTTTTCAATAGTTAAAGCATAAAATATTGCGTCATATTGTGTTCAGGCCTAAATGGGCTAAATATAACTGAAATGTGTCTCTGGTCCCAGGTCAGTTCTGGACATGCTGCATCACTTGACTGGCACGCACATTCCCGGTATCTCCCGCACCCAGACGTTTTCCAAGGACACCGACCAGCGCACCAACCAGCTGCTCCAACAACACGCCGCCATGCTGACATTCCTCAGGTAGGGAGGGGTGTGGCGTGCAGGGACGTGCAGAGAATGTTAGAGAGGCAGGGGCTGACATTTTCTAAAAGAGGCCTTTTGGTGAAAATATTGAAAATAGCAGACCTCCAAGCTCACAATCCGTCGCAGCGCGATGCGTTGTGAGCTTGGAAGTCGTCTATTTTCGGTACTTCATAACACACTAAACTACCGTAAGCATAAAAAAAGGCAATACTGGATATGTGGTGTGGATTTGCAGACGGTGAGGGCAATTCTTTCAACGTAAGATGCTGCATTCAAGTTCAGGGGAGACAAGGCAGTTCTCTTGAATGCTGCCTTCGGGTATGGCATGGAAAGGGGGCATTTGCATTTCTTTCACCATAGTAAAAACTGCATTCATGGTCTAGAGAGGGCACTTTTTACAGGCGGATAAAAGGGCAGGGGCTCAAGCCCCCTTTGAGCTCTATGTGTACACGTGTCTGGGGGCGTGTGCTCGTTGACACACATCAATGCGGGCCTCCGACTGTTAGCGGAGTTTCAGTTAACTCTTTTACTGCTTCGGATGTTCCCGTTCGCCCCAATTTTCAACCCAGCTCCTTGCCAATACGGCTCGTCCTTTTTACCGTGTCTGATGACTGTA